>NC_133462.1:45433611-45772986 GCF_048565385.1 Saimiri boliviensis
TTCCAGTCACTGGTTGACATGGCTCCCAAGTACATCCTGGAGCAGTTTCTGCAGCAGGAGCTGCTCATCAACATCACAGAGCACGAGGTGGGTGCCCTGCCCCGGAGCCCCACCTGTTGGGGTACAGAGATGCAGGATTTGCAGGTGACAAGGAAGATATGGGATATGGGGCTCAGGGGCTGGCACTCCTGCTAGCACATGGAAGGCAGGGTCCTCAAAGGGTGGCCCTGGGCCTGCAGCAGCTGAACCCGAGAACTTCCTAGAAATACAGGCTCCCGCTGGGCTCAGTGACTCAGGCCTGTAATCCCAGCACTTGGGGAGACCGAGGTGGGTGGATCACAAGGTCAGCAGTTCAAGATCAGCCTGGCCAAGATGGTGAAATCTTGTCTCTACTAAAAATACAAAAAATTAGCTGGCGTGGTGACACGCCTATAGTCTCATCTCCTCTTGAAGCTGAGGCAGAGAACTGTTTGAACCTGGGAGGAGGTGATTGCAGTGAGTTGAGATCTCGCCACTGCACTCCAGCCTGGGTAACAGAGCACAGCTCCGTCTCAGGAGAGAAAAGAAAAAAAAAAAAAAATCAGGGTCCCAGGCCCTGTGGAACAGGGACTTTGGTGGGTGCGGAGGGACCCTAGTGCCACCGACCCAGCAGGAGTCTCAGAAGGAGGTGACGGTGCCCCAGCCCATCTACTTCAGAAGCTCCGGGAGCTGTGCTCCTGCAGACTCCACCCCACTTGTGGAGCCGAGGTGGGGCGGGGTAGGCTCCCCGAGTGCTGGGTTGGTGGCTCAGGGGCGGTGGTGGTGCCCTAGAGCACCATAGGGTCTAGCCCAGCCCTTGGTGATGTCTGGTGGCCTTCTCTCTTGGCAGCTGGTCCCCGAGCACGTCGTCATGACCAAGGAAGAAGTGACGGAGCTGCTGGCCCGATAGTATCCTTTCCAGCCTCTGCCCTACCTGTGCCTCTGGATTTCCATGTCGCCCCCCACGGCCCCACCCCTCACCCCCCACAGCCCCACCTGGCGTTTTCCTGATCCTGCTTCCTAGTAAGCTCCGAGAGAACCAGCTGCCCAGGATCCAGGCGGGAGACCCCGTGGCTCGATACTTCGGGATAAAGCGTGGCCAGGTAAGCCTTCAGGAGAAGGGCCCTGGGGCGGCTCTGTGCTGACCACTGGGCAGCAGGGGCTTCTGGCCCCTCCATCCGCCCCTCACCCTCGACACGGCCCAGAGAACAGCATGACCCCAGGGTCGGCATCTCGGGCCCCGGCTGGCCCTCCCCAGCTGCTGTGCTCCCCGCCTGCTGCCTCGCCGCAGTGAGGCCCCCCCGCAGTGCCCTCAGCCCCTGTTCCTGCCTCCGCAGGTGGTGAAGATCATCCGGCCCAGCGAGACTGCCGGCAGGTACATCACCTACCGGCTGGTGCAGTAGCCGCCACCCTGTGCAGGTACCGGCTGTGGGGTCAGGTATGGGGCTGTCGTCCCCTCTGTTGGGGTGCAGGGGTGTTCTGGCTTTGTCCCCACAGCAGGCCCCACCCAGCACTGGGCCATCAGGGCACCCCAGTCCCCACCTGGCCACAGAATAGGGTTTAGAAACGTGCCCAGAGACCCCAGTGGTCAGACAGGAAGGGTGGCTTCAGGCCAACCCTTACGTGAGTGGGCACCTGGGGAGGGACTGGCCTGAGTCCCAGGAGCTGGACAGCATCTGTCCTTGTTGAGGACCTCCCAGCTGACCCACGCCAGAGGTGTTGCTTGGGCAGGCTGCCACACATTGCACTCAGACCAGGGATGGGGCTTAGCTAGGTCTGACTTTGGCCCGGTTCCTTTAAAGTCAGAGTCACTGCCCACACCTGTGTGACCACCCTGCCTCTGCACTGCGGCCTGGGCCTCCTGCACCCCCTCCTGCTCAGCAGTGGGTGTCAGGCTGTCCTGGGCAGACTGTATCTGCACCCCTCCTAAGACCACCTTCCTCCCCTTTCCTAGCCCCTAGAGGCGGCCACATGGACAGTGACCTGGTCACTTGCAGGAGGATGCCTCTGCTGGAGTCCAGCCCCCCCAGCTCTTTTTGCTGCTGCTCCTCTGGACTCCCCAGGGCAGGCAGCTCCCACCCAGATTCTCCTATCATGGGGTGAGGCTTCCTGTGGATTCATGCCAGATATGGCCTCAGAGGAACCAGAACCCCCGCCCCTCCCCCAGGGAGGTCACTTGGTGCCCCAGGTCTGCGCCTAGACTGTGCAGAGTCCCCTGGCTTGGGGTCTGTCTCCCACCAGCCACTGCTGCTTCCTGGGCGCTCAGCCTCCCACCCCTCATCTTCCCTCCCCTCAGCTCCTTATTGGGCCTGTGGCATTGACTTTTCCTCACACCTCCCTACTGTGGGGCCCTCTGTGTCTTCTCCCTGGTCCCTTCTGCCAAGGTTGCAGCTGCCCCAGAGAACAGACCCAATTAGAAACTTTATTCCAGCAAAATAAACGTGCCTGTGAGATAACTCCACAGTTGCTTGGAGACCCCAGTGTACCTAAGCCCCAGGTGGCCATACCTGGCTTTCTAGAAAAGGGAGCCTAGGGCCTGCTGTAATGCACCCTTGACACCTCTCCAAGCCCTAGCCTCCGCCCCCATTCGAGGCTCCCAGAATGGCTTCGGTATGCCCAGTCCCTGCAACAGACCTGTGAGGAGGGCAGGCTCTCCGTCCTTCATCCATGCAGCCCCATGGGCACCACCAAGGCCAGCGACTTGACAAGACAGCAGTGATCCCCCAGCTCGGCTGAGCCAGGCCTGCCTGGGTGGAAAGGCGTGCAGGGCATGCTCCACAGACAGCCCCATGGCCTCATGCTCCTGGAAGCAGGCAGCACCCCCAGGATGGCGCAGCTGAGCTGTGCCACGGGGCTGGGACACTGGAGGCGGAGGGACAGGAGCCTGCGGGAGAAGCAGCCACCCGTGGTCCTGGTCCCACCCCAGCTCAGACGAACTCTGGCCGCCTCTCCCTGCAGGAGCCCAGTGCGATCCGCCCACCGCGGAGCCTCATGGTGGGCAGTGGGGCCTGCAGCACGTTGTTAGACTGGTTGGTGTTGAACCCTGAGAGCTTCAGAGCTGGGCCCTCGTCGTCCCCGTGCTCGTCCTCCCTGGCCACGGCCTCCAGCTGCTCTTCGCTCCCACTGTGACTGCCAGAAGCCTCCTCCAGGCTGGCCTCGTGCTGGTGCTGCTCCAGGAAGCTGAGGCGGCGCAGGGCACTGGCCTCCGACGAGGACAGCAGCTCGGAGGCCTCCTCCAGGTCCGAGTCAGAGTCGTTGGACACAACTCGGGGTTCTGAGGAAGGGAGACGGAGGGAGAGACTGATGAGAAACAGCAGAGGAAGGAGAGGAGTGTTGATACGGTCTGGCTCCGAGTCTGACCCAAGTCTCATCCTGGAGCTCCCATGACTCCTGCCTGGTGGGAAATGGTTCAGTCGTGGGGCAGGTCCCGTGCTGTTCTCATGATACTAAGTCTCACAAGATCTGGTAGTCTTTAAAAACTGGAGCCGGGGTGCGGTGGCTCATGCTGGACATCCAGCACTTTGGGAGGCTGAGGTGGGTGGATCGCCAGGTCATGAAATCAAGACCAGCCTGGCCAACGTGGTAAAACCCTATTTCTACTAAAAATACAAGAACTAGGCATGATAGAACTGCCTGTAACCCTAGCTACTCAGGAGATTGAGGCAAATTGTTTGAACCTGGGAGGTGGACGTTGGAGTGAGCCCAGGTCACGCCATTAGCACTCCAGCCTGGCGACAGAGCTAGACTCCATCTCAAAAAACAAGAGTCTCCCGGCCTGGTGCAGTGGCTCACACCTGTAATCCCAGAGTTTTGGAAGGCCCAGGTGGACAGATCACTAGGGCAGGAGTTTTTTTTTTTTTTTTTTTTTTTTTTTTTTTTTTTTTTGAGACGGAGTTTCGCTCTTGTTACCCAGGCTGGAGTGCAGTGGTACGATCTCAGCTCACCGCAACCTCCACCTCCTGGGTTCAGGCAATTCTGCCTCAGCTTCCTGAGTAGCTGGGATTACAGGCACGTGCCACCACACCCAGCTAATTTTTTGTATTTTTAGTAGAGATGGGGTTTCACCATGTTGACCAGGATGGTCTCGATCTCTTGACTTCGTGATCCACCCGCCTTGGCTTCCCAAAGTGCTGGGATTATAGGCTTGAGCCACCACGCCTGGCCTAGGTCAGGAGTTTGGCCAACATGCTAAAACCCCACCTTTGCTAAAAATGCAAAAATAGTTGGGCATGGCCAGGTGTCGTGGCTTATGCCTGTAATCCCAGCACTTCGGCAGATGACCTGAGGTCGGGAGTTTGAAACCAGCCTGGCCAACCCTATCTCTGCCCAAAATACAAAAATTAGGCGTGGCACTGTGGTTCATGCCTGTAATCCCAGCACTTGGTGAGGGCAAGGTGGGTGGGGATCACGATGTCAGGAGATGGAGACCATCCTGGACAACTTGGTGAAACCCCATCACTAAAATACAAGAAAAAAAAAGCCGGGCGTGGTGGTGTGGGCCTCAGTCCCAGCTGTTCCAGAGGCCGAAGCAGGGAAATTGCTTTAACTCTGGAGGTGCAGTTTGTAGTGAGCCGAGATTGCGCCACCGCACTCCAGCCCGGAGACAGAGGGAGACTGTCCAGAACATGGGGCAGCTCCTGTAATCCCAGCTGCTCGGGAGGCTGAGGGAGGAGAATTGTTTGAACCCTGGGGTCAGAGGTGGAAGTGAGCAAAGATGGAGCCACTGCCCTCTGGGCAACGAGCCAGACTACAGGAGGGGAAAAAAAGTGTCCTGGCACCGGCTCTCTGGGCCTGCCGCCATCCCCGCAAGATGTGACTTGCTCCTCATCGCCTTCCATCGTGTATTTGAGGCCTCCCCAACGACATGGAGCTGTGAGTCCATTAAACATCTCTCTTGTAAATTGCCCGTTTCAGCTGTGTCTATCAGCAGCGGGAAAACTAAAACAGGTGTCCTGTAACTAGAGGCCCAGCCACCTCTGACAAGTGATGCCAGCCCCACCTGGGTCAAATCCCTGGCCCCGGGCCCTTCCCTAGACAATGAGGCTCCCTTGGGAAAGGCACTTAACCCGGCCCGTGGCTGGCGCACCTGGAGCCTCAAACAGGCATCAGCCCCATGTTCGCGTTGGGGTAGGCGCCTCAAAAGGTACCGCCTTGCGTGTGTTTGCAGGAGGTTAAAGGAAGGCGAATAGCTCAGAGGTGTGGACTCCATTGCAGACAAAATCCACAGACCGGGCAGAGGCAACGTGTACACAACTGGGTCATGGCACCTGTGCCCATGGGTGCCACACAGCTCCTTTGGGGCTGCTCGGGCACCCACACACTCACCTCCGGCCCCGTCTTCCGCTGCCTCTGGGAAAGGGTACGCCATCCCCTCGCCTGCCTCCAGGTGCTGCACCTGGACGACCACCTCGGCCTGCTGATTGCATGCCTCGTCCTGCAAGGGCAGATCAGAAGTCAGGGAGGGGCTGGGGCTCCATGTTCCATGTTGTAAAGTAACAAGCGCACACAGCCCCTAACAGCGACTGACACCTGCTGCTGCCCAGGCTGTGAAAACACTGGCCGTTCCGAGGAGGTACAGGGGCCCGGCATTTCTGAAAGTCCGCTCCTCTCAAGACCTGTCTCCTGTCCCCAACCCATCTGGGGTTTCTCCCAAGATCTCATTCAACAGGAGCACGGGACGGGAAGGCTGGACTCGGCATCGACACTGTCAGAGCTTCATGCACCGCTGTGCTGAGACTACACCTCAGGGGGTCCGTCCTCAGCCAAGAGGAAACTGTAGCTCCTAACACCCAGAGATACTGGATACTGGAAGACAGATTTAAAAATCCAATAGCAGCCGGGCGCGGTGGCTCACGCCTGTAAGCCCAACACTTTGGGAGGCCGAGGCGGGTGGATCACGAGGTCAAGAGATCGAGACCATCCTGGTCAACATGGTGAAACCCCGTGTCTACTAAAAATACAAAACATTAGCTGGGCATGGTGGCACGTGCCTGTAATCCCAGCTACTTGAGAGGCCAAGGACAGGGTACCACTTGAGATCAGGAGTTCAAGACCAGCCTGGCCAACAAAGTGAAACCCTCTCTCTACTAAAAATAGAAAAATTAGCTGGGTGTAGTGGTGTGAGCCTGTAGTCCCAGGTACTCAGGAGGCTGAGGAAGGAAAATCACTTGAACTCGGGAAGCAGAAGCTGCAGTGAACCAAGATTGTGCCATAGCACTCCCGAGAGTGCAACAGATACTCCCTTAAAGAAAGGAAGAAAAAAATACGAGGACCTGACCAGGCATGGTGGCTCACATGTGTAATCCTAGCACTTTGAGAGGCTGAGGCGGGCAAATTGCCTGAGCTTAGGAGTAGAGACCACCCTGGGCAACACACTGAAACCCCATCTCAAACAAAATACAGAAAATTAGCAGGGCATAGCAGTGTGTGCCCGTCATCCCAGCTACTTGGGAGGCTGAGGTAAGAGATGACACCACTGCATTCCAGCCTGGGCGACAGAGCGATACTCCAACTCCAAAAAACAAACAAAAAAAACGAGGACCTGAAATCAGGAGAAGGGATGGAGATGCTGCTAAGAAATGAGATAAAGTAACTCCAAGAGGCTGGGTGCAGTGGTTCACGCCTGTAATCCCAGCACTTCGGGAGGTAAAGGCAAGACAATCCCTTAAGCCCAGGAGTTCATCGCTACCCTGGACAACACAGCGAGGCCCGGTCTCTACAAAAAAAATAAATAAATCACAAAAATTAGCCAGGTGTGGTAGTGCAGCACACCTGTGGTCCTAGCTACCAGGAGGATCACCAGAGCCCAGGAGTTGGAGGCTGCGGTGAGCCGTGATGGCTCCACCGCACTACAGCCTGGGCCACAGAGCAAAACCAGTTTCAAAGAAGCTCAAGAAAGAAAGAAAATAGGCCTGGCACGGTGGCTCAAGCCTGTAATCCCAGCACTTTGGGAGGCCGAGACGGGTGGATCACGAGGTCAAGAGACTGAGACCATCCTGGTCAACATGTTAAAACCCCGTCTCTACTAAAAATACAAAAAATTAGCTGGGCATGGTGGCTCGTCCCTGTAATCCCAGCTACTCGGGAGGCTGAGGCAGGAGAATTGCCTGAACCCAGGAGGTGGAGGTTGTGGTGAGCCGAGATCACGCCATTGCACTCCAGCCTGGGCAACAAGAGCGAAACTCTCTCTCAAAAAAAAAAAAAAGCCGGGCGCGGTGGCTTAAGCCTGTAATCCCAGCACTTCGGGAGGCTGAGGCGGGTGGATCACGAGGTCGAGAGATCGAGACCATCCTGGTCAACATGGTGAAACCCCGTCTCTACTAAAGATACAAAAAATTAGCTGGGCATGGTGGCACGAGCCTGTAATCCCAGCTACTCAGGAGGCTGAGGCAGGAGAATTGCCTGAGCCCAGGAGGCGGAGGTTGCGGTGAGCCGAGATCGCGCCATTGCACTCCAGCCTGGGTAACAAGAGCGAAACTCCGTCTCAAAAAAAAAAAAAAAAGAATCTGAAGCGGGGAACTGACGTAGCAGCAGAGTGCAGTGGTGGCTCGGGAGGGCTGTGGACACCTGGGCCAGTGGAGAGCTTGTGACTGCAGGCAGCACCGGGGTGGGCTATGGGGAAGGGGGCTGTGGCTGGAGGATGAGGCCTGATGCCAGCTCCTGTGGACAGTGGAGGGGCCAACGCAGGGCCTTTGCACCTCCGCTAGAGTCAATGCAGACCTCGCCCAGTTCTTTACATAAAAGACACAAAAACACACAGGCCTCCAAACTATCTCCCAGTGGTTCCCTGGGCCTCATCCCACAACTAGTGTCCCCAGCAGTGCGCCCCTGACCCCCAGCCCCGAGTAGACAGCCCTGTTCAGGCCCACACCCTCACCTGGCCCCCGGGGGTCTCCTCCGACTCATCCTCGAAGACCAGGCCATAGTGCACGATTAGGGTCTCGATGACGCGGGCCTGGTGGGGGTAGTCCACCAGGGAGGAGAGGGACACGGTGGCCTCGGTGGGCCGTGGCCGAAGCAGCGTGGGCCCGAACACGATGCCCAGGTTCCCGGAAGTCATCTTGTTCTCCTGCTCCACCTCCACGATCCTGCAGGGCGGGCAGGGCCAGGTGCTGAGCAGCTCCCGGGACCCTGCACCCTCCACCCCGTGCACCGAGCCTCACCTGCGTAGGTGCCGCAGCAGGTACTGCAGCGAGGCCCGATTATCTGGCGGCAGGTCCCGCAGGAGCTCCCGCAACCGACCTGCCATGGCCACCACCGCTGCGTCGCTCTCCGAGCCATCCTGCCGGCCCCGGGTCGCCGCCTTGGCCTCGGCCTCCGCCTTCAGGCTGTCCTTGGCCAGCCCCACGAGCTCGTGGTAGAAGCGGAAAGAGATGAGTGGCTCCGGCAGCTGCGAAGAGCAAAGGGTCAGCTGGGGTTGATAGCCTGGCCCGGCCCTCCCGTGTGCCAGCCACACTCCCACCCTCAGCCTCATCCCCACCAAGTGCTGACGACGCTCCACGAGCACAGGTTCCACCCGGTGCAGTGGGTTCCACCCGGTGCAGTGGGTTCCACCCGGTGCAGTGGGTTCCACCCGGTGCAGCGTCTGTCCCCTGTCCCAACCAGCATGAGTTCTGGCCGTCCTACCCGGGCCACGCCCCATCCCAGCCCTTTCCTCGCACTGCCCACGCCCACCCTGCCCTGACGGTATCCCAAGAAGCTCGTGCTCTATTCAGCTCGTGCTCTATTCTGACCCTTTCCCCACCACCTGCGAAGTGCTGGTCCCGCTCCCAGCCCAGCCCAGCCCAGCCCATAACCACGCCCCACCCCGCCCGCAACCACGACCAAGACCAGCCCCGCCCTTCCCCACCCACAACCACGCCCCCAGACCAGCTCCGCCCTTTCCCACCCTTGACCACTCCCCCAATACCAGCCCCTGTCCTTCCGTGGCCATGACCACGCCCCCACCCCGCCCACAACCGCGCCCTCAGACCAGCCCTGCCCTTTCCCACCTATGACCACCCCCCAATACCAGCCCCTGTCCTTCCGTGGCCGTGACCACGCCCACGCCCCACCCACAACCATGCCCAACACCAGCCCCACCTTTTCCCACCCACAACCACGCCCCCAGACCAGCTCCGCCCTTTCCCACCTATGACCACTTCCCCTACCAGTCGGGGTCCTTCCGTGGCCGTGACCACGCCCCTAGCCCGATTCTCCCCGCAGTGACCACGCCCCCAGTCCCAGCCCCGCCCTCCTCACCCATGACCACGCCCCTAGCCCACCCTTAACCGCTCCTGCCCACTCCCCTAGCCCCAGCCCCGCCCCTGCAAAGACCTGATCACACCCTGACCCAGCCACGCCCCATTAGGCTCAGGTCCCACCCCCAGCCCTGTATCTGCCTAGCCTCGGCCCGGCCCCTACCCTCCTCGGGGTTCCTGCCAAGCACCGCACATGCCTATCCCGCTCTAGCCACGCCCCACCGACCTCTGGCCCCGCCCCAGCACGTCAGTCGGATGTGCTACTGCCACAGCCACGCCTCTCCCACGCGGCCCACCCAGCTCCAGTCCCTGTCCGGGCCCGTGCACAGATCAGGCCCCGCCCCGCTCTTGCCCTGACCACGCACCCAGCCTCAGCCGCAACCCGCCAGACGCTGTACCGCCCACCTCCTCCAGGCCTGGTGCATAGACAAATTTGCAGCAGCTCCGGGCCCCCACGACCACCTCCTCCCCCGCTTCCAAGCTCGGCAAGGCCGCTCCAGTGGGTCTCACCTGGCGCAGGTAGAGCTTCAGGACGTTGCTGATGTCGTGGGGTGAAGCCTGCGACAGCTCCACCAGCTCCTTGCCATTCTCGAAGGCCTGGCACAGCTTCTCCACGCGCGTCTTTACCCCATTGACCCGGTAGATGCCCTGCAGGGGCACGGGGGTGGGGGGCCCATCAGCCTCAGCCCACGCCCGCCTCCCTGCTGGGAGCCACCTCCACCCTGCCTCACCTTGGTGCGCAGCGCCCGCCGTTCGATCTCGCATACGCACTTCTTGATGATGAAGGGCACACCGTCGGGGGCACTTCGGGCCGCCTGGCTGAATTCCTGTCCAAACAGTTGCAGGCGGCCCTGCAGCTTCTTGTGCCCGCACTGTATGGCCAGCGTCTCCAGGCATTTCTTGTGGCAGGCCAGGCAGCACTGGGGGCGGCTGGAGTGAGTGAGCGAAGCCCCAGGGTGCCCGGCTCCACCCACCTACCCCGGGCCCCTCACAGCCACCAAACGGCAGCTTCTGCAAACACAAGCTAGACAGTGAAAAGTGGCTTCCTCCCCAGGGGTGATCCCACCGGCCACTCCAGCCTCCTCTCCTTCCCCTCCCACCCTTGGCTTGCTGGCCTGAGCCCCACAGGGCCTTTGCACAGGCTGTGGCCGCGGCCTGTGATGCAATCCCCAGATGCCCTGCGGGTGCTTTACTCTCTGGCTCTACCCACTGCCTCGATGCCTCAGAGGGCCAACCCTGCCCCCAAACCTAAAAGAGCCCACCCTACCCCTTCCGTTAGCTTCCTCCCAAAGGCTCTTGACTGCTCCCTGCTCTGGGCAGGACCTTCCTGAGGGCACACAGGCTGGTGGTGCTGGGCACCTCCGAGCCTCCCCGCTGTCCACTGGGATGTCGCGCTCACCTCCTCACACTCCGCACCCTGGAAGTAGACGTAGCTGTTGCACTCACGGCACTTGGCAGGTGTGCGGAGCTTCCGGAGCCGGTGGGTTCGGGCTGCCTTGGACAGCCCCTCGTGGCGGAATGGCCCACTGGGCACGGCCACCGGCAGCTCGGGGGTCATGCCATTGAGGTCAGCTGTGGGCAGCACAGGCGGCCCGTGTCACCAAGGCAGGTCAGGCCCAGGCCAGTCGACTGTGTCCAAACCCCCCATCTCCCTGGCCCCGTCAGGGGACCCTCACCCTGCTCGAAGGCCGAAGCTGTGGGTCCCCGCTCTGAGTCCACCAGCTCCTCCGTGGATGACATGGTGCCACTGGATGATGTCCGCTCGAACTTCTTAAAGTCCCCTGAGCGAGAGTCAGTGTCGATCAGACTCCCTGAGCCAGGTGGGCCCCCTCCATCGCCTCCGTTGCGTGATGAACCCCTGAGGCCCAAGAGAGATGGCAGCTCCACACCGCAGCCCGCCTGAGTGCCTCCCTCACCTGCGCCAGGGCCGGGGTCCAGCCCGGTGTCCGAGTCTGAGATGGCAAGCGGCCAGGACTTGTGTACCTGGTGTCCTCGCCCGGCTGGAGAAAGAGGCATCTTTGGTGAAATGCCAGAGTGGGCCACAGGGAGCCAGCGTCCACCCCACCCCTGGGCCCTGCCACTCACCCCTGTGGTCTTTGGCAGGCACGCCCTCAATGGAGCCACCTTCATCTGGGGGGCTGCCTGCAGCCTCAGCCCCCGCCACATCACCCACGTTGAAGCTGCTCTTCCGGGCACGCATGATGGGGGACCTAGTGGGGGAAATGGGGAGAAAGAGGGGTGGTGATGGGGGACAAGGCGGCTTCATCCTCATGCCCCCAATGGAGGGAAGCCCGGCTCCCAGGCAGGGACGTGGGCACCGGGGACCGGGCAGCTGGGTGGTGGTACCAGGCGTTGGCGGAGACGTGCGGCTCAAAGTCATAGTGGACGTCGGGCTCCTGGTCCCGCTGCAGCTGGCGCACGTGGGAGGCGTACTGCTGGCCGGGGTCGTACAGCTTGCTGCTCTCACACAGCATCTGGAAGTGCACGGGCAGGGGCGCCGTCTGCATGTGCATCATCTGGTAGTAGGAGATGGTGGCCTGCAGGGGGCACCCAAGAGCGGCGGGGTCAGGAGGGGGCTGGCCTGTCCGCCGTCACTGCAGGGCGGCCGGAGCCCCCCACGCACCGACTTGATGGTCTGGTCGCTCTGCCGGATGACCTCCTGGATCTGCCGCAGCGCCGTCACCTTGGTGTCCTCCAGCTCCTGCTTCTGCGTCTTCGCGTCGGCCACGCAGGTGCGGTAGGTGGCCATGGCTTCCTCCGCCTGGGGTGGGGTCGGGGGTGCACACAGAGGGAGGCTTCAGCCTGCGGTGCAGGACGGAGACATAACTCCCAGGGAGGCTGGGCTCGTGCCTGTCATCCAGCTCCCTTGAGGCAAGAGTTCAAGACCAGCCTGAGCAACACAGTCAGACATTATCTTTGTCTTTTTCTTTCTTTTTTTAATTTTTTTTAAGACTGAGTTTCACTCTGTCACCCAGGCTGGAATGCAGTGGCGTGATTTCAGCTCACCGCAACCTCCACCTCCTAGGTTCTGCCTCAGCCTCCCGAGTAGCTGGGACTACAGGCACGTGCCACCATGCCCAGCTAATTTTTTCTTTCTTTCTTTCTTCCTTTTTTTTTTTTTTAAGACGGAGTTTTGCTCTTGTTACCCAGGCTGGAGTGCAATGGCGCGATCTCGGCTCACCGCAACCTTCGCCTCCGGGGTTCAGGCAATTCTCCTGCCTCAGCCTCCCAAGTAGCTGGGATTACAGGCATGCACCACCATGCCCAGCTAATTTTTTGTATTTTTAGTAGAGACAGGGTTTCACCACGTTGACCAGGACGGTCTTGATCTCTTGACCTCGTGATCCACCCGCCTCGGCCTCCCAAAGTGCTGGGATTACAGGCGTGAGCCAACAGGCCCGGCCAAATTTTTTATATTTTTAGTAGAGATAGGGTTTCACTGTGTTAGCCAGGATGGTCTCGATCTTCTGATCTTGTGATCCACCCGCCTTGGCCTCCCAAAGTGCTGGGATTACAAGTGTGAACCACTGCACCTGGCCTTCTTTATTTTTGTTTCTTTGAGACGAAGTTTGGCTGTTCTTGCCCAAGCTGGAGTGCAGTAGCACGACCTTGACTCACTGCAACCAGTGTCTTCTGGGTTCAAGCAATTCTCCTGCCTCAGCCTCCCGAGCAGCTGCTATCACCGGCACCCACCATCACGCCCGGCTAATTTTTTGTAATTTTACTAGAGACGAGGTTTCACCATATTGGCCAAGCTGGTCTCTAACTCCTGACCTCATATGATCTGCCCACCTCAGCCTCCCAAAGGGCTAAAATTACAGGTGTAAGTCACTGCACCCAGCCTGAGATCTCGTCTCTATAAAAATTTTTTTTTTTTTTTTGAGACGGAGTGTCGCTCTTGTTACTCAGGCTGGAGTGCAATGGCGTGATCTCGGCTCACCACAACCTCCGCCTCCTGGGTTCAGGCGATTCTCCTGCCTCAGCCTCCTGAGTAGCGGGGATTACAGGCACGCGCCACCATGCCCAGCTAATTTTTTGTATTTTTAGTAGAGACAGGGTTTCACCATGTTGATCGGGATGGTCTCGATCTCTTGACCTCGTGATCCACCCGCCTCGGCCTCCCAAAGTGCTGGGATTACAGGCTTGAGCCACCGCGCCCGGCCAAAAATTTTTTTTTAAATTAGCTGGGTGCTCCCGGGCGCAGTGGCTTACGCCATAATTTCAACACTTTGGGAGGCTGAAGTGGGTGGATCACAAGGTCAGGTGTTCAAGACCAGCCTGATTAAGATGGTGAAGCCCCGTCCCTACAAAAAGCACAAAAAAATTAGCTGGGCATGGTGGTGCACGCCTGTGATCCCAGCTACTCAGGAGGCTGAGGCAGGAGAATCGTTTGAACCTGGGAGGAGGAAGTTGCAGCGAGCCGAGATCTCCACTGCACTCCAACCTGGGCCACAGAGCGAGACTCTGTCTCAAAAAAAAAAAAAAAAAAGCAGCTGGGTGCAGTGGCTCACGCCTGTAATCCCAGCACTTTGGGAGCCCAAGGCAGGTGGATCACAAGGTCAGGAGATCGAGACTACCCTGGCCAACATGGTGAAACCCTGTTTCAACTACATTAGCTGGGCGTGGTGGCGCGTGCCTGTGGTCCCAGCTACTTCGGAGGCTGAGACAGGAGAATTGCTTGAACCCAGGAGGCAGAGGTTGCAGTGAGTTGAAATTGCACCATTGAACTCCAGCCTGGACCACAGAGCGAGACTCTGTCTCAAAAAACAAAAACAAAAACAAAACAAAACAAACAAAATCCAAAAAAACAAAGGCTGGGAGTTGGTAAATTTCTTTTTTTCTTTTTCTTTTTTTTTTTTTTTGAGACAAAGTTTCGCTCTTGTTACCCAGGCTGGAGTGCAATGGCGTGATCGTGGCTCACTGCAACCTCCATTTTTTTTTTTTTTTTTTTAAAGACGGGGTTTCGGGCCGGGCGTGGTGGCTCACACCTGTAATCCCAGCACTTTGGGAGGCCGAGGCGGGTGGATCACGAGGTCAACAGATCGAGACCATCCTGGTCAACATGTTGAAACCCTGTCTCTACTAAAAATAAAAAACATTACCTGGGCGTGGTGGCGCGTGCCTGTAATCCCAGCTACTCAGGAGGCTGAGGCAGGAGAATTGCCTGAACCCAGGGGGCGGAGGTTGCAATGAGCCAAGATCACGTCATTGCACTGCAGCCTGGGTAACAAGAGCGAAACTCCGTCTCAAAAAAAAAAAAAAAAAGACAGGGTTTCACCATGTTGGTCAGGCTGGTCTTGAACTCCTGACCTCAGGTGATCCACTTTGGCCTCCAAAGTACTTGGATTACAGGCGTGAGCCACCGCGCCTGGCCTAGGGAGATGGTGTATTTCACACCAAGCATCAGTGGCCACTGCCCCTGGGTTTCTTCCTCCGGACTGTCCAGCCCGGCCTCCACCCACCCTCACCGACCCTCACCTTGTTCTTGGCCTCCTCCTCCAGCCGCCGCCGCTTGTCCAGGGTCTTGGTGACCGTGCCGCCCGCCCCAGGCGCCATGCCAGCCTGCTCCTCCTCTGCCTTGGCCACGAGGAAGCGGGCCTTGTCGTGGTCCTCGCAGCGCTGTACATAGCCCTGCTTCGCCTTCCGCAGGTTCGATTCCGCCTCTTGCTGTGGGTGCGGGAGCCGGGAGGTCACTTCCAACCCTGTCCTCTGACAGGACTCAGTCGCTGCTCCTCCCTTCCTCCCCACCCCCATCTCTCTCACCAAGACCCCATGGCCCACTGGGGCATGCACAGGACCCTGCCCAGTGATTGAGAATGGAAGAACGGGAGGAGGGCCGGGCGCGGTGGCTCACGCCTGTAATCCCAGCACTTTGGGAGGCCAAGGCGGGTGGATCACGAGGTCAAGAGATCGAGACCATCCTGGTCAACATGGTGAAACCCCGTCTCTACTAAAAATACAAAACATTAAGAGGCCGGGCGCGGTGGCTCAAGCCTGTAATCCCAGCACTTTGGGAGGCCGAGGCGGGTGGATCACGAGGTCAAGAGATCGAGACCATCCTGGTCAACATGGTGAAACCCCGTCTCTACTAAAAATACAAAAAAAATTAGCTGGGCATGGTGGTGCGTGCCTGTAATCCCAGCTACTCAGGAGGCTGAGGCAGGAGAATTGCCTGAACCCAGGAGGCGGAGGCTGCGGTGAGCCGAGATCGTGCCATTGCACTCCAGCCTGGGTAACAAGAGTGAAACTCCGTCTCAAAAAAAAAAAAAAAAAAAAAATACAAAACATTAGCTGGGCGTGCTGGCGTGTGCCTGTAATCCCAGCTACTCAGGAGGCTGAGGCAGGAGAATTGCCTGAACCCGGGCGGCGGAGGTTGCGGTGAGCCGAGATCACGCCATTGCACTCCAGCCTGGGTAACAAGAGTGAGACTCTGTCTCAACATGGCCAACATGGTGAAACCCCCTCTCTACCCAAAATATAAAAAAATTAGCCGGGTGTGGTGACACACAGCTGCAATCCCAGCTACTCGGGAGGCTGAGGCACAAGAATATCTTGAACCCAGGAGGTGGAGGTTGCAGTGAGCTGAGATTGAACCTGTGCCCTCCAGCCTGGGCAACAGAGCAAGATTCCATCTCAAAAATAAATAAATAAATAAAAGGCCAGCCACGATGGCTCCCACCTGTAATCCCAGCACTTCGGGAAGCCGAGGCGGGCAGATGACCTGAGGTTGAGAGTTAAAGACTGGCCTGACCAACGTGGAGAAACCCCATCTCTACTAAAAATACAAAATTAGCTGGGTGTGGTGGAGCATGTCTGTAATCCCAGCTACTCGGGAGGCTGAGGCAGGAGAATCGCTTGAACCTGGGAGGCGGGTATAGTGAGCCAAGATCGCGCCACTGCACTCCAGCCTGGGCGACAAGAGTGAAACTCTGACTCCAAAAAAAAAAAAAAAGAAAGAAAAAAAAAATTGCTGAGCATGGTGGCAAATGCCTGTAATCCCAGCACTTTGGGAGGCTGAAGCCCTCGGATCACGAGATCAGGAGTTCAAGACTGGCCTGGCCAACATGGTGAAACCTCATCTCTAAAACTACAGAAGTTAGCTGGGTGTGGTAGTGTGCGTCTATAATCCCAGCTGCTCAGGAGGCTGTGGCAGGAGTGTCACTTGAACCTGGGAGGCGGAGGTTGCAGTGAGCTGAGATGGAGCCACTGCACTCCAGCCAGGGCGACAGAGCAAGACTCTGTGGAAGCATTAGCGAGGGGACCCTTGGAGGAATGGGTGTCTCGTGAGCCCGCTCTGCAACCCAGGAAGCTGAGGCACAGCTGAGCTCCCAACAGAGGCACACACGGCAGCCTCCGCAGACACCCACACCATCCCCCACGGGAGCAGGCCAGCATCTCCAGGCTCTGTTGCTTTCACTTCCCTCCTCACAGACAAGAACAGAGAAGCCACCGAGGCAGGAAGCCACGCACCCACAGGTTGGCAGGAAGAGCAGTTAGTCAAAAACCTGTGGGCTCGGGGCCACACCTCACAACCTGCACCATCAGATTCACACATGAGCAAACGGACCCATCCAATTACTAGGAGATGGCCAGCCTCGCGCCTGTAATCCCAGTGCTTTGGGAGGCTGAGGCAGGAGGATCCATTGAGGCCAGGAGTTCAAGACCAGCCTGGCCAACATAGTGAAACCCCATCCCTACCAAAAAAAAAAAAAAAAAAAAAAAAAAAAAAAAAAAAATTAGCAGGGCATGGTGGTGCATACCTGTGGTCTTAGCTACTCAAGCTCAGCCTGGCCGACATGGTGAAACCCCGTCTCTACTAAAAACACAAAAATTAGCCAGGTGTGGTGGTGGGTGCCTGAAATCCCAGCTACTCAGGAGAACTACTCGAACCCAGGAGGCAGAAGTTGCAGTAAGCTGAGATCGAGCCATTGCACTCCAGCCTGGGCAACAGAGCAAGACTGTTTCTCGATTGAAAAAAAAAAAAAAAAACGACTACTACTAACAGTCATTACTGCTAACAATCACACGTTTCTACCTGGCAAAAGAGGCCACAGGTAAAATCAAAAGTCAAACAATAAATGTGGGAGGGGTATGTTAGGAGTCTAAAACTCCTATCATTAAGGCCTAAGTTCCCTAATATGTAAAAAGCTCTGACAAATCAATAATAAACCACTGTCCAATGCAAAGTATGCAAAGGATAGGAACTGAGGGTTCACGAAACGGGAAAAGCACTGCTGTGTCCTGGCAAGGTAACTTGTACACGCATGCCCCTTGACCCAGCAGTTCCATTTTGGGCACTGATCCCAGATAAACCCTCAGGCATCCTTGAGACAGGGGTACAAGCTTGTCATAGCAATGGTGTTTGTAACAGTCACAGCTCAGCCACACCCTAAAGGTCCATGAAATCAGCTACTCAACCTCCCGAGCTGAGCCCTGCACAGCAGAACAAAGGGGTCCAGGCTGCTTCCTGTTGACTGATATGGGGTGAGCCTCTCTATACAGAGGTGAGGGTAGAAATCAGGAGCAGAACAGGGTAGGAGGGGAGCTGTCCTCAGGGGCACAAAAGTGGGTAGATGTGTGTTTGCTGGTATGTACCGGAAGGAACTCGGAGGGTGCATCTCACCAGACCCTGTTAACATAAGGTGCAAACTAACAAAACTGGGCAACACAGTGAGCACACAAAATGAGCCGGGTATGATGGCTGGTGCCTGCAGACCCAGCAGCTCGGGGTCATTTGAGCCCAGGAAGTCAAGTCTGCAGTGAGGTATGATTGCATCGCTATACTCCAGCCTGAGTGACAGGGCCGGGCGTGGTGGCTCACGCCTGTAATCCCAGCACTTTGGGAGGCCGAGGCGGGTGGATCACGAGGTCAAGAGATCGAGACCATCCTGGTCAACATGGTGAAACCCCGTCCTACTAAACAAACAAAAAATTAGCTGGGCGTGGTGGCGCGTGCCTGTAATCCCAGCTACTCAGGAGGCTGAGGCAGGAGAATTGCCTGAACCCGGGAGGCGGAGGTTGCGGTGAGCGGAGATCGCGCCATTGCACTCCAGCCTGGGTAACAAGAGCGAAACTCCGTCTCAAACAAACAAACAAACAAACAAACAAACAAAAAAACCCCACTGAGGTCAGGAGTTCAAGACTAGCCTCACCACTATGGTGAAACCCCGTCTCTACTAAAAATAACAAAAATCAGCCAGGTGTGGTGGACGGCTCCTGTAATCCTAGCTGCTAGGGAGTCTAAGGCAGAACTGTTTGAACTGGGGAGGCAGAAGTTGCAGTGACCTGAGATGGCGCCATGGCACTCCAGCCTGGGCAACACAGCAAGACTCCATCTCAAGGAAAAAAAAAAAAAAAAAAAATGCAGGCAGAGCATGGAGCCTTCACTAGTCCTGAAGGAGGATCAGTCTCCCTCCAACCCAGGGACCTGCTGCTCACAACCAAGGGAGGCACGGCTTCTCCCCATTTCTTCAGGCACAGAGTGCGCCCTGGGGTCCTGGGTCCTCCCAGGTAGAGCTGGGGGCTGCTGGGACTGCAGGGAGGAGGGACTCCCCCCTCCCTCCCTCCTGCCCCCTCCCCCTCCCGCCCCCTCCATCCCTCCCTCCCGCCCTCTCCCCCCTTCCACTCCCTCTCTCCTTCCCTCCCCCCTCCCTCCCTCCCGCCCCCTCCCTCCTGCCTCACCAGCTTCCTCTGGGCACGGTGCCAGGCCTCCTTGATCTCCTTCCTGCGCTTCTCATGTTCAAGCCGCCGCAGGGTCAGGGGCTGGGGGAAGAGGAGCTGTGAGCGGGTACCCTGGAGACACCCTCACCCAGCCCGCCCTCCCAGGCACCACCCACCTGCATGAAGGTCTGGGTCTGCAAGGTGCCCACGGCCTGCACCATGCTGTGGCCGAACTCCAGGTCCTGCTCCAGGGCCAGCGAGTAGATGGACAGGAGCGGCATGTGCGGCTGTGGGTGGGGGCAGGATCACGGGGTGGGGAGGGATGGAGGCAGGGCAGCCCCAGCATCCCCAGCCACCACCTCCCTGGTCCCTGCGGCCACCCCCATTAATAGAGAGGGGAAGCCCCTGGCCTTGGCCCCTGGGGCCTGAAATGGGGGCTGAGACTCACAGCCGGGCCCAGGGACCCCCACCACATGCCCACGGGGCCCCCACCTGCTGCATGACGCTCTGTCTGCAGTTGTGAACGATCTTCTGCAGGCCCTTGGCAAACTCCATCTCTGCAGGCCAGGGAGGGGTGTGAGAAGCCGGGTCAGGCCTTCCCAGCTCACCCAGAGGCCCCCCTCCAGGCCCGCCGTGCTGGGACCCGCAGCCCTCACCCAGCGTGGTCCGCTTCTCCAGGTAGCTGATGAGATCCTTCATGTACTTCGCCATGTTCTTAGCATACAGCAGCGCGGCGTCCACGCCGCCCTCACAGCGCTGCAGCAGCACGTCCACCTCCTCGACGGGCAGGCAGCCTGCAGGGGACGAGGCCCGCTCAGCCTGGCCCAGCCCCGCAGCTGCCCACCCCTCGAATGCCCGCCTGCCGCTGGGTGGGGCTTACCAGTGTCGCAGTCCTCAAGGCCGGGAGGGGTGCCCTCACTCCCCGGTCCATACAGGCTTTCCATGGACTGTAGGTTAGAGACGCAGGTGAGACCAGCCCCTGAGGGGGATGGTTGCCACCCACTACCCTGGACAGACAGGGAGACCGAGGTGCTCAGGGGAAGCAGGGTGACTGGCCCACCCCACTCACCTGGCTTGCGTCCCCGGGAGGCACTGCTAGGAGGGTGCTGCTGTCCACTTCACCCATGAGGAACTCGGACACTCTGCAGGGCCGGGGGGGGGGTCACCATCGAGGGACACCCGGGCCCCCAACGCTCCCTCACTCTGCCCCACAGGCTCCCGTGCTCACGTGCTGCTGAAGGCCACAGCGATCGTCTCCAGGGCCTTCTCAAACTCCTGTTTCTCCAGATCATTGTTGCACTCGTAATGGAAGGCTGGGAGGCAGAGACAAGGACAAGGACGTGGGCCCACCCTGGGAGGTGACAGTCCCTGCAAGAACTGATGGGAGCCCTTAACCCAGGGGGAGCAGCACGGAGCTGCTGTGCCTATGGAACTCCTATGCATCCTTCAAAACCCTCTTTAAACATGTCCGCCTCCGGGACGCCCTTCCAGGCAGAGAGCCCTGTTCCAGCAGGCTGACCTTTGACCTTGGCGATGAGGGTGCCGGCTGCTGTGAGCGTCTCCACGGTGTTCAGCAGTGGGTACTTGGAGATGACCTGACGCATGACACGCAGGGCCTCACCCAGGCACTCATGGGCCAGTGGGCGGCGAGCCTCAAGGAGGTCTGCTGGGCAGAGTCGGCGTGAGCAGTGGCGTGGGGCCCACTCCCAGGGAAGGTCTGTCCACCTCCTCCCTCCTCTTTGGAGCTCCTGTTCCCAGATGGGGAAACTGAGGCAGGGGTGGCAGCGCGCAGATGCCCGGGGCTCACTTTGAGACCTCAGATAGGGCACTGTCCCTCTCCGGGCTGCCGGCCAGGTCATCAAAGACCTCAGAGCACTCTTCCTGTCCCTCCAGAAAGCAAACTGCCTCTTGTCCTTGAAGCAACAGTCCTGCAGCCCCTTCTCCATGCAGCCCACCAGGCAAACCCTTCCTTGCCCTAACCCCTCAGGACAGCTCAAAGCCCCGTCCAGGTCTCTCTCTCTGCCCTTCCTAACTGGGTGAGGAAACTGAGGCATAGCGATGGGAAGCCATTTCTCAACAATCACACAGCTTTTCCCTCTATACTAGCTTTGAAGGCATGAGAACGCCAGGCAGAGGGATCCTGCCTGGCTTTATCTCCAGGGCAGCAGGGAGCCATAGAAGGTGTTAAGAGCAGAGGAAGGTGGTGGTCAGCTCTGACTGTTGGAACCTGGCTTTTACTGCCCTCATCAGCCAGGCATAGTGAGTGGCTCACACCTGTGAGCTCACACTTCGGGAGGCTGAGGCAGGAGGATGACTTGACCCCAGGAATTCAAGACCAGCCTGAGCAATACAGTGAGACCCTGTGTCTGTAAAAAATAAAGAGGAGGCCGGGCGCGGTGGCTCACACCTGTCCTCCCAGCACTTTGGGAGGCCGAGGCGGGCGGATCACGAGGTCAAGAGATCGAGACCATCCTGGTCAACATGGTGAAACCCCATCTCTACTAAAAATACAAAAATTAGCTGGGCATGGTGGCACGTGCCTGTAATCCCAGCTACTCAGGAGGCTGAGGCGGGAGAATTGCCTGAACCCAGGAGGCGGAGGTTGCGGTGAGCCGAGATCGCGCCATTGCACTCCAGCCTGGGTGACAAGAGCGAAACTCCGTCTCAAAAAAAAAAAAAAAAAGAAAAAAAAGAAAGAAAGAAAGAAAAATAAAATAAAGAACAAAAAGGTAAATGCCCTCATCAAAAGTTCTCAACTGGAAGAAGAAAAAAGCAGAGAGGGCCAAGCGCTGTGATCCCAGAACTGTTGGAGGCCGAGGCGGGCAGATCACTTGAGGTCAGGAGTTCAAGACCAGCCAGGCCAACAAGAAAATCCTGCCTCTGCTAAAAATGCAACAATTAGCTGGTGTGGGTGGTGCTCCCCTGTAATCCTGGCTACTGGGGAGGCTGAGGCAGGAGAATCGCTTGAACCCGGGAGGCAGAGGTTGCAGTGAGCCGAGATTGCGCCCCTGCGCTCCAGCCTGGGCAACAACAAAAGAGAAAAGAAAAGAAAAAAAAAGACCGAAACCTAAAATGCAATAAAATAAAATAAAATATATAAAAAAAAAAAAAAAAAAAAAAAAGAAACAGGCCGGGCGCGGTGGCTCACGCCTGTAATCCAAGCACTTTGGAGGCCAAGGCGGGCGGATCACCTGAGGTCAGGAGTTCAAGACCAGCCTGACCCACATAGTGAAACCCCGTTTTTTTGTTTGTTTTTTTTTTTTTTTTAAAAAAAAAAAAGGAAGGAAGAAAGAAAGAAACAAGCCGAGAATCCAGGAGAAATAACCAGAGCCAGGCACACACCGTGTAGTGGAAACACACCCACGGGATTCGTGGAAGACACTGAGGCCGGGGTGGGGGGGGACAGCTCTGACGCCTGACGGTGCCCCGCATGCTAAGTGGAACCTGAAACCGTAAGTGCTCCATCCCTTTCCGCGCTGAGGACCCCGGCTGAATGTCACCTCCGGGAGGAGACCGCCCCGCCTCGGACCCCGAGCCGGAGCCCGTCTTTGCTGCCGGAGGCGAGGCGGACTCCGGGCACCGGCCTGCGCTCCAGGCACCTGGGGGGAAGCCAGTTAGCTCCTTCCCGGGACCTTCCCGCCGCGCAGCTGGACCCCCGCGGTCCCTGTGCACCCCCAACCTGGGGAGCCAGCGCGACCCCCTGCGCAGCGCGGGGATGCCCACATGGGCGCAGCCAGGGTCGGCGCGCGGCAGCTGCTGCTCCCCAATCGCGGGCCCGAGCGCCACGTGCTCCCGGACGGGCTGGGGGACCGCGCGCCCCACACCTGTCCCGTCACTTCGGGGGCCCGCCCGGCAGCGCGCGGGGCCCAGGTCCAGCGCCGGGTTCGCGGTCCCGCAGATGCACATGGCGCGGCCGTCGGGGCGCGGAGACCGCGAGCGCGTGGGGCCCGGCAGCTGACCGACGGGGGTCTCCGGTGGCTGCCAGAGGCCAAACCGGCTCCGGCCAGTCTGGAGGCCCCGCCCCCGCGAGGGAAACCCCGCCCCGGTGTCCCCTTCACCCGCCCCGGCTGGGGAGGGGCTAGTCGAAGCGGGGAGTGTTGAGGACGAGAGGGGAAACTGAGGCCCAGACCCGAAGCCCCGGAACGAGGCGGCCCGGGAAGAGTCGGGGCGGCCCCAGGGTGTCCACCCCGCCCATGTGGGCCATGCATGCGGGTCCCCAAGCTGCGGGGTGGACCCCACAACCATCACTGCAGGCAGAGGATGTCTGGTGATGGCTCAGCAACCCTGCGGGGCTATCATGGTGGCCCCATTTATGGACAAGTCACCTGAGACCTAGAGAGGGAAGGGTCTCGCCAGGGTCTCAGCAGCTAAGAGGCACCGGAACTGGAGCCCTCGTCCTAGCGACCAGCGCCTCCTCCGGCCTGGGGCAGCCCCAAGGCGCACAGAAGGTGCTCCCAGCCGAGCGTGGTGGCTCAGGCCTGTTATTCCAGCACTTTGGGAGGCAGATCCCAGAGAATAGCTTTAGCTCTGGAGTTCTAGACCAGCCTGCCCATGGGGAGACCCCGACCCTACAAAAAAAATACAAAAATTGGGCGGGTGCAGTGACTCATGCTTGTAATCCTAGCACTTTGGGAGGCCGAGGTGGGTGGATCACTTGAGGTCAGGAGTTTAAAACCAGCCTGGCCAATATGGTGAAATGCCATCTCTACTAAAAATACAAAAAAATCAAAATCAAAATAATTAGCTGGTCACGCTAGCATGCACCTGTCATCCCAGCTACTCAGAAGGCCGAGGCAGGAGAATCACTTGAACCCAGGAGGTGGAGGTTGCAGTGAACTGAGCTCTAATCCTTGCCCTCCAGCCTGGGTGACAGTGAGACTGTCTCAAAAAAACAAAAAACAAAAAACAAAAAAAAAACTTAGGCTGGCATGGTGGCTCACGCCTGTAATCCCAGCCCTTTGGGAGATGGAGGAAGGCGGATCACAAGGTCAGGGGTTTGAGACCAGCCTGGCCAATATTGTGAAACCCCGCCTGTACTAAATATACAAAAATTGGCCGGGCGCGGTGGCTCAAGCCTGTAATCCCAGCACTTTGGGAGGCCGAGGCGGGTGGATCACGAGGTCAAGAGATCGAGACCATCCTGGTCAACATGGTGAAACCCCGTCTCTACTAAAACTACTAAAAATTAGCTGGGCATGGTGGCATGTGCCTGTAATCCCAGCCACTCAGGAGGCTGAGGCAGGAGAATTGCCCTGAACCCAGGAGGCGGAGGTTGCGGTGAGCCGAGATCGTGCCATTACACTCCAGCCTGGGTAACAAAAGCGAAACTCGGTCTCAAAAAAAAAAAAAAAAAAAAAAAAAAAAAAATATATATATATATATATATATATATATACATATATACACACACACCAAAATTATGCGGGTGTCGCAGCATGGGCCTGTAGCCACAGCTACTCGGGAGGCAGAGATGGGAGGATGGCTTAAGCCCAGAAGTTTGAGGCCACAGTCAGCTTCGATCACACCACTGCACTCCAGCCTGGGCAACAGAGCAAGACCCTTTATCAAAACAAAGAAAGTGTCCCGGCCTGGCTGGCCCAGTTCGGACCTCCTGCAGGAGCCTGGGAGCTGAGCCCTTCCCAGGCCAGGCCTCCAAGGAAGCGCCAGGATCGGAAAGGAACTGAGATTAGGATTTCTCCAGGAAACCAGCCTAGCCCCCGCCTCTGGGACCAGATAACCCCGGGGGCTCCCACTCCTCCCAACAGTGACCAGGCCTTCCCCAGCTAGTGCCCTGAAGGCACAGCGGCTACTCAGCCACCTGAGGTCCAATCCTGGCTCTGCCCTGCCCTGGCTGGGTGAGCCGAGAGTCAGGGCCTCACGAGAGACTCAGTTTCGTCGTCTGTAAAATGGGCAGCTGCAGGGAGCTGATCAGGGCGCCTGGCACGACCCTGGCACTGTGGTTTCTGGGAGGAGCCGGGGCTGAAGGCACATGAGGTGCCCGCTGGGCTGCCAGGGACAAACAGGAAGCAGATGAAAATAACTCGGCAGGAAGCAGAGCTGTCAGCGGCCGCGTGGAAGAGAAAACGGAACTGCTGGCCTGCAGGCCACTGAGTCCCGGCACCTCCAGCCGCCTGACGCCCCCATCCTTCCCCTCACTGCGGCCCCTGAACCTCTCTCCACCCAGACCTCAGCCAACCCCCCGTTTGCGTCATTCGAAAACGCAGATCTGCTCCCATCTGTCCTGTGCTGAAACACCTTCTATGGCTCCCCATTGCCCTTCTGCCTGGCATCAGGCCTTTATCCCACACCAGCGCGCCCACACCTCGGCCCCCAAATGCATGGGGGCCACGTTTCCATGTTTCTGAGCCTGTGGATGGGACGTTACCTCTGCTTTTCCCTCCCAATTGCCATCAGATACTTAAAAGAAATCAATTGGGCAGCCTCCTGAGACTGAGTACACTCAGAGACACCCCTACCAAACTCTTACACATCCCTCAGAGCCTTAGTGGTCACGGCCTCTTCTACACGGCACTGTCGTTCCCTTCTGAGCCTCCCCAAGTCCCTCCCCCCATCCTCTCTTGGGTTGGAGACATCCGTATCTAGCTCTGTCTCCCACCCAGGCCTCAGTGTCCCGGTGGCTCTCACCGTCATTCAACACACACTCCTTGAGCTTCTCAAGGCCCTCAGCGAAGCGGGCCACGTCCGCCAGCAGGTGGGAGATGTCTTCCACGGCATCAGGGCCGGCGCCCTCAGAGGGCAGCTCGCCCGGGCTGGGAGCTGTCAGCGGGCTCCGGTGGCTCCGGCCCAGTGTCCAGGAGGCGGCACCCGACAGCGGGAAGCCAGCTGCACTGGCGTGGCGGCTCAGGCTGGTGGGCCGCTTGAGGGTGCCCGTGGCCTTGACGCCAGAGGACCCGGCAGGCGGCTCCAGGCTCGGTCCGGGGATCGCGGCATCCGCCCCATCCTTCCTGGGCAGCTCCTTGGGCAGGTCCGAGGGGGACTCGTTAAAGGGATTTTCCAGCCTGGACACTGTCTCAGTTTCCCCAGAAATGAAGTGGGGCTGTGGAGGGCCATCGTCACCCTGACCCCGCAGGGGTCAGAGGCCAGGGGTCACAGGCCCGAGATTTGGGAGTGTACCCCCCACCTATTACCCAACATCCTCTTCCCTACAGCTTTCACAAACAACGGTCCTGGCCCAAACCACAGCCGGGGCGGGGCCTGCGGGGAGGCGCGGGAGAGGGGTCCCCACTTCCTGGTGGGGGTGGGGATGGTCTTCAGCCCTTCTAGCTCTACCCCCCTCAGGCTTCTACATATAAGGCTGCTACTTTAAGTAAAGACACCTGTGACTAGGTGCGTACCCTGAAGGTCTGTAGTCCCCCGACCCTATGGACAGCCCCAGGCCATGTAGACACCCCCAACCTCCAAGCTTTGTAGACACCCCAGGCCTGGAGACGCTCCCCAGCCCTGGTACCTGCTGGACCGCATGAGAGGGATCTGCTGCCCCGGGGAAACCTTCAACCCGATAGCCAGGCCACAGCCCTCCCACGTCCACGGCTCCTGGAGCCCCCAGACTGCCTAAGCCCTCGCCCCACAGAGACCCAAACCTGGCATAGCCCCACCCTGGTCCCCTCCCTTCCCGCTCCCTGGCCCCGCAGCCGGCCCTGGACGCAGTGGAGAGAGGCGGCCCCCACTCCCAGGGTCCCTACCGTCAGCTGAACGCCAGGGTCCCGGTCTCTCTGCCGTCCCACCCGGCAGGGGCTGTAGCTGGCACGGGCCCCCAGCCGCCGCCCCAGCATGGTCCCCGAGCGCAGGGCGCGTCCCGGTCCCCCCGCGGCCCGTGTCAGCCCCGGGTCCCCGCCCCGGCTCCACTCACCCCTGAGGGCTGCGGGCTGGGGCTTCCCGCGCGGTTCTTTTTGGAGATGGAAGGGGTTTTCATGAGCTCCCGTTTCTTCCTGGAGAACATGACGGGGCCCGGGCCGGGAGCCCGAGGCGGGCCGGCTGGGCGGGACGGGCCAGGGGTCTCAGCGCCGCAGCTCCCCCAGGCCGCCTGGGGACCACATTGTCACCGGCCACCCCCTCCCCAGCTGTCAGGCCCACGTGACGGGCCCGGCCGTCACCGACGGGCCCTCCCCGCGACAGGAAAAGGCTTCGGGGAGGCGGCGGTGCGGCCTCGCCCCCAACCCTGCCCGGCCTCGGGCTGCGGCTCCGTGGAGTGGGCGCGAAGGTGAGGTCGCAGGCCCCGCCCCAGCCCCGGGCCGCGCCCCCCGCTTCCGCTTTCGGGAGCTCAGAGCCGCGCCGCTCGCGCGGAATGGAACCGGGGAGCCCCTGGCTGGCGCTGGGGCTCTTGGCGGGCACAGGGTGGCCGACTGCAGGGTGCTGACCGTCACTCATGGACGCGCCTGGGCGTGCACAGACACGTGTGCATGATGACACACGGTGACATGGACCTCCACACGCGCTCAGACGCCACCAAGCTCCCGGGGCCTCGCCCTCAGACCCCAGACACACGCACGGGCCGAAGCTGCGCCCCTGCAGCCCCCTTATTCCTGAAGGCGAACCCCAGCTCCACCCTCCAGGCAGGCACCTTCCCTGCAGACCCTAGGGCAGGGAAGGGCAGGGCAGAGTAGGGTCACCCCATCACCCATCCTGCAGCCCCATGAGGTGGGCCGGGTCAGGACAGGTGGGGAAACTGAGGCCCAGAATCGAAGCCCTGGGGGCAAGGAAGTTCAGGAAGAGTCAGAACAGTCCAGGTTACTCGGCCCTGTCCTTGTGGGCCCCAGCCCCCACCGCTGGGCTGCCTCCATGGGGGTCCCCAAGCTGTGGTGTGGACCCCACCATATGCTGAGGACATCTGGTTATGTCTCGGCAGCCTTGTGGGCCGTATCAGGTTGCTCCAGACTTCAGCACTGCCCTGAGCTAAGGTCCCCGCCCCAGCCTCCCATGCTGCATTCCAGGGACTCCGGACCACCGGACGTGCTGGGCAGCAGGACGCAGGCACCCGTGGCTGATAACAGCCTGAGGCAGCACTGACCCAGAGCAGGGGCATCTGCAGGCGGACAGATCCCGGCCTCCCACTTTCCCCCACCCCCCGCCGAGTAAACTCTCTCCCCTCCCCAGGTCTCCCTGATCTCCCCTTTCAGAACCCCACCCCCAATCCCAAAACCCCAACCTCTCTCCTTTCCCAAACTCCATTCCCACCTACCTCGGGTGGGAGGGGCGGGTCTCCCAGGCACAGGACACGAAGGTCACAGCCCCCAGCTCCAATTCCAGCTCTCCAGGCCCGGGTCCAAGCACAAACCCAGCCCAGCAGACCCTTGAGAACTCTTTGCCCCTGACTCATGGCTCTGAGGGCCAGGATCAGGGGGTGAGGGGCAGCTGGATGTCAGGCCGGCTTCTGGCCCGGCCAGGGGGCCTGTGCTCTAGGACACCGGGCTCCTCTAAGCTTCCCAGGACATTCCAGAGCCCTGACCTCATCCCCACTTCATGGCTAGGCACTTACAGGTACCGCCCTTAGGCGCCAGCCCCATGTGGCCATGCAGGGACGTGGGGACCAGGCTTTTATGAGGCCTGAACTTGCATCCCCAACTTCTGGGCTGGCCACAGAGGCATTTACAGCTGGGATCCAGTCAGCTGTAGATAGGCTCACACCTGTGTCCTACGAATGGCCACTTGGCACATATGTGCACACTCAGCGTGCAAGGGACCATATCCAGACACATGTGCAGGCAGCTGTGTGCAGCCTGGCACAAGGAGACACATGCACACAGTTTCACCTTCACGGCTTCTCTACAGCCTTCTCTTTATTTTCTCCAGGGCACCAGCCCCTCTGGCAGCTTGAGCTCAGTCTCCTGGGCACTCTACCCTGCCCTTGCTATTCCTGGGGCCTCCCCGTGGACCCGAAGGGGAAGGAGGCTCAGAGCACAGTCTCCAGGGTGCTGGGGTCATGAAGGAACTGGCTGACGCATTTGGGGCGAGGCAGGCCTGGCACAGGGTCCACTCCCACTGGTGCCTCCTGCTCGTCCGCGTCCTCTTCCTCATCCTTCCCTTGGTCCTTGGAGAAGTACAAGAATACCTGGAGGTGGGCAGTACAGAAGGGACACAGGGGCGGTCAGCCCACAGGCGGCATGGCTCCCAGCCGGCCTCCCCCAGCCCCACCCCGGCGCCGTGATCACCTCCTCCAGCATGGTCTGGCTCACGGAAAAGTCCTCCACGCTGTGCTCTGTGCCGTGCGCCGCCAGCTCTCCAAAGACACGCGCCAGGGCGCAGCTCCCTCCAGGCGGCAGCTGGAAGCGCAGGCGGCCTCCGTGTGCCTCGCGCAGCTCCGCTCCGGGGAACTCCGCCTCCACGAAGGCCGCTGCCGAACGGGACTTCTCAGCGGGCACCCGCAGGGTCAGCGTGTGTCCAGCCGCGAATCTGCAGTGAGTGGGGCCAGGGCTACAGGATGGGGCCTTTCCAGGGCCTAGCTCAGCTCACCCTCCAGCCCCATGCTAGTACCTACGCTAGCCATCAAGTGATCCTCTCACCGCAGTGCCCCGCGTAGCTGAGACCACAGGCAAGCACCACCACGTCCAGCTAATTTTTCTCTTTTTCTTTTTTTTGAGACGGAGTTTCGCTCTTGTTACCCAGGCTGGAATGCAATGGCGCGATCTCGGCTCACCGCAACCTCTGCCTCCTGGATTCAGGCAATTCTCCTGCCTCAGCCTCCCGAGTAGCTGGGATTACAGGCACGCGCCACCATGCCCAGCTAATTTTTAGTATTTTTAGTAGAGACGGGGTTTCACCATGTTGACCAGGATGGTCTCGATCTCTTGACCTCGTGATCCACCCGCCTCGGCCTCTCAAAGTGCTGGGATTACAGGCGTGAGCCACCGCGCCCGGCCCAATTTTTCTTTTTCTTTCTTTCTTTTTTTTTTTTTTAATAGAAATGGGGGTCTCCCTAGGCCAGGCGCGGTGATTCACGCCTGTAATCCCAGCATTTTGCGAGGCCGAGGTGGGTGGATCACCTGAGGTCAGGAGTTCATGACCAGCGTGGTCATCATGGTGAAACCCCATCTTTAAAAAAAAAATAAAGAAAAGAAAAAGAAAGAAAGAAATGGCCGGGCGCGGTGGCTCAAGCCTGTAATCCCAGCACTTTGGGAGGCCGAGGCGGGTGGATCACGAGGTCGAGAGATCGAGACCATCCTGGTCAACATGGTGAAACCCCGTCTCTACCAAAAATACAAAAAATTAGCTGGGCATGGTGGTGCGTGCCTGTAATCCTAGCTACTCAGGAGGCTGAGGCAGGAGAATTGCCTGACCCCAGGAGGCGGAGGTTGCGGTGAGCCGAGATCGCGCCATTGCACTCCAGCCTGGGTAACAAGGGCGAAACTCCGTCTCAAAAAAAAAAAAAAAAAAAAAAAAAAAAAAGAAAGAAAGAAATGGCAGAGTCTCCCTAGGTTGCCCAGGCTGGTCTTGAAGCTATCACCCCACTTGATTCCTCTTTTGGCACAGGTGGCCCCACCCTTGCACCCTAGCCGCGCCCACAAAAAACAACCCCACCCACTTCCTCAAGGCTCCGCCCACTCACCAGGCCCTCCGCTAACTCCACCCATCAACCCACTCCCACCTCTCCTGGCTGCACCTTCTCCACCGCACACCTGATTATGTCATAAATCCACCCAGAGCCTCTGGCTCAGGCCTCCTGGTCCTGCGACCCAGCACACCCTAGCCTGTCTGGCCCTCTGTCACCCATGAAGGCTAATCTACAACCTAGCCAAACTTTCCTCACCTCTGTCCCCACGTCTGGCCTCTTTACTGAGCCCACCTCGTGCCCATCTTCATCCCACACCTGCCTGGAGGCCCGGCACACTCACCTGCCCTTGAGATGTTGCGCACTGCCCAGGCAGCGGAACCGCCCATTCACCATGATGGCCAGGCGCGAGCAGAGCGCTTCACACTCCTCCATGCTGTCGGGACCAGCCCACGAGCTCCATGAGGCCTGGGCTACCTGTGCCTGGCACCACATCTCCTGCTTCCCCAGGCCCGGGCCACCGTTCTGGTCTGGACATCTCCCCACCCAGCCCAGACCGCTATGATCCGGGGCTGCATCCCACCTCTGCGTATCCTTACGCCCTGGGGCCTGGCACCCTCATCCCACCAGGACCAGAACAGGACCCCCCCATCCCGGTGGCTTTGGGAGTCTCTCTCCAGGCATGGATCGCCTTAACCACAGCCCGGGGCCTCTGCGCCCGGCCCACCTGTGTGAGGTGAGTATCACGGAGCGGCCCTCCCGCACCACGGCCAGGAGGCTGTTCCAGAGGAAGCGCCGCGCGCTGGGGTCCATGCCTGTGGTCGGCTCGTCCTGGGGAGTGGGAAAATCCCGTTAAGTCAGGCCCAGCCTCCGTCGCAGGCCCCACCCCACTCAGGTGCCGCCTCCACGCACCAGAAACACCACAGCTGGGTCCCCAACCAGCGCCACGGCCGTCGCCAGCTTGCGCTTGTTCCCTCCGCTGTAGGTGCCCGCAGGCCGGTCCGCGTACCACGAGAGTCCCAGGCGCGCCAGGCCCAAGGCAGCAGTCTGTGGGGTGGAGCCAGAGTGGGCATGGGGCAGGGCCAGTGTGGCGGGGCCAGCACTGAGTGTGGAGCAGGGGCACAGTGGGCATGGGGTAGGGCAATATGAGAATGCATAGAGCCGTAGTGTGGTGGGGGCAGCACGTGTATTGGGCGGGGCCATGTGGGTGGAGCTAGCATGGATATGTGGCAGGACCAATGTGTGAGGCGGGGCCGTGATGTGGGTGGAGCCAGCACTAGTATGGGGTGGGGCCATGGTGTGGGTAGAACCGGCGTGAGTAGTATGGGGTGGAACTATGGCGTGGGTGGAGCCAGCATTAGTATGGGGTGGGGCTATGGTGTGGGTGGAGCCAGTATGAGTATGGGGTGGGACTATGGTGTGGATGGAGCCAGCATGAGTATGGGTTGGGGCCAGGATGTGGGTGGAGATAGTACAGATATGTGGCAGGACCAATGAGTGTGGGGTGAGGCCATGGTGTGGGTAGAGCCAGCACTAGTAGGGGGTGGAGCTATGGTGTGGGTGGAGCCAGCACTAGTATGGGGTGGGGCCATGGTGTGGGTGGAGCCAGCATGAGTACAGGGTGGGGATATGGTGTGGGTGGAGCCAGCACTAGTATGGGGTGGGGCCATGGTGTGGGTGGAGCCAGCATGAGGGTGGGGTGGGGCCAGGATGTGGGTGGAGCTAGCATGGATATGTGGCGGGACCAATGAGTGTGGGACAGGGCTATAGTGTGGGTGGAGCCAGCATGAGTATGGGGTGGGGCTATGGTGTGGGTGGAGCCAGCATGAGTGGCACAGGGTGGGGCTATGGTGTGGGTGAAGCCAGCATGAGTAGCATGGGGTGGGGCTATGGTATGGGTGGAGCCAGCACTAGTATGGGGTGGGGCCAGGACGTGGGTGGAGCCAGCATGGATATGTGGCAGGACCAATGTGTGGGGCGGGGCCATGGTGTAGGCGAGGCCAGCATGGGACTAGGGCGGGGCCAGAGAGGGCATAGGGTGGGACAGGCTGAGGGTGGGGCAGGTCAGGGCAAAGAGTACTCCAAGTAGGGTGAAGAGACAGTGAAGGGGCTGGAAACTGGTGACAGCCAGAGTGAGAAGCAGATGGTGAACCGGTGGAAGAGGAGCAAGTGGGCAGGGTCACAGCGGGACACTCGATGTGGGAGGGGCAACATGCAGTGGGGGGAGGGGAAAGGGTTGGTGGACCAATCAGAACGTTGGAACTTGGTGGGGCGGGGCAAAGAGGAGGGCTACCACATCCCTATTGGACCAGGATGTGGGACAGGAAGCCCAATCTGGGGGCGGGTACAGGGGTGGAGCCAAGGCGAGAGTGTGTGGGATTGGACCAGGCCTTAGGGGCGTGGCCGGGGTTGGGTGGGCCCCGGGAGGTGACAGTGGTGGGGGTAGACTGGGCTCACCTGGGCAACTTGGGCCTCTGGGACACCACGCAGGCGAGCAAAAAGCTCCAGGTGCTCGCGGCCCGTCAGCAGCTCGAAGATGGCATCCGACTGAGGGCAGTAGCCCATGCTGAGGTGCGCAGCACTGGGTTCTTGAGCCACGCTGGGTATGGGGCACAGGGGCTCAGAGGGCTGGCTAGTCCCTGACCATACTGGTGGCTAACACAGGGGTCTGAGGGCCCGCCCATCCAGGACCATGCTGGTAACGAACAGGGGTGTCTCAGGGCCTGGTCTCCGTGGGGGATGGAGGGGTGCAGGGGTCCCAGAAACCATGCAGGTGGGGGGCAGTGAGCCCAGTCCATCCATCAGAAGTGGAGGGGTGGGGAAGAACATGGACATCAGGGCCTGCCCTGCCATACCCCAACCCCACCTGCCGCCCCTCACCTGTGGCCTGCCAGCACAGCCTCGCCCCCACTGGCCAACGTGTCCCCTGTCACCATGCGAAACGTGGACGTTTTCCCTGCTCCGTTCACGCCCAGCAGCCCAAAACACTGCAGGGATGCCCACAGACGGTGCTCAGTGAGACCCCAGGCCCTAATTCCAGAATCTCTGATATTTTTGTTATTTATTTATTTATTTTTATTTATTTTTTTTTTTGAGACGGAGTTTCGCTCTTGTTACCCAGGCTGGAGTGCAATGGCGTGATCTCAGCTCACCGCAACCTCCACCTCCTGGGTTCAGGCAATTCTCCTGCCTCAGCCTCCTGAGTAGCTGGGATTACAGGCACACGCCACCATGCCCAGCTAATTTTTTTGTATTTTTAGTAGAGACGGGGTTTCACCATGTTGACCAGGATGGTCTTGATCTCTTGACCTCGTGATCCACCCGCCTTGGCCTCCCAAAGTGCTGGGATTACAGGCTTGAGCCACCGCGCCCGGCCTGTTATTTATTTTTTTGAGGTAGAGTGTTGCTCTGTCACCCAGGCTGGAGTGCACTGGCATGATCTCGGCTCACTGCAACCTCTACCTCCTGGGATTAGGCAATTCTCCTGTCTCAGGCTCCGGAGTAGCTGAGACTACAGGCGTGTGGCACCTGCCTGGCTAATTTTTGTATTTTTAGTAGAGACAAGGTTTTACTATGTTGCTCAGGCTGGTCTTGAACTCTGGATCTCAGGTGATCCTCCCACCTTGACCTCCCAAAGTGCTGGGGTTACAGGCATGAGCCACTACACCCGGCCTCAGCACCTCTAATTTCCCCATGGATGGTGCCCCGGGGGAGCTGGCCAGATACTGGTACGTAGCAAGGCAGGGAATAGCTTTTGGCATATAGTGGGTACCCCATAAAGGTCATATGCAGCAACTGCTCAGCAAATATCAGGGCGTGAGCATTCCATGTTTCCTGTCACACTGTGTGCACTTAGGCTGGACACACAGTCAGCCCAAGGTGGAGAGCTTGGCCAGCACAAAGTAGGTGCTTAATAAAGATATGCTGTGGGCCGGGCCCAGTGGCTCACACCTTTAATCCCAGCACTTTGGGAGGCTGAGGCAGGCAGATCACCTGAGGTCAGGAGTTCAAGATCAGCGTGGCCAACATGGTGAAACCCCGACTCTACTAAAAACACAAAAATTAGCTGGGTGTGGCGGCAGGCTCCTGTAAGCCCAGCTACTTGGGAGGCTGAGGCAGGAGAATGGCTTGAACCTGGGAGGCGGAGGTTGCAGCGAGCCAAAATGTGTCACTGCACTCCAGCCTGGGCAACAGAGCAAGACTGTCTAAAAAAACAAACAAACAAACAAACAAAACAGGCAGCTGGGTGTGGTGGCTCAAGCCTGGAATCTCAGCACTTTGGGAGGCCAAGGCAGGTTGATCACGAGGTCAGGAGATCAAGACCATTCTGGCCAACACGGTGAAACCCCATCTCTACTAAAAATACAAAAATTAGGAGTGTGGCAGCATGCACCTTGAGTCCCAGCTACTTGGGGGCCTGGGGCAGGAGAATTGCTTAAACCCGGGAGGTGGAGGCTGCAGTGAGCTGGGATCATGCCACTGCACTCCAGCCTGGGTGACAGAGCAAGACTCCGTCTCAAAACAAACAAAAAATGCAAAAATTAGCTGGATGTGGTGGTGCCTGCCTGTGGTCCCAGGTACTTGGGAGGCCGAGGCAGGAGGATCTCTTGAACCTGGGAGGTGGAGGCTGCAGTGAGCTGAGATCGTGCAATTGCACTCCAGGCTGGGTGACAGCAAGACTCCATCTCAAAAGGAAAAAATACACACACACACACACACACACACACACACACACACACACACACACACAGAGCAATGTTTGCTTATATATAGCATGTGTTTGCAGATGTGTACCAGCCCTAGTAGGTGGCCAGTAAGTGGCACACAGCAAATAAATCTGCATAGTAGGTGTCTGATAAATGTTGGCTGTGAGCAGGTGCTTGATATAGATACGTATACAATAGGGGTTCCATAAATTCTATTGGAGTTTGATAAACACTGATGGACATGGAAGTATTCAGTACACCTCTTTGGTGAGCACAGTGTGTGTTCCATAGATGTAAGCATGCAGTAGGTGCTTAATGAGGTTTTGTTGGCTCACAGTAGGAGCACAAATATTGGCACACAGCAGGTGCCCAATAAAAGGTGGTGGGTGCACGGCAGTTGTGGGCACATAGTAGGTATTCAGCAAAGGAGGATGGGCAGGGCATGCAGTAGGGCAGCCTCTCACTGCCCCTGCACTAGGCCTCCGCCTCTGGACTCACCTCACCAGGGGGGATCCCCAGGCATAAGCGGTCCACAGCTGGCATCCTCTGCCCACGGTACACCTGGGAGAGTGCAGGTCCCTCAGAAAGGTGAGGGGGCCAATGGAAGCCCCTCCACACAGCAGTCGACCTGGTCACACTTACCTTGGTCAAGTTCCTCAGCACCAACACATCCCCCTGAGTGTCTCCTTGGACCACCCGCTCCCGCTCACGGGCTACGTCCTCATCCTCCTCTCCCAGGGGTGGCAGGGACCTCACCTTGGGTCTGGGGACAGAACATTTGTGGGCCTAAAGTAGGTCCTTGGCCCCTGCCACCCTCTCTGTAGACCCCACTAACTGTGGCAGGAGCCGACTTCGGTGCTGCAGCAGTAGCGTGAAGAGAAGGAAGAGGGGCCCCTGTATCACCATGGCCAAGAGGTTCTTGCCGACCACCTCCCAGCGCAGGGGTGACTGGAACTGCCTGTCTCCTGTGGATATAGAAAAGAGGGACTCAGTCCGTAAGAGGCTTGGTTTCTGGCCCCTTCTCCACCCACGTCACTCTGGATTCTTAAGGGAAAGGAATACAAATTGGATAGGCCACTCAGCTGGTGTCTAACTGGCATAGAAAATAGAAGTTTTATCACCTCTCTTAACTAGAGCCTTAAGCCTCTTGTGACATAACTCAAGACAGAAATAGCTTTTTCTGGCTGCTTTCTTGTATCTCTAACTTGGCCCAATCTTGGGGCTACCTACAAACCCTGGCTGTCTCCCTGGGGGCTGTTTGTCTCCACTCTGTATAATTAACTCTAGGTCTCCAATGGTGCTAGCTATCTGTAGCCATGGCCCCACCTGACAGGAAGTTCTCACCCAAGCGCTCAAAGGCATCAGCCATGGCCTGGTTCCGCACCATGTCAATGAGCCCCCGGCCCAAGCAGAAGTGGGGGAAGATAAGGAAGACCTGTTTCAAGATCCGGCTCACCTCCTGCAGCTTCTGCTCAAGGGCAGGAAAAGGGATGTTGGTCGGGGCTGAGTCCAATGACCCAACCCAGCCCAAGCCTCAGCTTCGTGTTCCCTCACCTTATCAGAGAAGAGCTCAAGCACAAAGGTGGCCATACTTCCATTGATGCCAATAAAGAGGTTTATACAGGTGAGCACCACATAGGCAGTGCTGGGCACGGAGAAGAAGAAGGAGGCGGGGTACATGAGCGGTGTGATTGACCAGCTGAAGAGACAATAGGAGTCACTGGAGTAACTACTCAGACTGAGAAGCCCTGAGAGGAATAAAAGTCTCCATTCCCATCTTCTCTGCCTTAGACTTTGACATTTTCACCCAAAGCACATTTCTCTTTTTACCCTTTCTCTCTTTCTTTCTTTTTAGAAGTGGGTCTCTCTATATTGCCCAGACTGTTCTCAACTCCTGGCCTCAAGCAGTCCTCCTGCCTCAGCCTCGCAAAGTGCTGAGATTTTACAGATGTGACCTGCCTTACACCTGTATTAATGAGCCAGGACAAGATGAGCTTTTAAAGCCACCTTGGAACACCACTGAATTGAATCACACATGGGATCACCTCAGAGCTCCATATCCTTTCCACAGGCTGAGGCAGGAGAATTGCCTGAACCCAGAGTTCTATCTCAGCAGCATTGGTGGGAAAAGCAGTAAGGGGCAGTAAGAATAAGCCCTGAGGGACTGGGGGCCTTACCCATACAGTAGTAGCAACAGCAGGAGAGCAGGCAGGTTGGCAGGGGTCACATATGCCCTCTGCTGGAAGGCCAGAAAGATGAGCACCACGATGCACGCTGGCACCAAGTAGTTACACTGCATTGGAGATGGTAGTTACCTTTGTCAGTGTGAAGGGGTAGGGACTGCCACCCTCAGCCCTGTTCCCCACCCTGACCCCCTTGCTTTTTGGCTAGGAGGGCACAAAGTCTCCCACAATCTTAAGACTTTACCCAGGCCATCTTGGACAAGACCCTGCCTAGAAGGAGCCAGATGAGGCAGTGGCTGGGCCCCCACCCTTCCAAGCAGCCCCCGCACCATATCCCAGAGAAAGTTGCCGAGCCAGTAGAGGGTGGAGGGCAGGCCCCCCATGAGCTGCAGGTGCTTGGCTCGGGTGACTCGCTCCTCAATGAGGACAAGAGTGAAGCTGGCCGGGACGAAGGACATGGCAAAGACCACACAGATGGAGACAAGGACATCCACCGAGGAGGCCATCCTGGAGGTGAAGGCACGAGGGGTGTTGTAGGGTGAGGGTGCAGGGGTTGCTCAGAGCAAAGCTGAACACGCCACTGGTGGGACAAAGGTCTACGGGGTGGTCAACAGTGGCAGAGATGGGGGGCCATTTAGGGATGAGGGTGCCTAGGGCCTGGCAGCAGAGGGTGCACAGGTCTCAGGCAGGATAAAGGTTGGTGGGACGAGGATGCGTGGGGGAGGTTGGGGCCCACTGAGCCTGAGGAGGTCCCATTTCCCAGGCTTAGGGAGCAGAGGAACAGTTTCCATTCCCCATTAAAAAAAATTTTGGGGGGGCTGGGCGCGGTGGCTCAAGCCTGTAATCCCAGCACTTTGGGAGGCCAAGGCGGGTAGATCACGAGGTCAAGAGATCGAGACCATCCTGGCCAACATGGTGAAACCCTGTCTCTACTAAAAATACAAAACATTTGCTGGGCATGGTGGCGCGTGTCTGTAATCCCAGCTACTCGGGAGGCTGAGGCAGGAGAATTGCCTGAACCCAGGAGGCGGAGGTTGCGGTGAGCCGAGATCGCGCCATTGCACTCCAGCCTGGGTAACAAGAGCGAATCTCCGTCTCAAAAAAAAAAAAAAAAAATTAAATTAATTAATTTATATATTTTTTGAGATACAGTCTTGCTCTATTGCCAGGCTGGAGTGCAGCGGTGTGATCCTGACTCACTGCAACTTCTGTTTTCCAGTTTCAAGCAATTCTCCTGCCTCAGCCTCCCAAATAGCTGGGACTATGGCATTGCATCACCACGCCCGGCTAGTTTTTTCTTTTTTTTTTTTTTTTTGTATTTTTAACAGAGACTGGGTTTCACCATGTTGGCCGGGATGGTCTTGATCTCTTGACCTCGTGATCTGCCTGCCTCAGCCTCCCAAAGTGCTGGGATTACAGGCATGAGCCAACGTGCCCAGCCTCTATTCCCCATTTAAAAAGCAAGAGTGGCCGGGCGCGGTGGCTCAAGCCTGTAATCCCAGCACTTTGGGAGGCCGAGGCGGGTGGATCACAAGGTCGAGAGATCGAGACCAACCTGGTCAACATGGTGAAACCCTGTCTCTACTAAAAATACAAAAAATTAGCTGGGCATGGTGGTGCGTGCCTGTAATCCCAGCTACTCAGGAGGCTGAGGCAGGAGAATTGCCTGAGCCCAGGAGGTGGAGGTTGTGGTGAGCCGAGATCGTGCCATTGCACTCCAGCCTGGGTAACAAGAGCGAAACTCAGTCTCAAAAAAAAAAAAAAAAGCAAGAGTGGCCAGGCGCAGTGGCTCAAGCCTATAATCCCAGCGCTTTGGGAGTCTGAGGTGGGTGGATCATGAGGTCAAGAGATCCCATCCTGGTCAACATGGTGAAACTCCATCTCTACTAATAATACAAAAAATTAGCTGGGCATGGTGGTGTGTGCCTGTAATCCCAGCTACTCAGGAGGCTGAGGCAGGAGAATTGCCTGAACCCGGGAGGCGGAGGCTGCGGTGAGCCAAGATCACGCCATTGCACTCCAGCCTGGGTAACAAGAGCAAAACTCCGTCTCAAAAAAAAAAAAAAAATAGCAAGAGTGTCGTAGGGTGCAAATCCAGCTCCCACCACCCCAAACGACAGAGAGACGTAGGCAGGGTAGGATATGCGGGGTGGAGGGACTCACAGTGCGGCCTCAGACAGCTGCTCCTTGGTGAGGTTCAAGGGGTGATTGAGTGTGATGATGCTGTGGGCACGGCGGGCCGGGCCTGGGGGCAGGTGGGCATGTAGGAGTGCGTTGTTTGCTCGGTTGACAAAGGCCACCATGGAGTGCCAGCCTTTGTTGTTGAACCAGATCTGGGTGGGGGTCAAGGCCACAGGGTCAGGGCAATGGGGTTGGACCTTGCTGTGACCAGAGACCCACCTGACACCCCCAGTTCCCACCTTGAGGCTGTCCCGAGCATCCAGGCTACGAGCCCAGGCTGTGAGGTTGTTCAGGACACGGTCCAAGGCCCCACCAGGCAGGGGGCTCAGCAGCGCCCACAACTCCTCCACCGAGCGGCTCAACTCTTGGCCCGAGGGCAGGCCTGGGTCTCGGCCCCCAAGAGAGAAGCCTCCATACCTGTGAGGCCATGCAGGCAGTGAGGGGCAGCTGAGGGCCAGGGGGCCTGGAGAGCTCCCAGGGGGCAGGCAGAGGGCATGGGAGTGAAACTGGGGAAGGGACCCAAGCGAGCCCCTCCTCACCTGACCTCGTTCACCCACTTCTTAGTCTTCAGGCTATGGGAGAGACAGACATGGGCAGAGGCAGGCATGTGAGACGGAGAGAGACGGCGAGAGGTGCCCGCAGAGTCAGGGGTGCCACAGAAAGGGGGAAGGAGGCGGCATGGTGGCTCCTGCCTGCGATCCCACTATTTTGGGAGGCCGAGGAGGATCACTTGAGGTCAGGAGTTTGAGACCGGCCTGGCAACATGATGACATCCCGTCTCTACTAAAAATACAAAAATTAGCCAGGTACGCTGGCACACGCTTGCAGTCCCAGCTGCTTGGGAGGCTGAGGCATGAGAATTGCTTGGACCTGAGGGTGGAGGTTGCAGTGAGCTGAGATCATCCCTCTGCACTCCAGCCAGACTCCATCTCAAAAAAAAAAAAAAAAAAAAGGCCGGGCGCGGTGACTCACGCCTGTAATCCCAGCACTTTGGGAGGCCGAGGCGGGTGGATCACGAGGTCAAGAGATCGAGACCATCCTGGTCAACATGGTGAAACCCCGTCTCTACTAAAAATACAAAACATTAGCTGGGCATGGTGGCGCGTGCCTGTAATCCCAGCTACTCAGGAGGCCGAGGCAGGAGAATTGCCTGAACCCAGGAGGCGGAGGGTGCGGTGAGCCGAGATCGCGCCATTGCACTCCAGCCTGGGTAACAAGAGCGAAACTCCGTCTCAAAAAAAAAAAAAAAAAAGGGGAGGAGAAGGCACACAAGACACTCCACCTGGAGCCCCGGGCTGGGCATCTAACCCTTCCGCCTCCTACTCCAGGACCACACCACCCCCACCAACCCAAGGACCCACGCTACAGCCAGGGAAACTGAGTCCCGGGGCATGGCTCACCCCTGGCGCACCAGGCGTGGGTAAGTCTTGACCAGGAAGTCAGACAGGTTCCGGCCTGTGAGGTTCTGAACCACTTCCCCAGAGCTGGTCACTGCCTGGGGCGGAGGGGGGCTGCCAGCTGCAGCCGGGCAGTCGGGCAGCAGGCGCCGGGCGCCGGGCTGGCTGCATTGGCAGGCTGGGGACGGAGACTCTGGGGTCCAGTTGCCACTGGCCAAGACCTTGGCCACTTCGGCAGGAACTTCTGGCACCGAGAACCTGCAGACGATGGGCTGGACACACTCAGGGACCCTGCGGGGTCAAGGGGCGGGGCTGTGGGCACCCAGCTTCTGGGGGCTCCTGGGGACACAGAGGCTCCCATGTCCCGCATCCCCTGAGGCCCCATGACCAGAGACCAGACGGGAAAACTGAGGCCAGAGAGGGGCAAGGTCCAGGCAGGCCAACGAGGTGTCCTCACCTGTTAGAGCTACTCTGCGTGGAGGCCTCCTCCAGTCCCGCCTCCTCCAGCAGCGCCTCGAGCAGCCGGGCACGACTGGGGTCCCCCGGGGCGTCCTCGCTGTGTGTGAGGGGAGACGCAGGCTCAGGGCTGTGTCCCAGGTCCACAGTCCTCCTGCCACCAGCCCCTTCCTTCTGCACCCACCTGAAGAAGGACACCTGGGCACCGTACATGGCGGGACTGAGCCGCAGAGCCGGGTAGTGCCCAAAAGGAGGCACGATGAGGCTGAACACGAGGGCCAGGCCCACAAAGAGGGCGGGCAGCACGATCTGGGGGGCCAGCCCGTCAGCTGCCGCTTCCACCCACCCTCCAGGCTGGCTTGCCCCTGTCCCTGCTCCTGTTCTACAACCACCCATGGCTCCCCAGTGCCCTCAATAAATGTGCCAGGGTAGGGAACAGGCGCTCAGGGACTCCCATGCGACTTCCTGGTGCTGGCCCCCCCTCACCTGCGCGAACAGACCGCGGCGGCTGCGGCGGGCAAGCAGAAAGCGCTTGAGAAGCAGGGCCTGGAGCTGCTGGCGGGTCAGTGCCCAGCCCTGTACCCGGCCCGCGGTGTCTGGCCCAGAGCCCTGCAGGGCCTGGGTCTCTGGTGCTGACCCAGCTGTGAGGGATGAGAGGGTCAGTCCTCACGCTCTGTGGGGGGCTGCGAGGACCACAGGGCCACTGCGGGGTGACTCACCCGGCTCCCCGTTCTCCAGCGCCGTCTCCTCCAGTGGCATCTTGAGCCGCAGGGTCACGTCTAGGCCAGCAAGGCCCGTGCCCGGGAGCTGCCCGCAGCTGCCATCTGCAGGGCCATCAGGGGTCAGCGTCAAAGCTGAGGGTCACGGACTGGGGGGTCAGGAATCAGGCACAGGGGTAAAGGCTATGCCGTCGGCCCGACTCAGCCAGGGATGGGGTCAGGGGTCAGGGGCCAGGGAAGAGTGGCCGCACCCTTTGTATTTGTGTCTGCAGCACAGTCCGCCACCACCTTCAGGAAGATCTGGGGAGACAAGCAGGGGCTCGGAGCCTGGACACCCACAGGGGGACCTGGGGGCTTGTGAGCCTCCCACCCCTCCTACACCGTGGGTCCCCCAAACCTTCCCAAGAGACATCGGAGCCACCAGAGGCCTCATGTGCCATGCCTCCTCCCTGAGTGTCCTTGCTACCCATAAACACACTTCTATACATCCTTCAAAACACCACCTCCTCCAGGCAGCCCACCTCCCGGTCCCACCTCTCCACCACTCAGGCCTCACACCTCCTCGAGGCTGGTGTCGGAGATCCCGTAGCCAGTGAGCCTCAGCTCCGTCAGCCGCATGTCCAGCTCTCGGAAGAGCGTGGCGAAGCCGCCGTCGTGGGCTCCCGTGTAGGGCAGCACCAGCACCAGCTCATGTGGCAGCTCTTCTACCAGCCGTGCCTCAGGCACCCAGTGCTGCACCAGGGCCAGCAGCTGGGGGGTGCCTGCATGGACAGAGGGGTGCTTCAAGGAGCCCCAGCTCACACCTCACCCCAGTCTCCCTGGGGAAGAGGCATTGGTGACCCATGAGGGGACGGTCCCTGCAGGCAGAGGTCAGGATTAAGAACTCAGGCCAGGCGCGGTGGCTTACATCTGTAATCCCAGCACTTTGGGAGGCCGAACTGGGGGAATCACTTGAGGTCAGGAGTTTGAGAACCCCCCGACCAACATGATGAAACCCTGTCTCTACCAAAAATACAAAAATTAGCTGGGTGTGGTGGTGCACGCCTATAATCTCAGCTACTCACAAGGCTGAGGTAGGAGAAACACTTGAACCCGGGAGGCGGAGGCTGCAGTGAGCCGAGATAGCACCAGTGCACTCCAGCCTGGGCAACAGAGAGCGAGACTCTGTCTCAAACAAACAAAAAATACCAGGCATGGTGACACACGCCTGTCATCCCAGCACTTTGGGAGGCCGAGGCAGACGGATCACCTGAGGTCAGGAGTTCGAGACCAGCCTGGCCAACATGGTGAAACCCCATCTCTACTAAAATTACGAAAATTAGCCGGGCATGGTGGCACACACCTGTGGTCCCAGCTACTCAGGAGGCTGAGGCAGGAGAAACGCTTGAACCCGGGAGACAGAGGCTGCAGTGAGCCGAGATCGCACCAGTGCTTCAGGCTGGGTGACAGAGCGAGACTCAAAAACAAACAAACAAACAAAGAACTTGGGGGCTGGGCTGGGCCTCGGGTTGGAGTCAGGGGTGGGTTTGTCCCTGGGCTCGGCCCTGTTTGGGTGAAAGCTGGGGGTCAGTGTTCGACTTCACCTCATGGTTCAGGTTGAGCCCAGGGACGGGGCCACGGTCAGGGTCTCAAGCCCTTCTCTCCCGAGTGAAGCCACCGCGGCCCGCCCCGGTCCTCACCGCCTCTGCCGCCCCGGCTGCCGCTCTTCCCTTCCTGCCCGGCGTCCACGTTGCCCTCCACATCAGCGTCAGCCTGCGGGCAGAGGGGCACCATGTGGCTTGGACTTCAGGGCTGAACAGAGCCCGGGGGTCAGGGGTCAGGAGAAGGCCGGTTCCCACCTTCTCACTGGTGGTCGGGGCCGGGTGGGCCTTCACCAGCGTCAGGTAGTAGCCGGAGCCCAGGTGACGACGCAGGAAGAGCGGGGAGCCGCAGCAGCACAAGCGGCCCCCCGCCACCACGGCCACACGGTCTCCCAGCAGCTCCGCCTCATCCAGGTGGTGGGTGGAGAGGATCAGTGTGCGACCTAGGCACGGGGGACCAACCCCCAGGTACCATCAGGCCACCGGCTCTTTGCCCGAGCTGGGGTCTCTGCCAACAGTCATCTGCCCCATGAAGCAGACTCCTATGCATCCCTCAAAACCTCATCCCCGGCACCTCCTTGTTGGAAACCTTTTCTGGCCCCTCAAGCAGAATCCAGGGGAAACTCTGGCTCCCCAACTCTTACTGTCTCAGTTATTTGAGCGGCAGACCCCAAATGCCATAGCAGTAAATAGGGTCCACATGTAGCAAACTCCTACTCATCCCTCAAAACCCCATCCCCAGCACCTCCTTGTCAGAAACCTTTTCTGGCCCCTCAAGCAGAATCCCCAGCTCTTACCTTCTCGGTATTTGAGCAGCAGCTCCCAAATGCCACGGCGGGAAGCGGGATCCACACCCGCCGTAGGTTCGTCCAGGATAACAACTTGGGAGCCGCCCACAAAGGCAATGGCCACAGACAGCTTCCGTTGCATCCCACCTGGTGGAGATGGGGAGGGGGGCCTCAGTGTGTCGCACCCAGCAGGGCTGTCCACCCACGTGGACCTCAGTACCCGGCTTCCCCCCGACTTGCGGATGAATCCCCAGTCCCCCTCCCTGTGAGGTGGCATCCCCAGGGGATGGGCTCACCAGAGAGGTGACGAGTCTGCACTCTCCGCTTGGGGACCAGCCCCACGTCCTGCAGCAGGCGGTCCTGCTCGGGGCCCACCGCAGCGGCACTCAGACCCTTCAGCCGCCCGTAGAACCAGATGTGCTCACCCACGGTCAGCCTGCGGCCAGGGTACAGAGCTCAGGGACTCCCATGGCAGGCAGCCTCCCAGAGGGCGCCCAGCCCCTTCCCACCGTGGCATCCTGGGGCCTGCCGAGACGCACATGTCAAACAGCACGTTGTACTGGGGACAGACGCCCAGGTGGGGCCGGATGGCAGCCATGCTGGAGCGGACATCGTGGCCCAGGATGAAGGCAGAGCCGCCGCTGGGTGGGAAGAGACCACTCAGGATGGACCTGTGGGTACAGGGGTCTCAGAGCAGCCGCCTTCCGAGCGTGCACCAGCAGGTACAGAGCACCTACTAAATGCCACAGCCAAAGGCCTGTGATAGCCTCGTTTTTATTTTTATTTTATTTTTTTTATTTTTTCCACTTTTTTGAGATAAAGTCTTGCTCTGTTGCCCAAGCCGGAGTGCAATGGCACAATCTCGGCTCACTGCAACCTTTGCCTCTCAGATTCAAGCAATTCTCCTGCTTCAGCCTCCTCAGTAGCTGGGATTACAGGCACACACCATCATGCCCGGCTAATTTTTGTATTTTTAGTAGAGATGGGGGTTCGCCATGTTGGCCAGGCTGGTCTCAAACTCCTGACCTCAGGCAATCCTCCCGCCTCGGCCTCCCAAAGTGCTGGGATTACAGGCGTGAGCCACCATGCCCGGCCTATTTATTTGAGACGGGGTCTCACTCTGCTGCCCAGGCTAGAGTGTGGTGGTGCCATCACTGCTCACTGTAGCCTCCACCTCCGAAGTTCAGCCAGTCCTCCTGCCGCAGGTAGCCGGGACTACAGGTGTGCGCCACCACACCTGGCTAATGTTTGTATTTTTTGTTGAGGCAGGCTTTTGCCGCGTTGCCCAGTCTGGTCGCAAACCCTGAGCTCAATGGATCCTCCTGCTTCAGCCTCCCAGAGTGCTGGGATTATATATCCTCATTTTACAGAGGAGGGAAACCCAGGCTCAGAGAAAACACTTGTGGTTTGCTTGTTTACTCATCATACACTGGGGACCTCACCCCATTCTACAGACAGGAACCTTCTGACCCCCTTCCCACTGAATGGCCAGGGAAGTGAGTCCCAGGGGAAGTGGGGAGTGGTCGGGGACTCACAGTGTGGTGGTCTTGCCAGCCCCATTGTGGCCCAGGAAGGCAGTGATGTGGTTCTGGTAGAAGTCTAGGCTGAGTCCCCGAAGGGCAGGTTGTGGGCTGCCAGGAAAGCACTTCTCCAGGCCGCGAACAGAGACCCCAGGACTCAGGCCAGGCGGCGCCTCTTCCACCAGCACTGCCGAGACAGGCGGACTCAGCCATGGAGGTCATGGGGGTCCTGGGGCCTGCAAGTCCCTTAGAGCTGGGCTGTGGAATCAGGGTCCTGCTGGGCCTGGGCTTTTTTTTTTTTTTCTGAGACAGAGTCCCACTCTGTCACCCAGGCTGGAGTGCAGCGGCTTGATCTCCAATCACTGCAACCTCTGCCGCCCTGATTCAAGTGATTCTCTTGCCTCAGCCTCCTGAGTAGCTGGGACTACAGGCTCCTGCCATCGTGACTGGCTGATTTTTGTACTGTTAGTAGAGACAAGGTTTCATCATTTTGGCCAGGCTGGTCTTGAACTCCTGACCTCGTAATCCACCTGCCTTGGCCTCCCAAAGTGCTGTGATTACAGGCATGAGCCACCACGCCCAGCTGGGCCAGGGCATTTAAAAGTTGGGGGAGCTAGGCCGGGTGCGGTGGCTCAAGCCTGTAATCCCAGCACTTTGGGAGGCCGAGGCGGGTGGATCACAAGGTCGAGAGATCGAGACCAACCTGGTCAACATGGTGAAACCCCGTCTCTACTAAAAATACAAAAAATCAGCTGGGCATGGTGGCGCGTGCCTATAATCCCAGCTACTCAGGAGGCTGAGGCAGGAGAATTGCCTGAACCCAGGAGGCGGAGGTTGCAGTGAGTCGAGATCGCGCCATTGCACTCCAGCCTGGGTAACAAGAGCGAAACTCCGTCTCAAAAAAAAAAAAAAAAAAAAAAAAAAAACTTGGGGGAGCTTAGCAACTGCAGTGTGGTCAGGGCAGGGGTGAGGGTTGGGGTATCCAGGTCATTGGCATCTGTGGAATCTCGTTTTGGGGGAAACTGGGTGTCTAAGTGGGCAATCAGCTATTAAGCTTTGTAGGGTCCTCACCCTTTGGGTCCAGTAGGGTGGGGCAAGGAGCTGGACTCTTGGGGTGCCAAGGTCCACACCAGTAGCTCCTCCGGAAGAGAAAGTTCCATGGTTCAGGGATCCCATACTGACCTGGGGGAGTGGCAATGGTTACTGCTGACCCCCCTGGAGTGTACCAAATTTTTTTTTTTTTTTTGAGACAAAGTCTCACACTGTCACCCAGGCTGAAGTGCGGTGGCGCAATCTCAGCTCACTGAAACCTCCACCTCCCGGGTTCAAGCGATTCTCCTGGCTCAGCCTCCCGAGGAGGGGAGACTACAGGCACATGCCACCACGGCTCACTGCAGCCTCAACCTCCTGGGCTCAAGTGATTCACCCACCCCATCTTCCCGAGTAGCTGAGACTACAGGCTAGCCGGGACTACAGGCGCATGCTACCATGCCCAGCCAACTTTGTTAAAGATGGGGGGGTCTCACTATGTTGCCCAGCCTGGTCTCAAACTCCTAGGCTCAAGTGATCCTCCCACCTCAGTCTCCCAAATTGCTGGGATTACAAGCGTGTGCCACAGGGCCCAGTGACTGTGCCAGCTTCTTGCCACACACCCGGGATCAGGGCGTACAGGTATGAGGAGGCCAAGAAACCCCGCCCACCTGCTTCAGGCCCCGCCCCTCCAATGCAGCCATCTGCACGTTTCTGCCAGGAACCCCGTCTTCTCGCCAAGGAAATAAGCATCCGGGTACTAGACGGCCTGGAGGCCACGCCCCTAGGCCAGCCTCCCAAATGGCCTGAGGCCACGCCCCTAGCCCAGCCTCCCGAATGGCCTGAGGCCACGCCCCTAGCCCAGCCTCCCGAATGGCCCGAGGCCACGCCCCTAGCCCAGCCTCCCGAATGGCTTGGAGGCCACGCCCCTAGCCCAGCCTCCTGAATGGCCTGGAGGCCACGCCCCTAGCCCAGCCTCCCGACTGAGACCACGCCCCTAGCCCAGCTTCCCAATGGCCTGGAGGCCACGCCCCTAGCCCAGCCTCCCGCGCAGCAGGTGCGTCCCACCTGGGCACACAGCTTCCAGGTACCAGGTGGCAAGGCCATAGAGTGCCGCGTCCAGCAGCAGAAGGCCTGAGACCTGGACCAGGCTGAAGACGTCCGCCGTGGGCCGGGTACCCGCGTTGTGCCACTGCGCGCCCTCACCCTGCTCCTCCAGCAGCGCCAGGCTCTCGCAGCCGAAGCCGAAGGCCACGGGCGACAGCAGGCTCTGCGAGGAAGCGACAGTCAGTGAGTGGCCAAGGGTGGGGGGGCTTCCCCAACCCATGCCGGAGCCCGGCTCTCACCGCGGCCAAGCGGCCCCCCGCTGGCAGCCGGTCCCGCCACGCCACGCACAGCACGTAAGGCAGGTACAGGGAGAAGTAGGCCAGGCCGCCGCAGGCCGCAGCCAGGTTGGCGCGGGAGAAAAAGGCGCTGAACAGGAAGCTCTGGACCACCGTGGCCACCGCGAAGGCCGCCAAGAACAGGAAGACCACACCTGGGTCGCTGTAGGGGAGGATGTCCCCCAGCTGTGGGAGGCGACGGGAGCTCCGGGTCCGGCTCCTGGAGTGGCCCAGGGGCGCGCACCCACACTGGGCTGCACCTGCCTGCCTCCCTCCGTGCGCCCGTATTCTGTAGCTGGGCCAGCCCAGGCGCGCCCACCTTGAGCACCAGAACCAGCAGAGCAGCGCTTAGCAGGAAGGGCCCGAGGCAGCTGAGGAACCAGCCCAGCCAGAGCACTGCACGGCTGAGCCCCATGGCGCGCATGGTATCCCGCAGCCGCGTCTCCTTCTCCCGCACCACTGCCTTCACCGTCAGCGTTACGGAGTAGATCCAGGCCAGCGTCAGGAAGAGCGGCAGCGACCGGCTCAGCACACGCAGGAACCTGGGGTGGGGATGGCTGGGGTGGAGGCCGGAGACCCTGCGCAGAGCCGTCCCCCACCATCTGGCACAACAGGTTCATGTCCGGGGATCTCAAGGTGGGAAGATTGGCCTCGGACCCTGATCCAGCCAGCCTCGGGATCCCAGGCAACAGCGCAGGCCAGGCTATCCCTGTGCCGGGAGACCCCAGGCCCTCAAGAGACCCCTGCCCCTCCTGAAGCAGGTCACGTGGAGTGCTGCAAAGCCACAAAGGTGGCAGTCCGGACTGCGCGAATGCTCCCAACAGAGCCTGGGCCCACCCCCACACCCGGGGTCTTCCCGCTGGCAAAGAGCGGGGAGGGGTGCCAGAGCTCACACATCGTCCACGTAGCATGGGTAGGGCATCTGCTGCAGGTAGAGGCCGACCCGGGGGGTGGCGCCGCTGAGCACGCGGACCGCTGCGCGCTCCACCAGATCCTGCAGGTACACGAAGCCACCCCACACGTAGCGCAGGTCGGTCAGGGGGTCCGCGGCTGGGCCAGGGTCCCAAAACCTGCGAGAGGGGCATGGTGGCCGGTTGCAGGGAAGAGCTAGAAACTCCTGGGGCCCGGCTCCGAATAACTTTTTTTCTGAGACGGGGTCTTGCTCTGTCGCCCAGGCTGGAGGGCAGACTGGCTATCATAGCTGCTGCAGCCTTGACCTTCGGGGATCAAGCGATCCTCCCACCTCAGCCTCCAAAGTCGCCTGGCTAATTTTTTTTTTTTTTTTTTTTTTTTGAGACGGAGTCTTGCTCTGTTGCCTAGGCTGGAGTGCAGTGGCTCACCTCAGCTCACTACAACCTCCACCTCCCGGGTTCAAGCAATTCTCCTGCCTCGGCCTCCTGAGTAGCTGGGATTACAGGAGTGTGTCACCACGCCCGGCTAAATTTCTTTTTGTATTTTTTAGTAAAGACAGGGTTTCACCATGTTGGTTAAGGCTCCTGACCTCGTGATCCACCCGTTTCAGCCTCCCAAAGTACTGGAGTTACAGGAGTGAGCCACAGTGCCCAGCCTTGCCTGGCTAATTTTTAAAGACTTTTTTTCTTGGGATTGGTGGTGGTGTTGGGGGGTGTCTGACTATGTTGCCTGGGCTGGTCTTGAACACCTGCCCTCAAAAGACTCTCCCACATTGGCCTCCCAAAGTTCTAAGATGTCAGGAAGGAGCTACTGTGCTCAGCACCCCACGCAATTTTAGCACCACCCTTATTCCAGTGGGCCTAATTAAACGCCTAGCTCCACCTGTTCTCATATTATCTCATATTATCTCAACCTGTTTTCATATTAGCTCAGGCCCGTGGCCACGCCCCTCATGTACCTAGGCCCCGCCTGTCATGGGCCCCTACTGGTCTAAGGAGCGCTGGGCTCCGCCTACCATGCGGCTGTTGATACGGCCCACTGCCTGTCTATCATGGTCTCCGGTAGGCTGAACGCTGCCTGGCCCCACCCACCGCGTTCTTGGCCCCGCCCAGTGCCCCTGCCTTGCCTGTCCCTGATCTTATTGGTCCTCGTGACCACGTCAATGTCCATGCGGATCTTGATGCGCACGTGACCGGAGCCCAGATCTGGGGTTGTGTCTGCAGGGTCTGAAGGATCCTCGGGTCCCAAGAAGACAACGCCGGCCCAGAATCGATGTTCCGCGAGCAGCTGCAGGGCCCGAGACACAAGGGCTGCCTCCGAGGGGGCCGCCTCCAGCTTGTCCAGGGACAGGCACTGTGGGATGGGAGACGAGTCCTAGGCCCTGGGGTCTGCCTGCCTCCTAGACCACTCCGCTCCTCCCCCTGGACCTCTGGGCTGGGCCATGTTTCCCCGTCGTAGGCCCAGTGCTGGGGGGCCAGCTCCCTCCTGAGATGTCCACAAATCCCAGGCTCTCACTAGGGCAGGGCACGCCTCCCTCTGGCAACACCAGGGTGGACCCTGCCTCCCTGCTGAAACAGACCCCGCAGGTGGACAGCCCCTCACCTGGGTCACCAGGTCCAGCGTGCCCACCAGGCGCCCCACATCAGCATGGGCATCCTGCCAGCTGTAGCCAGCACTCCCAGGGTCCAGAAAGGATCGCAGGGTCTCCATGCGGTCCTCGCCTCCGGGTCTGGGCTGCCTTCTCCCTTCTTCCAGGAGCCGCTGGAGGGTGCAGGTGAAAGTAAGGGTCCGAACTGGGTGTGGTGGCTCAAGCCTGTAATCCGAGCACTTTGGGAGGCCAAGGCGGGCACATCACCTGAGATCAGAAGTTCCAGACCAGCCTGACCAACATGGTGAAACCGCATCTCCACTAAAAATACAATTAGCCGGGAGTGGTGGCGAGCACCTGTAATCCCAGCTACTCGGGAGGCTGTGGCAGGAGAATTGCTTGAATCTAGGAGGCGGAGGTTGCAGTGAACCAGGATCTCGCCACTGCACTCCAGCCTGGGCAACAAGAGACCCCATCTCTTTAAAAAAAAAAAAAAAAAAAAAAAAAAAAAAAAAGGCCAGGCGTGGTGGCTCACACCTGTAATCCAAGCACTTTGGAGGCCAAGGCGGGCGGATCACCTGAGGTCGGGAGTCCAAGACCAGCCTGACCAACATGGTGAAACCCTGTCTTCAAAGAAAAATAGTAACAAATAAAAAATAAAAGTGGGGTTCTGCGTGGAGCCCACCTTCCCATCCACTGGGCCTGTCTGCCCGCCTCACCGTAGAACCCCCACCCCACCCAGCCTCCATCCATCCCCACACACCTGCAGCATGGCCACGTTGGCACTATCGTTCATGAAGCTGAAGGTCTGGGGTCCCAGCACCCCCCACACCTCCTGGACATCCCTCAGCAGGGCCAGCTCCTCGAAGGTCTGGTTCACCTGCGGAGAGGCTGACTCCAAGATCCATACAGGGCCCCTCCATTCATGACCCTCTCCTCCTCTGAGGACCCTGCCGCCCCCTGCCCCCTCTGCCTTGCTCCTGCCTGTGCCTCTGAGCCTCCGCACATGCTGATCCCTCTCCATCCGCTCACTCCTATTTCTTCAAAACCAGTTTCCGCAGTCCTCCAGCCTGGCCCTGACCCACCAGGACTAAGGGTACTGGGTGGGCCCTGGCCGCCACCCTCCTGCCCCAGCATCTAGCTGCCCCCACCTGGGCCATGAGCTTCCGGGTAAAAGGTGTGTCAGGTGCAAACAGCAGCTTCCCCAGGATCAGAGGCTTCAGGCGTCTCCAGAGCAGGCGGGACAGCGGGTGGCTGTCCAGGGCTCCAAACAGCTCCGAGCAGGCCGGGCCTGGGATCGGGGAGCCATGAGGCCCCACCCCCATGCCCACCGCTCCACTTCCCAGGAAGGGAAGCCGAAGTCACTCACTCAGGCTGCTGTCGGGCAGGGCCGAGTCTTCCTCCTGCCCCACCAGCTCCATCAGGTCACTAGCATCGTACCAGTTGAGGGAGGGGCCCACTGTGCTGCTAGGCCCCCTGGTGCTGCAGAGGACCTCCGACAACAACTCCAGGGGGCCACCATTCCCTCGGGGTTTCTGCAGCAGTGCCTGAAGCTCCACCAGGCTGGGCAGTGCTCCAAGCTAGAGAGAGGTCACCAGACGAAACTGGCAATGATCCCACCTCTAAGCCTTAACCAGGGCAGGGCACGGGGCCAGGGGCAGCCTCTCCCTCTCTTGCTAATTCCCCTGAAAACCCACCCAAGGGAAGTGCCCAGGCTGCCCTGGACTCTCCCCGTGCAGGCTGCCCGCCAATGTGGCCTCCGTGAGGGCTGAGGAGGCATGGGCCTCACCTCCTCCGCCAGGTCCTCAGCTGCCTCCAGAAAACTATGCAAGGGGTCCTGGGCCTGGCCCAGCACCGATCCCAGGGATTCCTGGGGAGAAAGACCACAAGGGTGTCAATGACTAGGGCTCCAGCGCTCTGCCCAGTTCCCAGGCAGATCATCCTCTCGTAGCCCCCATTTGACAAATAGGGAAACTGAGGCTCTGAGAGGCACAGGGACTCGTTCAAGAGCTCACAGACCAGTCTTCATCATACCAGGTCAGACATACTCTGTCCAGACACAGAAAGAACAAGGAGCATCACTGACCAGGGACAGCCCAGATGCCTGGAATGGGAGGCCCTTGTCCCGGGGTGGGGCAGCGTCCCAGGAAGTCAGTGAGGTCCCGCCCCACCACCCTACCGTACGCAGCAGCGACAGCAGCTCCGCAGGGTCCCGCACAGGTGGTTCCAGCGGAGGCTGCCTGCTCGGTTGAGGCGGGGCTGGGGGAGGAGCACACGGGAGCGTGGGGATGGGCAGACCTTGTCCTGAGGCACCACCCCCACCTCGTGCCCATTTCACAGCTGGGCAAGTTGAGGCTCAGAGCTCAGCCCCGCCAGAGGCCCCCGGCCTCCTCACCTGCGATGTGTGCAGCCCTCAGCGTAGAGATCAGCTTCCCCAGGCCAGCCAGCGTCCTGTGGACACTGGGCCCCCTCAGCACAGTGAGGGCATCGGCTAGCAGCCGGGAGACCCTGGGGACAGAGAGGGCAGGAGTTGGGGTTCCAGCCGGCGCTGCAGCCCCGAGTTTGTGGCTGGCCGCACCCTCTGCCTCCAGCTCACAGGGAGTCGTTGAAGTTGCTCAGTCGCCCAGGCTCCTCGCCTCGTGTCAGCTGCGGGAAGCAGGTGTTGTTCAGGTTACAGATCAGGCCCTGGAGCCAGGGCAGGACGCCCGCCGATGGCAGTGGCTTGTTGGGGAAGTGGCCTGCAGTGGGGGAGATGCCTGGCACTGAGGCTCTGTGGACTCTGCCTGACGCCACCCCCATGGGGTCACCCACCACTGCTTGCATGCCCCCAGCGACGGAGAGCTCACTCCCAAGCCGTGCATTAGCCATCCAATGAAGACTCCCTGACATGCACTGGGGATCCCTGTGCACAGGATGACCTTTCCCTACACATGCAAAGTGCCTGGTCCCCGGGGCGCTCACATTCATGGTGCTCCAGAGGGGGGTGGGAGTGGCGAACGGCCACCAGGATGAAGAAGAGGAAGAGAGGCCACAGCAATTCGACCAGGAGCTGGAGCTGGGGAAGAACGCGTGGGAGATGGTGGGGGATAGTGGGGGCTGCCTGCCCACCCGGCCCTGGCCGCACACCGGGGCGTTACCGGCTGTCTCCGGCGGTATATGAAATTCTTCCAAAGCAACAGCATCAGCTGTGTCCAGAAGGCCATGGTGAGACTGGGCAGGGGACGGGACAGAGAGGTCAGGACGACGCTCGGGCTGAAGACGCGCAGTGCGGCTGCGGGCAACTCCCTGTCCCGCTCTGGGCTCGATCCCACAGCGCAGGGTTCCTGAAAACTCTGATTAGAGTCAGGCAAACGGCAGTCACTTGATAAAAGGACTCCAGGGGTGGAGTTCACCAATGAGAGCTCAAGCCGCAGCCGTCCTCGCATCTGATTGGCTGCCAGAACTGTCGCTCTGAGCAAGGGCTGACAGCTGGGAATTTAACTAATCCTGGGCTTAACGCTTTCCTCATCAGGCTCCACCCCAAGCCCCACCTGGAAACTCTTCCAAGTCCTGATCCCCCGCCGAGGAAAAGCTTCCTTTACCCTCACTGTTCTCGAAAGATAACTGCAACGAATACTGGCAGGGCTGAGCATTTCTTTCTTTCTTTTTTTTTTTTTGAGACGGAGTTTCCCTCTTGTTGCCCAGGCTGGAGTGCAATGGCGCGATCTCGGCTCACCGCAACCTCCGCCTCTTGGGTTCAGGCAATTCTCCTGCCTCAGCCTCCCGAGTAGCTGGGATGACAGGCACGCGCCACCATGCCCAGCTAATTGTTTGTATTTGTAGTAGAGACGGGGTTTCACCATATTGACCAGGATGGTCTCGATCTCTTGACCTCATGATCCACCCGCCTCGGCCTCCCAAAGTGCTGGGATTACAGGCGTGAGCCACCGCGCCCGGCCTATTCTTTCTTTCTTTCTTTTGAGACGGAGTTTCATTCTGGTTGCCCAGGCTAGAGTGCAATGGCGCGATCTTGGCTCACCGCAACCTCTGCCTCCCGGGTTCAAGTGATTCTCCTACCTCAGCCTCCCCAAGAGCTGGGATTACAGGCACGCACCACCACGTCCGGCTAATTTTATTTATTTATTTATTTATTTATAGTAGAGACGGGGTTTCACGCTCTTGCCCAGGCTGGTCTCGAACTCCAGACCTCAGGTGATCCACCCGCCTCGGCCTCCCAGAGTGCTGGGATTACAGGCGGGGGCCACCGCGCCCGGCCTGTGCCGCACATTTCACACGCCCAGCGGAAGTGCCTGACCGCCACCCCACTCCACAGAAGTGGAAATCGAGGCTCAAGAGAGATACCTGGCCGGGCACGGGGGCTCACGCCTGTCATCCTAGGATGACATCCTGTGGATCACCTGAGGTCAGGAGTTCAAGACAAGCCTGGCCATCATGGTGAAACCCCATCTTTAAAGAGAGAGAGAGAGAGAGAGAGAGAGAGAGAGAAAGAGAGAGAGAGAGAGAGATACCTGGCACCCAGAGAGTCAGGGAGTCGCACAACTGGAGGCAGGACCCCAGCTCTGTCCACACCATCTGTAGCATCGAACGTTCAGCAGGACTCGGGAGCCAGAGAGTCAGGTTAAGGAGCTGGTGTAGAGACTCCTGGAGCCAGCCATTCCTGACCTCCTCTTTTCCTTGGGTTTGTCCACCTCTGACACAGACGGAGAATCTGACAGAGGGTCAGGACGTTGCTAAAGGTCACCAGGCCGGAACTGGGACCTCGAACCCACACCCTTAGGCCAGGGTTCTTTACTTCAAGCGGGACTTAGGATCTGGGGGAGGGCCCTCGGTTTCTCCCTTTGTAAAATGGGGGAAGGGGGCGTGGAGGAGTTCGAATGGGGCGGGGGCTGCTGGTGTGTGATTGGCAAAGGCCCTCTTAGGGGTCCCAGATGTCCCCTGGAGAATTAGTGGTCAATTCAGCGCCCCCCCAACACCCACCGGAATAAAGGGGAGAGCCAGAGGCTGGACCCCCTAACGCCCAGGGAAAGTGCATCCCTCCCGGCCCCAACCCCGCGTTCTCCAGCCTCGGGCCTTCCTCCCGCTCCGAGCCCTCACCGTTCCGGGGGCTCCCCAGCTCTCACCGCCTTCCCTCCACCCGGCAGCCGCTAGGAGCGCGGCCCCTTTAACGGGAGCGACCTGCGGGAGCAGCGCCCCTAGACAAGTGCCCCGAGCTTCCGCGCGCAGGTAGCCGCACCGGGCCACGTCCGCCTCTGAGCGCTGCTACTGGCCAATCTGCCCGTCACTCACAGCAGAGCTCCGTTGGAGCAGCGCGAGCCGAGGGAGGAGGCGGGATCACAGAAGGGCCTCGCGGAGCCGGGTTTCTTAAAGGGACCGCGCGGCTTTTGCTGCATCACCGTGGGGTGGCGGGGTGCCCAGCTGGTCCCAGGTGGACCGGCCTCCGGGAACCGGGCCGCGCCGTCTTTGGAGAGCCAGGCTGCCTCCCCACGTTGCATAGCCGGCTGCAATACCGCAGCTCCGAATTGCAGAAGTTCCCCTGTCCCCGCTCTCCCCGGGGCTGGCCTGGCTCCCTCCAGACTAGTCCCGACCCTGGGACTCCGCTTGTCCGTCTGTGAAGTGGGGGTTCCATTAGGGTCGTCATTCTTTGATTCATTCCACGAACGCTCCTCGATTTCTGCAGTAGTACAAGGCGATGGCAGACGGGGGAGGGGCCCCCAACATACTTTTTTTTTTTTTTTAAGACTGGGTTTCACCATGTTGGTCAGGCTGGTCTTGAACTCCCGACCTCAGGTGATCCGCCCTCCTTGGCCTCCAAAGTGTTTGGATTACAGGCGTGAGCCACCGCGCCCGGCCGGCCCCCAACATTCTAACATTAGAGTCACTGGTCATAATGGTTACCCTGATTTTGAGGGACACCCGTTTCCCAATCTGGAGGCAGAGTTTATTTTGCAGGATGGAGGTGAAGCTGAAATGGGAGTGTGTCGGTCCACAGCTTTGAAGGCGCTGGGGAGAGAGAGAGGCGTGGGGAGGGCTCCCTCGGAGGAAGAAGATGGCATTGCCTCTGGGGCTTTGATGATAAATAGGAGTTTGCCAGCGGGAAGACGTCCAGGCTGAGGCCGCGAGGCATGCACTGTAGGGCAGGGTGCAGCCAGAGCGCATGGGGGTGCCTTGAGGCAACTGCTTCCTCTCCAACTGCCCAGGAAGCCCAGCCTCTCCCTCTACCCCGAGTCACACCCCTCAAATCATTCGTTCCACCCAGACTCACCTGTGGCTTTCAGCTTTTGCTACTCCTCCCAAGGGTAAGGTGGACCTTTGCCCCTTGATCCCCCATCCTGCCTTCTGTCCCCGCAGAAGCATCAAAGCCAAACACGCCCCCAAGGACCAACCCTCTCAGCCACCTTCTCTTTTTACAAACAGAGGTTTTATTGCGTTTGGTCCACAGCTGGGTTTCACATTATCTCATGGAGCAGGGCCCCCGGGTGAGGGTCCCTGTGCAGTACTGGGTGGGGTGTGTTGCCTGAGGAGATGGAGCAGTATAGCTGGTCAGGCCCAGAAGGGGAGGAGGAGGGCCGGGGCTCCTGAAAACCTACTGAAGGGCCGGGCACAGTGGCTCATGCCTGTAATCCTAGTATTTGGGGAGGCCGAGGTGGGGGGATCACCTGAGGCCAGGAGTTCGAGAGCAGCCTGGCCACCATGGTGAAAGCCTGTCTCTCTACCAAAAATACAAAAATTAGCCAGTGTGGTGGAGCACCTGCAGTCCCAGCTACTTGGGAGGCTGAGGCCAGGGAATCCCTTGAGCTCGGGAGGGGGAGGTGCAGTGGGCGAAGATTGCCCCACGGCACTCTAGCCTGGGTAACAGCCACAACGAAAAGAAACCCACTGGGGCTATGGGGAGGGCGGGGTAGCATGGAGACGGGGTCAGACTTGCCCCCAACAACTCAGAATTCCGCTGCCTTGTACAGGCCTCAATTTCCCCACCAGGCCCCGGGGCAGGTCTGAGGGCCCAAGGGAAATCCAGCCTCTTGGGAGCCTGAGATATTCAGCATCCTGGCCAGGCCCCCTTTCCAGGGGACTCACTGCCCGGCACCCACTCCCCATTCCTTGCGGGGGGAAAAAAATGTATTTTTCTTTTGTTACTACTTCCTGAAACTTTTGCGGGTACAGAAACCACAAACTGATCGGGTGACAAAATGAGACGAGGCAACCGGAAGTCTTCAGGGACCGGTTCCCTCCAAGCCCAGGCTTCTTCTCCCCAGCACAGCTCGGCCCAGAGCCTGGACATGCCAGCAGGGACCCTGACCCTACAGGCATCAGGATACGGCCTTGACCCCTTCCCCCGCCAGCCCAGTGGCTCAGTCCTGTGAAGGATTAAGGCTAGGGGGAGAAAGCCCTGCCGCCTGATCCCAGGAGCCACTCACAGACCCTCGGCTGATTGGCAGCACTGAACAGGTCAATAAAAAAAAGCTGAAAACACAGAGAACCCCAGAAACCCAGACGGGGAGACGGCGTGGGGAGAGAGCATGCTGGGAGCCTCAGTAGCCCGCGTCCTCCTGGTAGTAAGGGGGATATTCGGGGGCCTCCCGCGGGTCGGGGCGGTCGCCAGCGTCGGAGGGTGCCCCGTCGGCCACTGTGCCTTGCGGGCAGTACTTGGGGTCGTATATCTGCCGGCCCAGGCCGAAGACCTGGCCGCTCTGGTTGGCCCCCTGCGTGTAGCCCATCTGCAGGGACATGGAGGAGTTGTCGCACTTGTCGGTTCCCAGCTTGGTGTCGTAGATGTGCCGCCGCGTCCCGGGAGCCGTCATGCCCACCTGGAGAGCGGGGAGAGGTGGAGCACGTCACGGCGGAGAGAAGAGGGGACTTTGGCCGGGTGCCTGTGATCCCAGCACTTTGAGAGGCCAAGATGGGCGGATCACCTCAGGTCAGGAGTTCGAGACCAGCCTGGCCAACATGGTGAAACCCCATCTCTACTAGAAATACACAAATGAGCCAGGTGTGGTGGCACACGCCTGTACTCCCAGGTACCTGGAGGGCTGGGGTGGGAGGAGCCCTGGAGCCCAGAGGCAGAGGTGACAGTGAGCCACAATCGCACCACTGCACTCTAGGCAGGGCCACAGAGTGAGGTCCTTAAAAAATACATCAATAAAATAAATAAAAACTAGAACTGGGTGGACCTTTGAGCAATCCTTAAGGGTCAATAAGGCAGGGTGGGGTAGTGACTTCCCTGGGGGCCCACAGCCAGGTGGAAACAGTGGCAGACCGCAGGGCGTGGGGGCGCGGGAGGGGGTCTGGGGACGCGGGGACCCCCACCTGGCTGGCACACTTGTTGGTGCCCATCTGGAGGCTGATGGTCGAGTGGTCCATGGGGGGCAGGATGTGGTTCTTGGGGTCGTAGAGATGCCTCCTCGTGCCGTACGCGGTCATGCCCGACTGGCTGGCACATTTGTTGGTGCCCATCTGCAGGGAGGTTGGCGGGAGAGGTCACGCTGCGCCCCCCAGGCTTCCAGTCCCTCCCCAACTGGAAGGGCCGCAGGGTTCCACGCCGCTAATGCCTGATCCCTGGGGCTGGTCCCTGGGGCCGGGGGAGCCGTTGCCCACCTGCAGCCCAATGACACACTGGCCGGCCTTCATGGTGGCGTCATCGAAGTTCCGCTCCTGCTTCTCCGAGTACTTGACGCCGATGTCCACCCCGCTCTGCAGCCCCTTAGTCTTGGCCTGGGTGAGGGAAAGGGGCCGGGAATACCAGGAGAGGGCAATCAGCGCCCTGGGGGAGGCACAGAGGCCAGACCGCAGCCTGTCCCCTCGGCATGCTGCGCAGAGCCCCTGCGGGGACATCTCTCGGGTGTCTGGGGCTCCACTCCACACACCCATCACGGAGCTGTTTCTTTTTTTGTCTTTTTTTTTAAGACGGAGTTTCGCTCTTGTTACCCAGGCTGGAGTGCAATGGCGCGATCTCGGCTCACCGCAACCTCCGCCTCCTGGGTTCAGACAATTATCCTGCCTCAGCCTCCTGAGTAGCTGGGATTACAGGCACGCGCCACCATGCCCAGCTAATTTTTGTATTTTTAGTGGAGACGGAGTTTCACCATGTTGGCCAGGATGGTCTCGATCTCTTGACCTCATGATCTGCCCGCCTCGGCCTCCCAAAGTGCTGGGATTACAGGCGTGAGCTACCGTGCCCGGCCTAATTTTTTTAATTAAAAAATTTTTAATTAAATTTCTTTAATTAAAAAATGTTGTTTCAGTGCTGTGACTTGGATTTTTTTTTTTTTTTTTTTTTTGAGATTGAGTCTTGCTCTGTCACTCAGGCTGGAGTGCAATGGCGCAATCTCAGCTCACTGCAACCTCCACCTCCCGGGTTCAACCGATTCTCCTGCCTCAGCCTCCTGAGTAGCGGGGATTACAGGTGTCCACCACTATGCCCAGCTAATTTTTGTATTTTTAGTAGAGGTGGAGTTTCACCATCTTGGCCAGGCTGGTCTTGAACTCCTGACCTCAAGTCATCTGCCCGCCTTGGCCTCTGAAAGTGCTGGGATTACAGGCATGAGATACCGCCCGGACTCACAGGGCTGTTTCATCCCAGCTTTCCACAGCTCAGGCCAAGAATTCTGGAGGAGGGGATGTGCTTTTCACCTCCTCTCTCTCTCACCTTCCACCACCTCCTACCCAATCCCCGGGCACCCTGGCCAGCCCACTGCCACTGCCTCCCCCTGGGATGCCTGCAGGCAGCTCTGCCCTGACCTCCACTCCCAAAGTGAGGTTACAGGGAGCCACAGGGGGCTTCTGAAAACAACATTTGGAGCAGTTTTCCCAAGAAAAAAACCACCTCCCCCTTTGGGGGAAGTGGAAAGTTCCTTTTTAAAGTTCCCTTTCTTGTGAAAGAATTAGTGTGCTAATAACTTCGTGAAGCCCTGTCCTACGTAGCTGTTAGACACACCATGCTTACGGGCACGTAGTACATTCTACATCCTTGTGCCTCAACCAGGATATCTGTGCGGGACGTGCTCACAGGCCTGTCCCAGCTCGCCATGGCTCTTACCTGTTTAGAAAAGTTTTACGTTGTCAGCCAATCAGGTTTTAGTTTAGATGGTGAGGTCTGGCTCCAGCCAACGGAGTTCAGACACAGCAGTGAGGACGACCCCAGATGTGGAAGGGATACATTTGTCTGCTTTTCCTTTGTTCATTGGACTCTACTGGCACGATGGCTACGAGAGGGTCCCCTTCCCGCAGCCCAGGAAGTAAGAACTGCGTCGCTGAAAGATCCTTTGTCTCGGTGCTGATATTTCTTTGAGTCACCAAGCATCTGTTTCCAGCCCCCTTCCTCTAATACCCCAAGCCACTTCCAATTTCAAGACCTTGCTGTTCTTTCTACACAAGACACTGTTCCCACTCACACTGCCGGTCTTGGTTTGAGGGCCGCTAGATGTTGAAAATTGGTCTAATTCTTTTTTTTTTTTTTTTTGAGATGGAGTCTGGCTCTGTGACCCAGGCTAGAGTGCAGTGGCACGATCTCAGCTCACCGCAGCCTCCACCTCCCGGGTTTAAGCAATTCTCCTGCCTCAGCCTCCTCAGTAGCTGGGACTACAGGCGCCTGGTACTACACCCGGCTAATTTTTGTATTTTTAGTAGAGACGGGGTTTCACCATGTTGGCCAGGCTGGTCTCGATCTCTTGGCCTCAGGTGATCCACCCATCTCAGCTTCCCAAAGTGCTGGGATTACAGGCGTGAGCCTGGCGTGCTCTAATTCTTTCTTCCCCTTCAAGGCATTTCTCCCAATTTAGATCTTATTTATTATTTTTGTTATTATTTTTTGAGAGTCTTGCTCTGTTGCCCAGGCTGGAGGGCAGTGTTGCCATCACAGCTCCCCGTAACCTCCCACTCCTGCACTCAGACTCCCGAGTAGCTGGAATTACAGGTTCGCATCACCATGCCCAGCTAATTTTTTTTTTTTAAAAGATGGGGTTTCGGCCAGGCGCAGTGGCTCAAGCCTGTAATCCCAGCACTTTGGGAGGCCGAGGCGGGTGGATCACAAGGTCAAGAGATCGAGACCATCCTGGTCAACATGGTGAAACCCCGTCTCTACTAAAAATACAAAAAATTAGCTGGGCATGGTGGCGTGTGCCTGTAGTCCCAGCTACTCAGGAGGCTGAGGCAGGAGAATTGCCTGAACCCGGGAGGCGGAGGTTGTGGTGAGCCAAGATCGCGCCACTGCACTCCAGCCTGGGTAACAAGAGCCAAACTCCATCTTAAAAAAAAAAAAAAAAAAAAAAAAAAAGATGGGGTTTCACCATGATGGCCAGGCTGGTCTTGAACTCCTGACCTCAGGTGATCCACCCACCTCAGCCTCCCAAAGTGCTAGGATTACAGGCGTGAGCCACCGTGCCCGGCCGCTAATTTTTGCATTTTTAATAGAGATGGGGTTTTACCATGTTGGCCAGGCTGGTCTCGAACTCTTGGTGTCAAATGATCCTCCCACCTTGGCCTCCCAAAGTGCTAGGATTACAGGCGCGAGCCACCGCGCCCGGCCACAGGTTACATCTAACACAAAAGAAAATGCTGTGCTTACTTCTGCATGCCTCCCCCATCAGACTGAACTCCCTAAAGGGGTAGACCAAGCCTTTCCTGGTCACCAAGGAATCTGAGGTGCCCGGCACCTGGCAGGCACTCAGAAATATTTGCAAACAAGGTCGGCCATGGTGGGTCACGCCTATAATCCCAGCACTTAGGGAGGCTGAGGTGGGTGGATCGCCTGAGGACAGGAGTTCAAGACCAGCGTGGCCAGCATGGTAAAACCCGATCTCTACTAAAAACAAATATAAAATTATCCAGGTGTGGTGGCAGGTGCCTGCAGGCCCCACCAGTTGGGAGGCTTAGCGGGGGAAAATCACTTGAACCTGGGAGGTAGAAGTTGCAGTCAGCTGAGATTGCACCGGTGCACTCCAGCCTGGACAACAGAGAGAGATTCTGTCTCAAAAACAAACGGCCGGGCTCGGTGGTTCATGCTTGTAATCCCAGCACTTTGGGAGACTGAGGCAGGAGATCGAGACCACCCTGGCCAACACGGTGAAACCCCGTCTCTACTAAAAATACCAAAATTAGCTGTGCGTAGCGGCACACCCCAGTAATCCCAGCTACTCGGGAGGCTGAGGCAGGACAATCGCTTGAACCCGGGAGGAAGAGGTTGCAGTGAGCCGAGATCGCGCCACTGCACTCCAGCCTGACGACACAGTGAGACTCGTCTCAAAAACAAACAAAAAAAATAACAAAACAAGAAACAAACAAACAAAAATCTGCAAACGAGTGAATGCAGCAGCTACGTCCACCTCGCTGTATGACTCTGGGCCGGTGGCTGCCCCTCTCTGGGCCTCACCTTCCCTGCCAGGGCCAGAAGAGACATCTGCACCTGCGTCAGGTTCCCGCTCTCAAACAGGTCGTTGGCCTCGAACAGGTCCACGGGGTTCATGCCGTAGCTGACCATGGCCTTGATGAAGTTGGAAAGGTTTTCCAGCTGGGAGGAGGCAGGAGAGAGGCGGTGAGCGGGCCTCAGTTTCCCCACTTGTCAGGTGGGCCCCCCAGCCCCGTGCCTGCTCCATCCCGCCAGCCCCTCACCTGGTGCCAGTTCTGCATGGAGCGGTTGATCTTGGGGACTGAGCCTGGCTGCAGCTTGTTCATGAGTCTAGGGGGGACGGAAACCTTGGTGAGCAGCGAGGAACCCTGAAGGCCCGAAGGCTCATGTCCCGCGTTCTGATTTATTGATTTATTTATTTATTTTTAATTACATTTTAGGTTTTGGGGTGCATGTGAAGAACATGCAGGACTGTTGCACAGGTACACACGTGGCAGTGTGATTTGCTGCCTTCCTCCCCCTCACCTGTATCTGTCATTTCGCCCCATGCTCTCTCTTCCCACCTCCCCACCCCCCGTCCCTCCCCCATTTCCCCCCAACGGACCCCAGTGTGTGATGCTCCCCTCCCTGTGTCCATGTGTCCTCATTGTTCAACACCCGCCTGTGAGTGAGAACATGTGGTGTTTGATTTTCTGCTCTTGTGTCAGTTTGCTGAGAATGATGGTTTCCAGGTTCATCCATGTCCCTACAAAGGACACGAACTCATCGTTTTTGATGGCTGCGTAATATTCCGTGGTGTATATGTGCCACATTTTCCCTATCCAGTCTATCATCGATGGGCATTTAGGTTGGCTCCAGGTCTTTGCTATCGTAAACAGTGCTGCAGTGAACATTTGTGTGCATGTGTCCTTAGAGTAGAACAATTTATAATCCTCTGGATATATACCCAGTAATGGGATTGCTGGGTCAAATGGGATTTCTACATTCTTATTTATTCATTTTTGAGATGGAGTCTCGCTCTGTTGCTCAGGCTGGAGTGCAGTGGTGCAATCTCAACCTACTGCAACCTCTGCCTCTCAGGATCAAGCGATTCTCCTGCTTCAGCCTCCTGAGGAGCTGGGATTACAGGTATCTGACACCACCACGCCCGACTAATATTTTTGGTTTTTTATTTTTTTATTTTAAAGATGGGTTTCACCACAATGGCCAGGCTGGTCTTGAACTCCTGACCTCAGGTGATCCACCCACCTCGGCCTTCCAAAGTGCTAGGATTACAGGCGTGAGCCACTGCGCCTGGCTTTTTTTTTGGTATTTTTAGTAGAGACAGGATTTCACCATGTTGGCCAAGTTGGCCTTGAACTCCTGACATCAAGTGATCCACCCTGCCTAGGCCTCCCAAAGTGCCAGGATTACAGGCTTGAGTCACCAAGCCTAGCCAAAAAAAACTTTTTTTTTTTTTTTTTTGAGATGGAGTCTCATTCCCCCAGTGCAGCCTGGAGTGCAGTGGCACAATCTTGGGTCACTGCAACCTCCATCTTCGAGTTAAAGGGATTCTCCTATAGTCTCCCAAGTAGCTGGAATTACAAGGTGTGAGCCACTGTGCCTGGCTAATTTTTGTATTTTTAGTAGAGACAGGGTTTCGCCACGTTCGTCAGGCTGGGCTCAAACTCCTGACCTCAGGTGATCCCCTCACCTCAGCCTCTCAAAGTACCAGGATTATAAGCATGAGCCACTGTGCCTGGCCCCGCAAAAATTTCTTAAAAAAAAGAAAAAGTGAGAAAAACCAAGATTTGTTAGTGTGAGACAGCTCGTGTCCCTGTGTGCACTCACGTGCATAAGATGATCCCGTCCTTCAGGCCTTTCTGGAAGTCGGGGCCGATGGAGAGGCCGGTAAGTCCCTCGATCCAGCTTCGGAGCTCTGCCTCCTTCTGCGGGTCATACTTGGACAGGAGCTGGTGGAGCAAAGGGCATGAGACTGAGTTGGGGTGGGGGTACACCCTGCAGATGCCCCTCGGAAGCTCCAGACTGGGCGGGGCTGGGGACTCCAGAGCAACAGGAGACAGAGGGGCCTGGAGGTCCGCCTCACCACACCCACGAAGATGCTCCTCCGTTCCCATCATTAGGTGCGCCCCAGCCCCTGCAGGTGGGCACAGAGAAACCACAGCCCAGCAAGCCGACGACGGGCTCAGAACTCCCTGATAAACATCAGCTCTAATCCACAGCGATGCAGGACAAGCTGGCGGGATCTGCCCCCGCACCCTGCCTTCTCGCCTCTCCGCTGCTCCCACCTGACATTTACCACTGCAACCACCTGCAAGAGCACAACTTCTCAGCATTCAGAACATCTGGTGCGCAACCGCCACCTCTTTTACTATTTATTATTTTTTAAAGACGGGGTTTCACCTTGTTGGTCAGGCTGGTCTTGAACTCCTGACCTCAGGTGATCCGCCCACCTTGGCCTCCAAGGTGCTTGGATTACAAGCGTGAGCCACCACGCCCGGCCCTGCCACCTCTTTCATATTTTTTCTGAGGCAGAGTCTCTCGCTCTGTCGCCCAGGCTGAAATGCAGTGGCGCCATCTCGACTCACTGCAACCTCCGCCTCCGGGTTCAAGCGATTCTCCTGCCTCAGCGTCCTGAGTAACTGGGACTACAGGTACTCGACGCCACGCCCATCTAATTTTTGTATTTTTAGTAGAGACGGGGTTCCACCACATTGGCCAGGCTGGTCTCGAGCTCCTGAGCTCAGGTGATCCACCTGCCTCGGCCTCCCAAAGTGCTGGGATCACAGGAGTGAGCCACCGCGCCCAGCCAGTAACTTACTGAGGAGCTGCCCAAATCTTCCTCTTTCCCATGTGGCCTGGCTGCCCCCTGCCTCGGGGCCTTTGCACGTGCTGTCAGCGCCAGCCCTGAGGTGTGCACAGGTGGGTCCCTCCCTGCAGGCCAGCCACGAAAGGAAGGTCGCCTCCCTGGCAAGGATTTCCCTGACCACCCTGGCCGGGACAGCCTCCCGAGTGTCCCTGTCTTGCCGACCCTACTTTATTTATTTTTATTTATTTATTATTTATTTTTGGGTGATGGAGTCTTACTCTGTCACCCAGGCTGAAGTGCAGTGGCGCGACCTCAGCTGACTGCAACCTCCGCCTCTGGGTTCAAGTGACTCTCCTGCGTCAGCCTCCAGAGTAGCTGGAATCACAGGCATGCGCCAGCCCACCCGGGGAATTTTTGTAGTTTTAGTAGAGATGGGGTTTCACCACGTTGGTCAGGCTGGTCGAGAACTCCTGACCTCAAGTGATCTACCCGCCTCAGCCTCCCAATGTGCTGGGATTACAGGTGTGAGCCACCGATCTGGCCTGATTCTGCTTTTTAGCACCTCCGGAAGGAGCTGCTCTAGGGAGTGACAGTCTCTGCTCACACACCTGACTCCCGTCCTGCACCCGGCCACTCCAGCTTTCTTGGCCTCTGGTGCTCTGACACACTGCCGCGGGGAATGGGTTGTGTGCTCCTGGGCAGTGGGTGCACCCCGCTGGGGACCTTGAGCGTCAATATGCAGCCACCAGTGACGGCGGAGATGGCAAAGTGTATAGGGGACCAGAAGTGAGCGGGAGCGGGAGAGAAATGCTCCAGGGAAAATAAAGTAGGTTGGGTCGGGCGTGGTGGCTCAAGCCTGTCATCCCAGCACCGTGGGAGGCCGAGGCGCAGGATCACCTGAGGCCAGGGCTTTGAGACCCGCCTGGCGAACATGGTGAAACCCCGTGTCTACTAAAAATACAAAAAGTTAGCTGGGCGTGGTGGCGGGCACCTGTAATCCCAGCTGCTCAGGAGGCTGAGGCAGGAGAATCGCCTGAACCCAGGAGGGGGAGGAGGCAGTGGGCGGAGACCAGGCCAATTCACTCCAGCCTGGAACAGAATGAGAAAGAAAAGAAAAAAGAAAAGAAAAAGAAGGAAGGAAGGAAGGAAGTAGGGAGGGAAAAAGGAAGGAGAGAAATGCAGAGAGAGAGGAAGAGGAAAGAAGAAAGGAAAGAAAAATGAGAAAAGAGAAAGGAAGAAGGAAGGAAAGAGAAAGGGAGAAAGAAAGAGACGGAGAGAGGGAGGGAGGAACAGAAAGAAAGAAAATCAAATCCCACCCCTGGCTCTGCGCCCAGCTCCCCAGGTTCGGGTGGACAGTCCTCTCCCCTCAGCTTCGGCTTCCTCATCTCTGCCTGGAATCATTTGCGTTAGGGTCCCCCCGACCTGGGACCTGCCTGGAGACAGCTTGTGGCCCCGACGAGGCAAAGGCGGGAGGCTCCCCAGCTTGCAGCCCACCCAGCTTGGGTTCCCACGCTCGGGACAGCCCCGCCCCGCCGGCAGCTTTGATCCCGAGGAGTGAGAACGGGCAGCTGTCGGGTGCACAGCCCTGCCTTGCCCAGCTGCGCCTCGTCCCTGCCGGCTGGGGGGGTGGGCAGGGGTCCCTGGCAGAGGCTCCTGGCCCGGCCCCGCCCCCGCAGCCGTCGCCCTCCCCTGCTGCCCGGCCGCCGGCCTTCCAGCACATTCCTGTTGACCACAAACTGCCAGGAATGTGTGCTGCGTCCCTGGCTAAATCTGAACCAGCTGTTCCCAGCGGGTCCAGACCCCCAGCCGGAATGCGAGGCCGAGGACACGGTGGATCCCAGCAGCTTCTGTGCCGTCCAGCCGGGAGTAAACTGAGGCACGGGGCATTGGGGGAGGGAGACAGAGGTCTCTGGCTGTTTTTAGCAGCGGGTAAAGCAGACGGCTGCGGGCGGAAGCCAGGGGCAGCTGGTTTCTCACTGGGATACCACCCTTCCTTGACCCTGGCAAGCTGGCCCATGCCTCACCCACCCTCCAGACAGGCAGACTGAGGGTTTCTCGGGGAGTCTGCTGGGCCACCCTGCCAGCCTCTGCCCTCACCCCCGCCAGGGCAGGTACCAACCTGCCACCTCTCCACCCCGACTGCGGAAGCCGCCCCACCCTGCTGTGCCCTCTCCCACTTCCTCAGGCCCAGCAGGCACTGGGTTCCCATCCTGGTCCTGCCCCTTGCGGGCTGTGTGGCCCTGGGCAGCTGGAACGACGTCTCTTGGGTCCCCGTGGACACCGGCTGTGTGGCGGGTGCGGCAAGGTGCCCACCCTACTGCACGGGGGGCTCTGAGAATACAGGGTGCAGATGTCCCCTAGAAGGGGGAGTCACTGGCCAAGCCTCAGTCTCCCTTTTTGGCCAAGAGCTTGTGTGAAGGCTTGGAGCTCACGGCGGGAAGCACCTCCAGCCTGCCGGTTCTCAGGTGGCTGTCGCAGCTGGCACGGCCTGTGCCCTCGGAGTGCAGAGGCAGGTTCCCCTGCAGAAGCCAGCTGTGAGGACACCTTCCAGGTGCCCGGTGGGTGTCGGGGGAGGGGGTGGGTGGGGACGACACCTCCCCTCCAGCTGGAAGGTCCTGGAGTGTCAGGTCCCGCTCCCCTCCCTGGGACTGGGATCACAGCCCCTGCCCCCCGCTTTCCGTAGGAATCCTGTCCAGTACCCTGCTGTGTGACCCCGCAGAAGTGTCTGCCCCTCTCTGAGCCAGAACCACAAGAGCGCGTTCTTAAAAAGTGTCTCCCGCTAACCCTAGCTTTTTTTTTTTTTCTTTCTTTTTTTTAAATTATAGAGACGGGGTTTCGCCATATTGCCCAGACTGGTCTCGAACTCCTTGGGCTCAGGCCATCCACCCAGCTCCGCCTCCCAAAGTGCTGGGATTACAGGCGTGAACCACCGCGACGGGCCAGGCCCCAAATCTTGTTTCCAGGCTGCAAAACCCCACATATTTTAGAGGCACCTTCAGAGAACCCCTTCGTTGTCCCTATCCGTTTGTCAGACGGGGACAAAGAACTTCGCGCAGGACACCCTCAAGGTGTCCGAGAAGTCAGGAAATTCCTGTGGGGGGGCGGGGGGGTGCAACACTTCTCAAAAACCACTCAGCCCCGCCCCTTCCCCTCACAAAGCTAAGAGGCCCCAAAAGCAGAAGTGTGGCCAGGAGATGACGAACTTGCTGGGGTCCCCCTAGACCCCTAGAGCGTTTTCGGACCTTGAACGAACCTTCTCGAAGGATGAGAGGGGCCGGGGGCTTCCATGTGGGGGTCCGGGGGCTTCCACGTGGGGGTCCGGGGGCCATGGCTAGGGGAGGAGGCCAGACCCAAGCACCCCGAGATGCTGGGGAGATGAGTGGGTCGCTCTTCTCCCACATCTCAGACCTCGCTGCTCCCCCAGATTCGCTGGAGCTTCAGGGGGCGCCCGCAGACCCGACCCCGACACACACACACCCTCCCCCGCAGGCGTCAGGGAGAACGAGGGCCACTCCGCCCCGGGTCTCCGAGGTCCCTGCCCGCGCGGTGTTAGGGGTCCCCGGGGCTGGGGGGTCCTGCTTGGGTCCGAGCGCTCGACTGGGGGCGCGCCCCGCACTCACCCGGTTCTTGACCTCCGCCGACAGCCCGTACGACGGGCCCTTGTTGAACTGCGTGGAGCTCATGGCTAGCGCGCGCGCGGCGGGACGGGGCCGGACGGGACGGGACGGGACCGCGGGGCGCGGGTGGGACGTTCTGGGCCCCGCGCGCCCCGCCCCCGCCGCTGATTGGCTCGGGGCGCGTGGGTGGGACGTTCTTGGCCCCGCCCCCACCTCTGATTGGTACGTAGCCCGCGGGTGGGACGTTCTGGGCCCCGCGCGCCCCGCTCCCGCCGCTGATTGGCCCAGGGCGCGCGGGTGGGACGTTCTGGGCCCCGCGCGCCCCGCCCCCGTCGGTGATTGGCCCGGTGCGCAAATGTCCTTATAAGGTCTGGAGGCGCCGAATTCCTGCGGCCGCGGACTTCCGGAGCCCCCTCGGTTCGCCCCGAACCACCGCCCGGCCCGGGCAGCCCCGTTCCCGGAGACCGGCGGTGGGGGGGGGCTCGCCCCCTTTGAATCAAAGGGAAACTGAGGCAGGGAGGGGCGGAGGCTCTGGACCGCCTGGACGTGGCGCTCCTGCCGGCTCCCTGCTCAGACCCTTCTCTGCCTCAGTCTCCTCTTCTGCCAGACGGGGGAAGGAAGGAGGCCTGGCTGGGACCTGAATCCCTTTGGGGCAGGAAGGAGGGCCCCTCTCTGCCACTTAGAGGCGTCTCACCCCCTCCCAGGGAACTCTAATAGCTGGGAGGTGGCGTAGAACCAGGGCAGGTTCCTGAGAGAAGGGGCCATTGGAGCAGGGGCTTTGATGGATGAGTAGGAGTTTGTCAGTCCAAAAGAGAATAGGATTCTTACAGGGTGAGGTAGCTTGCACCTGGAATTCTAGCTACCTGGGAGGCTAAGGCGGCAGGAGGAGGGTCAGCTTGAGCCCAGGAGGTCGAAGCTGCAGTGTGTTGTCATTACAACACAGCACTCCAGCTTGGGCAACAGAGTAAGACCCTGTCTGAAAAACAAACAAAAAAAAACAAACAAAAAAAGGCGGGCAGCTCATGCTTGAAATGGCTGAGGAGGGCAGATCGCTTGAGGTCAGGAGTTCCAGCACGGAGAAACCCCCCCATCTCTACTGAAACTACAAAATTAGCCAGGCGTGGTGGCGCACGCCTGTAGTCCCAGCTACTTGAGAGGCTGATGCAGGAGAATCACTTGAACCCAGGAGGCGGAGGTTTTAGTGAGCCGAGTCAGACCATTGCCCTCCAGCCTGGGTGACATGATGAAACTCCGTATCAAAAAAAAAAAAAAAAAAAAAAAAAAAAATGGGTGCTGTAGCTCAAGCCTGTAATCCCAGCACTTTGGGAGGCCGAGGCAGGTGGATCACCTGAGGTCAAGACTTCGAGACCATCCTGGCCAACATGGTGAAACCCCGTCTCTACTAAAAATACAAAAATTAGCCGGGCGTGGTGGTAGGCGCCTGTAGTCCCAACTACTCGGGAGGTTGAGGCTGGAGAGTCGCTTGAACTTGGGAGGCAGAGGTTGCAGTGAGCCATGATTGAGCCACTGCACTCCAGCCTGGGCAACAAAGAGCAAAACTCCGTCAAAAAAAAAAGAAAAAAGAAAAGTTATGTTTCCTATTTGTGTCTGTAGGCCAAATCTAGCTGCAGCCTCTTTTTCTATGACCTGTGAGCTAAGAAAGGCTCTTACTTTTTTTTAAGACGGAGTTTCAGCCGGGCGCGGTGGCTCAAGCCTGTAATCCCAGCACTTTGGGAGGCTGAGGCGGGTGGATCACGAGGTCGAGAGATCGAGACCATCCTGGTCAACATGGTGAAACCCCGTCTCTACTAAAGATACAAAAAATTAGCTGGGCATGGTGGCACGTGCCTGTAATCCCAGCTACTCAGGAGGCTGAGGCAGGAGAATTGCTTGAACCCAGGAGGCGGAGGTTGCGGTGAGCCGAGATCGCGCCATTGCACTCCAGCCTGGGTAACAAGAGCGAAACTCCGTCTCAAAAAAAAAAAAAAAAAAAAAAAAAAAGATGAAAATGATTCTATCAAATGTGGAAATTGCATAACATTCAAATTCCAGTGTCTGTAGACAAAGCTTTATTGGCACACAGCTGTGCCAGTCCATTTATGTATCATTTATGGCTGCATTTTCTCTACAACAGCAGAGTGTAGCAGTTACACTACTCAACAAAGCTGAAGATACTGACTGTTGGCTTTTTTGCTTTTTATTTATTTTTATTTATTTATTGTTTATTTTATTTTATTTTATTTTTGAGACGGAGTTTTGCTCTTGTTACCCAGGCTGGAGTGCAATGGCACGATCTCAGCTCACCGCAACCTCCGCCTCCTGGGCTCAGTCAATTCTCCTGCCTCAGCCTCCTAAGTAGCTGGGATTACAGGCACGCGCCACCACGCCCAGCTAGTTTTTTGTATTTTTAGTAGAGACGGGGTTTCGCCATGTTGACCAGGATGGTCTCGATCTCTCGACCTCGTGATCCACCCGCCTCGGCCTCCCAAAGTGCTGGGATTACAGGCTTGAGCCACTGCGCCTGGCCTATTTATTTATTTTTAGATGGGTTTTAGCTCTTGTTGCCCAGTCTGTAGTTCAGTGGTGTTATTTCGGCTCACTGCAACCTCTGCCTGTCAGGTTCAAGCAATTCTCCTGTCTCAGCCTCCTGAGTAGCTGGGATTACAGGCGCCTGCCACCACACCCAGCTAATTTTTGTATTTTTAGTAGAGACAGAGTTTTGTCATATTGGTCAGGCTGGTCTTGAACCCCCGACCTCAGCTGATCCACCTGCCTTGGCCTCCCAAAGTGTTTGGGCCTTTTTCTTTTTTCCTTTTGAGATGGAGTTTCACTCTGTCACCAGGCTGGAGTGCAGTGGCACGATTTTGGCTCACTGCAACCTCCGCCTCACAGGTTCAAGCGACTCTCCTGCCTCAACCTCCTGAGTAGCTGGGACAACAGGCATGTGCCACCATGTCCGGCTAATTTTTGTATTTTTAGTGGAGACGGGTTTCACCATGTTGGCCAAGCTGGTCTCGATCTCTTGACCTTGTGATCCGCTCGCCTCAGCCTCCCAAGTGCTGGGACTACAGGCGTGAGCCACAGCACCTGGCCAGGCCTTTTTGTTTTTTAGAGACAGGGTCTCGCTCAGTCACCCAAACTGAAGTATAGTGATACAATCATTGTTCACTGCAGCCTCCAATTCCAGGGCTCAAGCAATCCTCCCACCTCAGCCTCCTAAGTAGCTGGAACTACAGGCACACACTACCATGCTCAGCTGATTTTTTAAAACATTTTTTTGCCAGGCGAGGTGGCTCACGACTGTAATCCCAGGACGTTGGGACGCTGAGGTGGGTGGATCACCTAAGGTTGGGAGTTCAAGGCCAGCATGGCCAACATGGAAAAACCCTGTCTCTACTAAAAATACAAAAAAAATTAGCAAGGCGTGGTGGTGTGCATCTGTAATCCCAGCTACTTGGGAGGCTGAGGCAGGAGAATTGCTTACACCCAGGAGGCGGAGGTTGCGGTGAGCCCAGGTAGCGCCATTGCACTCCAGTCTGGGTGACAGAGTGAGATTCCGTTTCAAAACAAAAAAAACATTTTTTATTTGGCATGCTTGGTCCTTGTTCATTCCTGGGTGTAGGCTGAACTAACTTTGGGAGAAACTCAGTTTATAGTTGGTAATTTTTTTTTTTTTTTTTTTGAGATGCAGTTTTGCTCTTGTTGCCCAGGCTGGAGTGCAGTGTTGAGATCTCGGCTCACTGCAACCTCCGACTCCTGGGTTTAAGCAATTCTCCTACCTCAGCCTCCATAGTAGTTGGGATTACAGGCATGAGCCACCATGTCTGGCTAATTTTCGTATTTTTAGTAGAGATGGGGTTTCTCCATGTCAGTCAGGCTGGTCTCGAACTCCCGACCTCTGGTGATCCACACCACTCAGCCTCCCAAAGTGCTGGGATTATAGGCATGAGCCACAGTGCCCGGCTTATAATTGGTAATTTAAAACAAAGATGGGTTGGGCTAGGTGGCTCATGCCTGTAATATCAGCACTAGGGGAGGCTGAGGTGGGTGAATCACTTGAGGTCAAGACTTCAAAACCAACCTGGCCAACATGTTGAAAATCCATCTCTACTAAAAATACAAAAAAAAAAACAAAAAAAAAAATTGCCCTGCGTAGTGGTTTGCACCTGTAGTCCCAGCTACTTGGGAGGCTGAGGCAGGAGAATCGCTTGAACCGGGGAAGGGGAGGTTGCAGTGAGCCCAGATGGCAACACTGCAATCCAGCCTGGGGGAATAGAGCGAGATTCTGTCCCCTCTCCCGCCACCCCTGCCACCCCCCACACACACGCAAAAGATGTTAACAGGCCGGGCGTGGTGGCTCAAGCCTGTAATCCCAGAACTTTGGGAGGCTGAGGCAGTTGGATCACGAGGTCAATAGATCGAGACCATCCTGGTCAACATGGTGAAACCCCGTCTCTATTAAAAATACGAAAAATCGGCCGGGCGCGGTGGCTCAAGCCTGTAATCCCAGCACTTTGGGAGGCCGAGGCGGGTGGATCACGAGGTCGAAAGATCGAGACCATCCTGGTCAACATGGTGAAACCCCGTCTCTACTAAAAATACAATAAAACTAGCTGGGCATGGTGGCGCGTGCCTGTAATCCCAGATACTTAGGAGGCTGAGGCAGGAGAATTGCCTGAGACCAGGAGGCGGAGGTTGCGGTGAGCCGAGATCGTGCCATTGCACTCCAGCCTGGGTAACAAGAGCGAAACTCCGTCTCAAAAAAAAAAAAAAAAAAAAAAAAAAAAACGAAAAATCAGCTGGGCATGGTGGTGCGTGCCTATAATCCCAGCACTCGGGAGGCTGAGGCAGGAGAATCGGTTGAACCCGGGAGGTGGAGGTTGCAGTGAGCCGAGATTGCGCCATTGCACTCCAGCCTGAGTGACAGAGCAAGACTCAAATCTCAAAAAAAAGAAAAAAAAAAAAAAAATCCAAGTCACAGCACTGAAACAACATTTTTTAATTAAGGAAATTTAATTAAAAAATTTTTAATTAAAAAAATTAGGCCGGGCGCGGTAGCTCACGCCTGTAACTCCAGCACTTTGGGAGGCCGAGGCGGGCAGATCATGAGGTCAAGAGATCGAGACCATCCTGGCCAACATGGTGAAACTCCGTCTCCACTAAAAATACAAAAATTAGCTGGGCATGGTGGCGCGTGCCTGTAATCCCAGCTACTCAGGAGGCTGAGGCAGGATAATTGTCTGAACCCAGGAGGCGGAGGTTGCGGTGAGCCGAGATCGCGCCATTGCACTCCAGCCTGGGTAACAAGAGCGAAACTCCGTCTCAAAAAACAAACAAAAAAAAGATGTTAACAGCCCTTTCCCAATGCAGACCTCCTTCTTGTGATTTTTCCCGCCTCGGCCTCCAAAAGTATTAGGATTACAGGCGTGAGCCACTGGGCTCAGCCCTGATTTTTGTTTTTGTTTTTTTTTGTTTTTGTAGAGACAGGGTTTTTTTGTACAGCCATGTTGCCTGTGGTCTGAACTCTTGGGCTCAAGCAATCTGCCTGCCTCAGCCTCCCAAAGTGCTGAGATTACAGGCTTGAGCCACTGCGCCCCGCCCATCTTTGTCTTAAATTATCAACCATAAACCGAGTTTCTCCCAGTGGGTTCAGCCTACGCCCAGGAATGAACAGGGACATCTTGGAGGTTATAAGGAAGACGGAGTGGATTAAGCTAGATCCCTTCCACTGTCTCAGTCATGATTTCACAAAGGTGGCTTCAAAACCATAACGTTCTCTTGTGTATGCAGCAGGCGCTCGATATGTGCTCCTAAAGGACATTTACTCACTTACTGTAGCGCAAGGGCCACGGGGCAGGTGGCAGGGCGCCACAACCAGGTGGGGACGGCCAGAGTGTTCGCCGATCGCCAGCCTCAGTGGTGCAACGGGAAACGTACAAGGGAGGGCGGTGACGTCACCGGACCACTGACGTCATTGCAGGATTGCGGAAGGAAGGGCCCGGTGACGTCATTGCAGGATCGCGGAACGGAAGCCAGGCGAGATGACGGGCGGCGGACCTGTGACGTCACTGCAGGATCGCGGAACGGAAGCCAAGCGAGAAGACGGGCGGCGGACTGCAACAAAAAATATGGAACGCTTCACGAATTTGCGTGTCATCCTTGCGCAGGGGCCATGCTAATCTTCTCTGTATCGTTCCAATTTTAGTATATGTGCTGCCGAAGCGAGCACGACTTCTAGGTCCCAGACGGAAGTATTTAAAGCCCTCCAATTGTATCACTTTTCAGTTAGGTGAACTCATGGATAGTTTTTATACTTAGCATAGTTTCCTACAGTGGAACATTGCAGAACAACTCCTGTGTTTACATTTACTTTGCGTTTCTTTCATCACCTAAAGTCCATACGTTGTCATAATTTTACTGCCTATAGTGGCCTCATAGTCGCAGTGGATTGTGGGTGTCAATATGTAAAAGAACAGGCGGGCCCGATGTAGCCCTGCCCCCTGGCGCTGCCGAGCGCAGGGTGAGGCCTCCCCGGGCTGTCGCTGGTATCCCAGCATTCCCCCATAGGCGCAGGGGGGCCCCTCTTGCCCGGCGTGGCGACTCGCTGGCGTCATCGGGGCCGCAGCCGGACGAGGAGGCGGAAGATGGCGTCCGCGGCCGGGCGGCTGTGAAGAGCGCGGCGGCGGCTGCGAGGGCTGCCGATGGCGGCCGGGAGGCGCCCTCGGACACCCGCCGGCCGTTAGGGCGCGACGCTGGGCGGCATGTCGGAACACGCGGCACCGGGAGCTCCGGGGCCCGGGCCCAACGGTGGTGGCGGCGGCCCGGCCCCCGCGCGCGGGCCTCGCACCCCTAACCTCAACCCCAACCCCCTCATCAACGTGCGCGACCGGCTCTTCCACGCGCTCTTCTTCAAGATGGCTGTCACCTACTCGCGGCTCTTCCCACCCGCCTTCCGCCGTCTCTTCGAGTTCTTCGTGTTGCTCAAGGTGACCGCGGCCCCGACCCCCGACCCCCGACCCTTGACCCCGGCGGCCGGCCCTACCCCCAAGTCTGCGCCCTCCGATCGCGATCCCTGGCCCCACTGGGGACACCGAGCGCCACCCTGCACCCGAAGGCCTCGACCCTGCGCTACCGATTAGGGACCTCCCTCGCGATCTCTGACCCCAGGATTGGCCAGGGTCACCGCCTCGCGACCCCGTCCCGCCCCGCCCCGGGACGTCCACCCGGGAAGACCCAGTCTCACTGCATTGGAAGCCGGGAACCTCACTGTCAGCCCCCACCAGGGCCCATCCCGTCTCCGGCCGCCACCTTTCCCGGGTCCCCACCTACGCAGGCTTGGAGCCCCTCCTGACCTTTGACCCATGACTCTGTCGCCTGAGACCTTCGGCCCCGAGGCCTCCCTCCCCGCCCCCTGTGCTGGCCCAGAACCTAGCCTGACAACCCCTCGGCCTGGAAGGCCACTCCCCTCTCCCCTCCTATTCTGGCAGGGATCTCCCCGTCCTTGCAGCCTTCTACCGGCTCTCACCCCGTTCCCTGCTCCTGAGCCTGGGGAGAATGTGACTTATTTTAGGTCACCTCGCTAGGGTTAGTGGCAAAGTCACCAGCAGCAGCGTTCCACCCCATCCCCGGCCTCCTCCTTCCCTGGGTCCCCACCCACTTCCGTCTCCCACAGCTGAGCTGTGGCTCTTTCGCCCCTGCCTCTCGTATGAAGCACTGGCCTCTGAGTCTTGGGCTCTGTCCCCTCCCGCCCTCCTCAGATGGCACAGAGGTCTCAGTGTGCAGGCCCCGCCCGGCGTGGGGGTGCTCAAGTGCAGCTTTTCCGGGGCTGACGCTGGCGGGCCAGGCTGCAAGCGTGAGCAAGTTTCAAGCCTGACAGGTTGGTCAGGAGCCCGCTGCTCTTTTGGGCTCAGCAGGTGGAGTGGAGCTTAGCCACCACACCGACCTGGGTGTGGATCCCAGCCTGCCGCAGTCTCGAGGGAGTCCCCCAGCCTTGAGATCAGTGGCCCCCCACAGGCCAGAGCTCAGCCGGTTATCCTTCTCACCTTGCGCCTTGCAGCCCCCCAGGGTGCGGTGGTCACTTCAGTGGGCACCTGAGCAGGGCTGTGATACTCAGGCAGGCAGCCTTTCCTGGCTCTGGGGTCCACAGATGGGGCCTGAAACTGCAGTTGGAGGCTAGTCTGTGGACGTAGGTTTTCTTCACCACACTTCCACGGAGTGGCCCTGGTCCAGGACGGAGCCACTGGGTCCTTAGGCTTGTGACAGGCGTGTGCTGTGTGCTTGCCCAAGTTCGCCAGAGGGAGCTCAGCCTCCCTGGGAGGTGCATCCCTGTGGCCTGGGCTCTGGTCCCACCACGTCCCGGTTTGGATCAGGCCAACCTAGCTGCATCTCCAGGCAGGTGCGACTCACAGGTGGGCAGATGGGACTGGGCCAGAACTGGAGGTCCCCCTCTCCTGTGTATGCTGGGGACTCTGCGGAGGTTCTCATACCACCCTCCTTCCGCTCTCAGCAGGGGACTCTGGGCTGCCAGATCTCTGGGTAGGGAAATCTTTTTCTTTTTTTTTTCTTTTTTTTTTTTTGAGACTTGCTCTATCGCCTGGGCTGGAGAGCAGTGGCTCCACCTCTGCTCACTGCAACCTCCATCTCCCAGGTTCAATCAATTTTCCTGCCTCAGCCTCCTCCCAAGTAGCTGGGATTACAGGTGCCCGCCACCACATCTGGGTAATTTTTTTATATTTTTAGTAGAGACGGGGCTTTGCCATGTTGGTCAGGCTGGTCTCAAACTCCTGACTTCAGGCAATTTGCCTGCCTTGGCCTCCCAAAGTACCGGGATTGTAGGTGTGAGCCACCTTGCCCGGTCCAGGTGGGAAATCTGTTGGTTGTGAATCCTTCATTGGTAACCTGGTGGCACAGAATCTGACCCTGCTGCCTTCACTTCTACTTATCTGCAAAGTGCAGGCTGGGACTGGCTGATTTCAGAGGCTGCCTTGAGTTCCAGAAGGCTCATCAGCTTCCTGTCTGCCCGGCTTCCAGGAGTCTCTCTAAAGAGAGCCAGGTCCTCCCTGGTGCACTCCCTTCAAGGCAGCTTCATCTTGTGGCACCTGTTCAGCTGAGTTGCCAGTCCTCAGCCAGCACGGAGCACCCTGACCCCTCACTCTCGCCTGGGTGGTGCTGGGGAGAGGAGGCAGCAGGGACCTGTGTTCCAGGGGACCTCGGGAGACCTCTGTCCGGCCTCAGCGTCCACCTCTGCTGGCATCCTTCTCATCCTTCATGGCCCCGCAGCCAGCGTGGCAGAGCCCATCCGTCCTGGGGCACTAGGCCCTGGACTTGGGTGACCACTGAGCAGATGCCTGCAGGGTGAAGGGGCCTCGGCTCAGTGCCTCTGGGCATGAGCAAGGGCCTGCCCCCAGCTATGGGGCGGAATGGGGCTCCTCTGGGGTGGGGCGTCATTATGAGGATTAAACACAGGGTATGTGAGCCAGGCACGGTGGCTCACACTTGTAATCCCAGCACTTTGGGAGGCCCAGGCAGGTGGATCACTTGAGGCGGAGATTGTGGTGAGCCGAGATAAGGCCACTGCACTCCTGTCTGGGCGACAAAGCAACACTCTGTCTCAAAAAAAAAAAAAAAAAAAAAAAGACAGGGAATGTGAGACCCCACGGGCCCTGCTCTGAATGGGGTCCTGTCACATTGAGGCGCCTGTGACCTGGGGGGTGGGAAGCACCCCAGGTGGACAAAGGGGAGCCCCAGGTAGGGCAGCGCAGGGCTTGCTGCAGGGCTCCCTGCTCTCCCTGGAGAGAACAGTGTGGCTCTTCTTGCGGGTCAGTCAGTTTGTTGGTCCATCAAATATCCAGAGGCGGGGGAGGCTGTTCCCGGCCCTCCAGGTCTGTGGGGAGACAGAGGAAAAGGCCCACCTGGTGGCTGAGTGTCGGGGTGCCCTGGGAGCCCTGGCCAGGATATCAGGAAGGCTTCCTAGAGGATGTGTTGAGTGCAGCCCCAGGCTCGGGGAGGCGCTCCTGTGGGTGTAGTGGTGTGTGGGCTGACTCGTAGGGGCGGGGCGTTCTGGAGGTGAGCCACAGCCAGTGTGGAGGGGCTCAGTGTCCAGGCAGCTGGCGGACGTTTGGGAATACCCTGGGGCGGGAGCACGCGGGCACCGGCTGGGGAGCTCGGGCTCAGGTATCGAGTCGTGGAGTGTAGGGGTCTGGACCACCCAGGCGTGTGAGTGGCTGAGCCAGGCTGCAGGGCGGAGCATGGCCAGGGGCCCATGGGAGCATTTCCAGTTGAGATCCCCAGGCAGGGCTGCTTCCGGTGTAGATGTGGCTGCCTGCACATGTGAGGCCACGCCGGGTGAGGTGGCTGATGACAGGCCTTAGGCAGGAGGACCCAGGACTTGGGATGAGGTCGTGACTGGCCGGATGCTGCCTCCTTGTTTTCTGGTGGGAGATTTCAGGGGAACTGAGGCTTTATGGGGATAGGGCCTTGTTCAGTGGGGCAGATTCCTTACTGGTGATGCTCAGTCAGGGAAGAGGGACCCTGGCAGACCCTGGGCTGGGGTTCCCGAGTGCAGTCAGCACGGATTACCTGATGGGGCAGACATAGTGACGTCTGAGTCACAGTATCTGGGGAACGTGGAGCCTTTGCCTGGAGTGCGTGCACATCATGTGAAGACACTGGTGCCCTCTCGTCGCGTCCACTGTCTTCGTAGGACAGGTCACTCACACGAGTGCTGGGTGTGGCGGGATGTGCGTCTCATGCCCTCCCCCGCTGAGCCTGCCCAGGGCGACCCCAGGAGCTGCTCTTCCTCGTGGGGTCACTGGTCACTGCTCGTGGTCAGAGGCCTTGAGTGTGCAGCCCGGCACTGCCCCAGCTCCTGCCTCCCAGCCTTGTGCCCTTAGCAGGTCCAGGTCTTTGGGGACCTCTGCATCAGTTCCTTGTTTGTAAACCAAGGGTGGTAACAGCCGTGCATCCCTTGGGAAGTGTTGGGCAACCCCAACCTCGGCCCGCTGTGTGTCAGCACTTTTTGGAACATCTTGGCACAGGATCCATTGCTGTCCTGGGCACAGCTCCTGCTGGACGTCTGAGACTGGAAAGTGGAGCACAGCCACCAGCGCATCCACCATGGGCCTGGTGGGGCCCCTCTCTCCTGAGAGTGCTCAGCTGAGGGACTATGGGATCAGTGCCTCTGACCGTGACCCACCCCAGGCCCAGCCTCCATGGCGTCTGTACCCAGATGCCAGGTGGGGGAAGGGCTAGGCAAGGGATTTTCAACTCTCTGGGTTGAGGAGTGTGATGAGGCTTATCCCAACTGCAGGTGTGGGTGGATCCAGGGCTTCATTTGTGCTCAGACCACAGCACAGGCCAGAAGTGGGTGGTTTTGTTGACTCGGCCCTTTGCTCAGTCTGCAGAGGAGGCCGGGCTCTCCATGGGCGTGGAAGGGTTGAGGCTCCTGGTGGTCTCGCTCATGGCTCTGTGGCCACAGGTGGCTTGTGGCATCCCGGGCTTTGCTGGGCCCGCCAGCAGGTCAGGGAGGGGCCCTGTGCTCCATGCCTTTCTGGCTTGTGGTTTTGACTATGCTTAGTTCTTCCCTGAGTCTGGGGTTCCATGTGGCTATGGAGGCCCCCTTGGCCAGCTGGGCCCTCAGCTCTGCGGATCAGGGCAGCAGGTAGAGGTGACTCTCACCAGTCTTGGGAGTGATGCCCGGACCTCAGGTCGGGAGGTGCAGTGGGCAGCCAAACCCCCGACAGTGAGGTAGGCTCCCTGGAAGAGGGCTGCCCTGAGCGGTCCCACTCTGTTGTGCCTGCAGCATGCTGGGGCGCGGGCTCTCCAGGCCCTGTGGCCCTTGGGGTGGGGCCGTCTTTGGCACTGCTGGGTGCTGAGCAGCACCCCTGGGGTCGTCCACTCCATCCCAGGAGCTCCCCAATTGTGATAACCACAGATGTCCATATTCCCTGGGCAGAGGCCCCCAGGTGAGAGCTGCAGCCACCCCAGTTCATAGGCTGTACCTTGGGCACAGCAGCTTGGCCCTGCTGTGGGGCGCCCTGTCCAGCCACGGAGGTCCGCTGTATCCCAGCAGCTGGCCCCTCCAGGGCTGGGAGGGGTGCACAGGGCGCCCCGCTGGGTGAGAAGCTATTTTTAGCTGGTGAGATCAAGGGAGCGCTGGGGACACCACGGAAGATGAGGCAGGAAGCAGCAGGATGGGCTGTGGTGGGCTGGGCAGCCTTTTGTGGACAGTGGGGCCCACAGGTGGCCCTGGCGTGGCAGCAGTACCCGCCGCTCCTTGCAGGGTGGGCACTGTTGGCTGGTAGCTGGCCCTGGTGTGCTGTACTTGGTGCGTCGGAGCCCAGCCTCGGGTCTTCCCAAGTTGGGCCAGTCCCGTGCCCGTCTTAGAGGGCCCTGGCCTGCTGGCCTTGTCTGGCGCACCCCTCAGGAGGTTGGGGCGGTCACAGGCCTCGCCTGAGTCCCAGGGCCTGTCGGAGCCAGGGTTGGAGTGGGGCATCCCCGGGGTCCGGAGCTTCCTTTCTTTCCCCTGCCCCGGGCAGCCCCGGGTGCCCCACTGACTGCCGGCTGCCCCCAGGCCCTGTTTGTGCTCTTCGTCCTGGCCTACATCCACATGGTCTTCTCCCGCGCGCCCATCAACTGCCTGGAGCACGTGCGTGACCGGTGGCCCCGCGAGGGTGTCCTGCGCGTGGAGGTGCGGCGCAACTCGAGTCGCGCGCCGGTCCTCCTGCAGTTCTGCGACGGTGGCCGCGGGGACTTCCTGCGCCTGGAGCTGGGGGAGGAGGAGGAGGAGGAGGAGCTGAGCATGGAGGCGTTTGGGAACAGCTCCATCAAGGTGAGCCGAGCCTGGGCGCGGTCCCACAGATGCCCGTGGCTGAAGGGGCGGTGCCCGACAGGGACCTGGCACACAGACAAGCCCACCCCCACCTGTCCTGGCCTTTTGGTGGCCTGGGGGGCTCTGAAACAAGCCCCTCGGCCTGTCTCCCTGCTGGAGGCCTGGCAGGGCAGGGGGTCTGGGGGAAGACTTGGGCTGGGCAGACTCAGGCCTTCGAGATTCCAGCTGTTCTGGGGAGGGGATTGTCTGGGGCTGGGGGTGCTGGGGGCTGGGAGGTGAGAGCTCTGGGCCCTGTTCCGGCCGGTCCTGCTCCCTGCAGAGGTGGTGGGTGCCTGGTCAGCTTGCGGTGGCCTTGAGCACGGGTGGGACCAGGTGGCTGTGTTGGGCCCACAGTCTGGTTGGAAATCTTTCTGCCTCAGCAGTCGTGGTTTAGGGTCCTACCTGTTCCCGCAAAGCCAACCCCAAGAAAGAGTGTTTGGTCAGCGCATCATGGACCCCTCCCTGGTGTCCACTGGCCGCGGCTGGCCCCTGTCACAGCTTTAGGACTCAGCGCCGTGCCGTAGACGGCCCCACAGCAGGGCAGGCTTGGTGTTGAGGTGGGGTCCTGGCTGAGGCAGGAGGCACACGCAGTCCACCCTGGCCTGCTCCACGATGGAGCAGAGGCTGAGGCTCCGAAGCCCGTTCCCATCAGTGGGACCACATCCTCAGGCCGGCCCCCACATCCCAGGCTGGCGCTGCTGACGCCCTGGTCCCTGGTCGCCCACAGTTTGAGCTGGACATCGAACCCAAGGTGTTCAAGCCACCGAGTAGCATAGAGGCCCTGAATGACAGCCAGGAGTTCCCCTTCCCTGAGACGCCCACCAAAGGTAGGCCGCCCACCGAAAGTGTACTGCCTCATGGGGTCCTGGGATGCAAGCAGGGTCCCTCCCAAGGTCCCAGCCATGGGGTGCTGGGGTGCAGACAGGGTCCCTCTGAACATCCCAGCTGTGGGGTGCTGGGGTGCAGGCGGTGTCCCTTTGAACATCTCAGCTGTGGGTGCTGGGGTGCAGGCGGGGTCCCTCTGAACGTCCCAGCCATGGGGTGCTGGGGTGCAGGTGAGCTCCCCAGAACACCCCAGCCTGCTGGCCACTTGCCATGGACCTTTCAGGGTACCTGTGTGCCTCGATTTCCCCACTTGTCAGCATACAAGGCTGTGGGGACACCCCAGGGCCTGGGGCACCTGGCTCAGCTCACCTTCTCTGGGACTCTCTTGTGAACGGTGACTTGGAGGGGATGAGCCCCCTCAGCTCTGGACTCGGAATTCTGGCTGATTGTGCTCAGGGAAGCCAGCCCCTGCCCGATCTGAGAGCAGGCAGTTTTTCCAGAGGGCTGGGGCCTCTGAAGTGTTGTAGTTGTGCTGGGGGCATTTCCTGACGCACCGCCAGGGCAGAGGGGCAGCCCAGGAGATGGGGCCACGGGAGGAGCAGCCTGGCCAGCCGCTCCAGCGCACAGGGCGGGGCACCAGCTTGGGTGGACTTCGTGTCTGTAGGGGTCCTTTCAGCACCCACCAGGGGCCCGGGGCTTAGCAGGTCTTTTCCCCTGCCCCTCGACGCCTGCCTCGGCTGGTGGCAGTGTTGGGGGTGCCTGGGGGCTGACCTGGCCCCGGTTCTGCCCGGCAGTATGGCTGCAGGAGGAGTACATCGTGGAGTACTCACTGGAGTATGGCTTCCTCCGCCTGTCCCAGGCCACGCGCCAGCGCCTGAGTATCCCGGTCATGGTGGTCACCCTGGGTGAGTCTGAGCCGCTGGGCTGGGGGAGCTCAGTGGCTGGGCCTCCCTCCTCCCTGGGGTCTTTCCCTACAGGTGTGGGGCTCGGGGCTGTGCAGGAAGGCCTGGAGTCTGCCCTGCCCGGGCCTGCTTCCCAGGGCTGGGGTCCAGGATGAGTTTTCTGAGAAGGGGCAGGTTTGGGGCCAGCCGGGAGCAGGGCTCAGGGGGCAGCCTGGGCGGGGCTCCCGGCTCCCTGATCCGCCCGCCCGCAGACCCCACGCGGGACCAGTGCTTCGGAGACCGCTTCAGCCGCCTGCTGCTGGATGAGTTCCTGGGCTACGATGACATTCTCATGTCCAGCGTGAAGGGCCTGGCGGAAAACGAGGAGAACAAGGGTGGGGCCCGCCCCAGGGCGGGAGGGGGAGAGGGCACCGATTGGCACGGGCGCTCACGGCCCCCTGCGCTGCAGGCTTCCTGCGGAACGTGGTGTCAGGCGAGCATTACCGCTTCGTGAGCATGTGGATGGCGCGCACGTCCTATCTGGCTGCCTTCGTCATCATGGTCATCTTCGTGAGTGCCTCGGGGTGGGCGTGGGCGCCGGGGGGCGGGAGCCGAGCAGCCCCTCACGCGCGCCCCTTGCAGACGCTGAGCGTGTCCATGCTGCTGCGCTACTCGCACCACCAGATCTTCGTCTTCATCGGTGAGTGTCCCGCCGGCGAGGGGCGGGGCGGGCATCCTCCAGGCCCTCACCGGGTGCCCGCCGCCCTGTGCCCGCAGTGGACCTGCTGCAGATGCTGGAGATGAACATGGCCATCGCCTTCCCCGCAGCGCCCCTGCTGACCGTCATCCTGGCCCTCGTCGGTGAGGACCCGACCCAGGCCTCCCCCGCCCCGCGCTGCACCCCGCCCCGCCCGCTCCAACCGCCGCCGCCTCTCCCCGCAGGGATGGAGGCCATCATGTCGGAGTTCTTCAACGACACCACCACCGCCTTCTACATCATCCTCATCGTGTGGCTCGCTGACCAGTACGATGCCATCTGCTGCCACACCAGCACCAGCAAGCGGCACTGGCTGCGGTGAGCGCCACGCGGGCCGGGCGGAGAGGGTGCGGGCGGGGCTGCCGGGGGCGGGGCAGAGGGGTGCGGGCGGGGCTGCCGGGGAGGGGCGGAGAGGGGTGTGGGCGGGGCTGCCGGGGAGGGGCGGAGAGGGTGCGGGCGGGGCTGCCGGGGGCGGGGCGGAGGGGGTGCGGGCGGGGCTGCCAGGGGAGGGGCGCCGGGAAGGGCGGGGCCTGCAGTGGGACGGGGCCGCCCCGACGCCCTCGCACCCCTACCCCGCAGGTTTTTCTATCTCTACCACTTCGCCTTCTACGCCTACCACTACCGCTTCAACGGGCAGTACAGCAGCCTGGCTCTGGTCACCTCCTGGCTCTTCATTCAGGTGAGGCCCAGGCAGCAAGCGGGGACGGGCCAGCCGCGCCTTTCGGGCAGGAGGGGAGGAAGCCCTGTGGACCCTGCTCGTCCTGACTCCCGCCTGCCCCTCCTCCCTCAGCATTCCATGATCTACTTCTTCCACCACTACGAGCTGCCCGCCATCCTGCAGCAGGTCCGCATCCAGGAGATGCTGTTGCAGGCGCCGCCCCTGGGCCCCGGGACCCCCACCGCGCTGCCCGACGACATGAACAACAATTCGGGCGCCCCAGCCGCCGCCCCTGACTCTACCAGCCAGCCCCCTGCCCTGGGCCCCATCTCGCCGGGGGCCAGCGGGAGTCCAGGGCCTGTGGCTGCGGCGCCCAGCTCCCTGGTGGCTGCAGCAGCCTCCGTGGCGGCAGCTGCCGGTGGTGACCTGGGCTGGATGGCAGAGACCGCTGCTATCATCACAGACGCCTCCTTCCTGTCCGGCCTGAGCGCCTCCCTCCTGGAGCGGCGTCCAGCCAGCCCGCTGGGCCCTCCTGGGGGCATCCCCCGCACCCCACAGGACAGTATCCCCTCGAGTGACTCCGCAGCTCCCGATACAACGCCCCTGGCAGCTGCAGTGAGCGGGTCTAGCCCGGCCTCCACGGCCCCAGTGCAGGCGCCCTCGGAGGCTGGATCCTGAGCCGCACAGCTGAGCTGCCTCTGACCCCGGCTGTCCCGGCTGGCTGGGCGTGACCTGCTGGAGCCTGTGGGGGTAGGGGAGGCCGTTCCGGGTGGAGGCGCCCGGCCACCTCTTTCCTCTGGTACTGCCCAGCCTGCCTTGGTGGCTTTCAGGGTTTCATGCGGTTTGCCCAGAAGGCAGGCTTCCCTCCCCCTGGTGTGAGGTTGCGCCCCAGGCTTGTACCCGCTAGTGAGGTGTTTGAGCTGGCCAGCAAGGAGAGGGGTGGGGTTCCGTGGAAGGTTCTGGAGGGCGCTTGGTGGAAGGTCTGCAGTGAACGTCCTGAGGTGGAGTGGGGTTCCCATGGTGCAGGCCTCTGAGCATGCGGAGGTGTGGAGGGGCGGCCGGGGCGGGTCCTGGGACCCTGGCGCTGTCCCTGCCGGCCTCAGCCCGGCTCTGCCTGGTGCTCCGTGCAGTGCCTTCTCCATGGCCTGGCCCTCCCCGCGTGTGCACCAGGCCTGGGGGCCCCGGGAGAGCAGCGCTTGTGTCTCGGGCATAGGGACGTGGGGTGCAGGCGCCAACACCAGTGGCAGCAGCCAGGGCCGTGGCCCAGCTCTGCTCCGGGGTGGGATGGGCCGGCGGCCAAACTCGGCAACTCGTGGAGGAATGCGGAGGAGAGCTCATTCCATTCTATTTAATTGCAGTGTACAAAATTGTGTTTGTATATAGAATAAACTGTTGACAGCGGCCCAGTGCACCGTGTGTCTTGATCCCCAAGACTCCCCGCGGCCACCTCATTCCCGGCAACGCCATCAGTCCAGGTGCGGTGGCGCCTCCGCAGGGGCCGCCCTTGCCCGAAGCAGGCGCAGAGGCCGGTGGCACGCGCTGTCCCCGAGCTGTGCCAGCAGCTCGCCGCGCCGCACCAGGGCCTGGCGGAGCCGCTCCCGCGCGCTCTCAATGCGGCGCTCCAGCTCCTGCAGCTCCCCGGGCCGGGGGGGCCCCGTGGGCTTGGCGGCTGACGGGCGGCCGTTGGAGCACAGCCAGCCGGGGCACTCCGGCGGCGCAGCCTCCGCCTCCGCGTCCGGGTCGGGCGCCGTAACCACGGCAGGCTCCAGCAGGAAGCGCACGCGGCGCCCCTTGTCCATGGCCCGGCGCGCCTGTTTCCAGCCCTCCGGAGCAGCGGGCGGGTCCTGTTGCTGCTGCTGCTCCGCCTCGGGGCCGCTGGGGACCGAACCGGCCTGGTCACTGCCCACGGGGGCAGCCGTCTCGCGCCCTGGATCTCTGTAGAGCCCACTGCGGGGAGAGGGTGCCCGAAAGGCACAACCAGGCAGCTGCCGTGCGCACAGAGCTGTCCGAGGGTGGGCGGGGCCTCCGCGAACCCCCTCCTGCACCCCGCGGCCGGCTCCAGGGCGACCTGCCGGGGTGCGCCTGGGCCGTCCTGGGTCGCGGTACCACTTACCTGGGCTCCGCCTCCGCCGTCTCCTCCTTCGACCCCTCTGGCGGCTCCGTGTTGAGGGCGCGGTGGATTTTCTAAGACCCCAGACAGACCCGGTTGGCGAGGAGCCGTGGCTGGCGGGGCCGCCCACCGCCCGCCTGGTGCGCACCTGGCTGGTGTGTAGCCAGTACTGCAGCCGTCTCCCCCTGCGGATGCGAGGCAGCGCCAGGTGGTAGAAGGCGTGCTCGCCCAGGGAGCTGAGCAGGGCGCTGCCCAGGCCCAGGCACAGCAGCACGAAGAGGCCCGAGAAGTGGTAGATGCTCATCTGCAGGGTCTGGGGGCAACACAGCAGGAACCCCTCGCCGTTACCCCTGGAGACATTTGAACTGAGGGAGAACAGGTTGGGCCAGAGAGAGGGGCCTGGGGTTGTGGAGTCAGGTTGGGAGGCAGGGACTCCACGGCTGGAGGTGAGGTTTCATGGAGGAGAGGGTACTGGAGCTGGAGTTTTGTAGGGTGAATAGAAGTGCGCCCCCCACCCCTACCCCCTGCCCCGGGCCCAGCCCCACCTCTGTCACCGCAAACACCCGCTTCCCGCAAGGCACCATCTTGTACCACTTGTCATGGAGCAGGTCAATGAAGCCGGAGGACTTGTAACGGCTGATGAACTCGGACAGGTTGGAGGTGAGCGGCGAGTTCTGGGGCAGCCCGATGCCATAGCCTAGGGGCGCAGGGCCGGGGAGGTGGGGCCGGGGCGGGCAGCCTCAGAGGAACTCTGCCTGCACACGCGGGACTCCGCCACTCCCCACCTGGAACCCTCCGTGGCTCCGCACTACCCAGAGACCCCGGCGCCTCACCCCGCCCTGCCCGGGTGCCCCTCACCCTCGATGGCGAAGGGCTTGCCCACAGTCAGCAGCTTGCAGTCTGCATCGATGGAGACCTCGTAGTCCAGGAGCGACTTGTCCATGATGAAGGCGTTGAGTTTGGGGGGGTCGCTCCTGCGGGGATCCGGGACCCGGTCAACTTTTGTCCCGCCCCCACCCCGCCCCCACCCCGCCCCCACCCCGCCCCACGGTCACGTCACGTGAACAGGGCAACGCGGGTGGGGGGTAGCTGGGGCACGGTCAGCTGTCATCCCGCCCTTGCCACACCCCGCGCTCATGTGAGCATGGCGACGCCGGGGGGAGGGGTCACCTGTTATCCCGCCCCCACTCCGCCCCACGTTCACGTGAGCAGGGCAACGCGGGTGGGGGCGCTGGGGCGGGGTCAGCTGTCATCCCGCCCATTCCCCGCCCCCATTCCCCGCCCTTGCCTCACCCTGCCCGGTGCTCACATGAGCATGGGGACGCCAGGGGACAGGGTCAGCTGTCATTCCGCCCATGCCCCGCCCCCATGTCCCGCCCCCGCCGTGAGCATGGCGATGCCAGGGGGCGGGGTAAGCTGTCGTCCCGCCCATGCCCCGCCCCCACACCGGACTTACGTGAGCATGGCGACGCCGTAGGGTGTGGTCAGCTGTCGTTCCGCCCATGCCTCGCCCCGCCCCCACGTGAGCATGGCGACGCCGTGGGCGGGGTCAGCTGTCGTCCCACCCATGCTCCACCCCGCCCCGCCCATGCCCCGCCCCGCCCCGCACTCACGAGAGCATGGCGACCACCTTGGGGAAGGGTCAGTTGTCGTCCCGCCCATGCCACGCCCCCACTCACGTGAGCATGGCGACGCCGTGGGGCGGTGTCAGCTGTCGTCCCGCCCATGCCCCGCCCCCGCCCCCTTACGTGAGCATGGCGACACCGTAGGGCGGGGTCAGCAGTCGTCCCGCCCCCGCCCCGCCCCCGCCCCGCCCCCGCCCCCTCACGTGAGCATGGCAACGCCGTGGGGCAGGGTCACCTGTCGTTCCGCCCATGCCCCGCCCCCGCCCCGCACTCACGTGAGCATGGCGACCCCTTGGGGCAGGGTCAGCTGTCGTCCCGCCTCCGCCCCGCCCCCACTCACGTGAGCATGGCGCCACCGTTGGGCGGGGTCAGCTGTCGTCCGGCCCCCGCCCCCACTCACGTGAGCATGGCGACGCCGTGGGGGTCAGCTGTCGTCCCACCCATGCCCCGCCCCGCCCCGCCCTCACGTGAGCATGGCGACCCCCCTTGGGGCAGGGTCAGCTGTCGTCCCGCCCATGCCCCGCCCACGCCCCGCCCCTACTCACGTGAGCATGGCGACGCCGTGGGGCGGGGTCAGCTGTCGTCCCGCCCCCGCCCCGCCCCCACTCACGTGAGCATGGCGACGCCGTGGGGCGTTGTGGGCGCACTGTGGCGCCGCATGTGCGCGTGCATCTCGGGGAAGCTCTTCTTGATGTACGCCTCGGCGCTGCTCTCCCAGACGGTGCCGAAGCGGAAGTCCTGCGCCGGATGGTGCAGCTGCGCGGGGGCGAGGGGACCCGGTCAGCGCCTCCGCCTGCCCCTCGGGACCCCGACCATTGAGGGGCGCGCCGTTCTCTGGGGTGGGGCCGTCCTGACAGTGCAGGGCCCTGAGCTACCTCCACCCACTCCATGCCAAGAGCACACCCTAGTCATTACACCCACAACTGTCCCCAGACAAACACTGTCCAGGGTCCCCTGGCGGGGGTGGAGGGTGGGCGCAGGATCACCCGGGGTGGAGATGCTCCGTTCTAAACACTGACAAGTCCATCTCCACCCGGACCTTGCCCTGGGCTCGGCTCCTATCCCACCACCTCCTCTGCCTGTCCCCCTGGGGTCCCACGGGAGACCCACTCTCAATGTCCATGACTACTTTAGATCTGCCTCCTACACCTGCCCCCACCCTGGGTTTTCCCACCCCAGCTGGGGGCAGCCGTCCTCACTGCCTCTCACACCCCATGCCCTGGTCTCCAAAAACCCAGGCGCTCCACCTTCAGCACACAGGGAACCACCCCGTGCTCACCGCTCCCAGCTCTCACCTGGGCCCGGTTTGAGCATCCATCCCAGCCCCTTCCCTGTCATCCCCCCTACCAGCCCCGTCCCCTCTGTGCGGTCCTCCCCACAGCTGCCAGGGCACCCTGGTGCGGACCCCTAATGGATACGTGGGTCTGGCTGCTGGCGTCCCACCGGCCACGGCCTCCCCACCGGACTGCGGCAGCACCCAAATCCCAGACTCGATCCCCTCGCGCCTCTGGGTCAGCAGCACCTGATGAAACTTTCCAGATGATGAAAATGCTGTCTGTGCTCAGCTGTGCAGCGCTTAAATTGGAAAAGCCGCCCCGAGTGGTCAGCTCATCAGACAGCACGGCGTCTACATTTTATTACTGTTTAACAGGGAACACCAGGGGCTGGGGAGCAGGCTAGGTATCCCCAGGGGATGCCACCAGGTAGATGTGAAAGTTCACAAACACTACGGGGCAGAAAACCTGATTTTGCCAAAGAATTGCAAAGGCCAGCTGGGTGCAGTAGCTCGCGCCTAATCCCAGCGCTGTGGGAGACGGAGGCAGGAGAATCAGTTGAACCCAGGAGGGGTTGCAGTGAGCTGAGATCACGCCACTGCACTCTAGCCAGCCTGGCTACAGAGTGAGACCCCATCTCAAAAACACAAACAAACAGCCGAGCGTGGTGGCTCACGCCTGTAATCCTAGCATTTTGGGAGGCCGAGGTGGGTGGATCACCTGAGGTCAGGAGTTCAAGACCAGCCTCACCATCATGGTGAAACCCCATCTTTACAAAAAAAAAAACCACCACCAAACACACACACACACACACACACACACACACACACACAAATAAACAAAAAACTACAGGCCAGGCATGGTGGCTCACGCCTGTAATCCCTACACTTTGAGAGGCTGAGGCTGGCGGATCATGAGGTCAGGCGTTCGAGACCAGCCTGGCCAAGATGGTGAAACACCGTCTCTACTAAAATATACAAAAATTAGCTGGGCATGATGGCACACACCTGTAGTTCCAGCTACTTAGGAGGCTGAGGCAGGAGGATCACTTGAACCCAAGAGGTGGAGGTTGCAGTGAGCTGAGACCGCGCCACTGCACTTTAGCCTGGGCAGGAGAGTGCGACTGTGTCTCCAAAAAAAAAAAAGGAAAGAAAAATAGGCCAGGCATGGTGGCTTAAGCCTGTAATCCCAGCACTTTGGGCTGCTGAAGTGGGAGAATTGCTTGAGCCCTGGAGTTTGAGATCAGCCTGGACAGCATAGCCAGCCCCCATCTCTGCTTTGTTTTTTCTCCCATGACGGAGTCTGGCTCTGTTGCCCAGGCTAGAGTGCAGGGGTGCCATCTCAGCTCACTGCATCCTCCGCCTCCCAGGTTCAAGCAATTCTCCCTCAGCCTCCCGAGTACCTGGGATTACAGGTGCATGCCACCATGCCCTGCTAATTTTTGTACTTTTAGTAGAGATGGGGTTTCTCCATGTTGGCTAGGCTGGTCTCGAACCTTTGACCTTGTGATCCACCTACCTTGACCTTCCAAAGTGCATGAACCACCATGCCTGGCCTGTTTTCTTCTTTTTAATTTTACTTATTATTATTATTATTTTTTGAGATGGATTTTTGCGATCGTTGCCCAGGCTGGAGTACAATGGCGCGATCTCAGCTCACCGCAACCTCCGCCTCTCGGGTTTGAGTGATTCTCCTGCCTCAGCCTCCTGAGTAGCTGGGATTACAGGCGCCCGCCACTACCCTCAGCTAATTTTTTTTTTTTTGAGACGGAGTTTCGCTCTTGTTTCCCAGGCTGGAGTGCAATGGCGTGATCTCGGCTCACCGCAACCTCCGCCTCCTGGGTTCATTTACGGCTGCGTTTTCTCTACAACGGCAGAGTGTAGCAGTTACACTACTCAACAAAGCTGAAGATAGTGACTGTTGGCTTTTTTGCTTTTTATTTATTTTTATTTATTGATTGTTTATTTTATTTTATTTTATTTTGAGACAGAGTTTCACTCTTGTTACCCAGGCTGGAGTGCAATGGCGCGATCTCGGCTCACCGCAACCTCCGCCTCCTGGGTTCAGGTAATTCTCCTGCCTCAGCCTCCTAAGTAGCTGGGATTACAGGCACGTGCCACCACGCCCAGCTAGTTTTTTGTATTTTTAGTAGAGACGGGGTTTCACCATGTTGACCAGGATGGTCTCGATCTCTCGACCTTGTGATCCACCCGCCTCGGCCTCCCAAAGTGCTGGGATTACAGGCTTGAGCCACCGCGCCCGGCTGTATTTTTTTTTTGAGACGGAGTTTTGCTCTTGTTACCCAGGCTGGAGTGCAATGGCGTGATCTCAGCTCACTGCAACCTCCGCCTCCTGGGTTCAGGCAATTCTCCTGCCTCAGCCTCCCGAGTAGCTGGGATTACAGGCACGCGCCACCATGCCCAGCTAATGTTTTGTATTTTTAGTAGAGACGGGGTTTCACCTTGTTGACCAGGATGGTCTCGATCTCTTGACCTCGTGATCCACCCGCCTCGGCCTCCCAAACTGCTGGGATTACAGGCGCCCGCCACCACCCTCAGCTAATTTTTTTTATTTTTTAATAAAGATGGGGTTTTGCCACGTTGGCCGGGCTGGTCTCGGACTCCTGACCTCAGGTGAGTCACCTGCCTCAACCTCCCCGAGTGCTGGGATGACAAGAGTGAGCCACCGTGTCTGGCCATTTTCTTAAAATAATAAGTAAGTAAGTAAATAAATAAACGTATGTCTCTTGGGACCACAGTTGGCCTAGTGGCTGTCCCCCACGCCCAGCTGACCACCCATGCCCCTCGAAGCCCAGCCTGGGGCAGGCCCCAGCCCCCCGAGGCCACCCACCTTTGGGTCATGGATCCCAGACAGCTCCAGGAAGGTCTTGTCCCCGACCATGACGGCGGCCAGGTTGGCCGTGTAGCTGGACAGCACCAGCAGGCAGAAGATGGCCCAGAGGTTCATGAGTAGGCGGCCCGTGGGGCACTTGGGCGTCTTGCTGGACACGGTGCGCCCGAAGAGGATGGCGTAGCAGAGGTTGAGGGCCGAGGAGTAAGAGAAGACCGTGCTGCGGTTCCGGCCGCGCGGCGTGAGCCCGTAGGGACTTCGCCACTCGTACAGAGTGAGGAAGAGCGCGGTCAGGTGCAGGGCGGCGAACACGCCCAGCCACATGGACCAGTGCAGTGGCCACATGAAGGCGCCGATGGGCGAGGCCGTGTCTCGCGCCCGCACCATGATGCCCAGGCTGGTGGAGAAGAAGGGGCTGGTGAAGTCCACCACCTGGGAGCGGGCAGAGTTGATGCTGAAGCTGGTGACTGCCATGTGAGCCCGGCCGGCCAGCAGGTCCCCGACCAGGCCCGTCCAGCGGCCGTCACGCAGGGCCCCGTACTTGCCGTCACCCACGATGTACAGCTGGAAGTCGAAGGGCGTGTCCTCCGCCAGCTGCTCCAGCAGGTCGATGCAGTACCCGTAGCAGCACTTGCGCGGGGCACGGGGCACCGAGCCGTTGGCCAGTGCGGCGAACAGCGCGTCCAGGGTGGCCGAGTCGTTGGTGCCGGGGTCCAGGCACAGCTGCCCCGCGGGGCACTGCCCGTCTTCGTCGGGATCACGGGCAAACACGAATGGGTGCTCCACCAGCGTCACCACACGAAGCTTGGGCCGGGCCTGGGTGCCTGGCGGGGGTGGGGGCCTCGCCACGGCCCCCCCCGGTTCCAAGTCCAGCCGGCCGTCCCGCCAGCTGCCCACTGTGGCCCAGGCGGGGGCACCCTGTGAGTCCCGGCGCAGGCTCCACACCTTGAAGTGCCGAGACACGTGGACCTGGGAGCTGTCTGTCACCCACACGGGGCCCGTGCGGCCCTGGAAGGACGTGTTGGCCAGGAACCTAGGGGCAGGGCAGGGGCATCAGGTGTCCAGCGCAGACCCCTCCATCCCCTCACCCCTGCTGAGCACACGCCCGATTCCCACTGGGCGCCCTTTCTTTCTTTTTTTTTTTTTTTTTTGAGACAGAGTTTCATTCACTCTTGTCGCCCAGGTTGGAGTGCAATGGCGCGATCTCGGCTCACTGCAACCTCCGCCTCCTGGGTTCAAGTGATTCTCCTGCCTCAGCCTCCTGAGTACTTGAGATTACAGGTGTGCACCACCACATCCGGCTGATTTTGTATTTTTAGTAGAGACCGGGTTTCGCCATGTTGGTCAGGCTGGTCTCGAACTCCCGACCTCAGGTGATCCACCCGCCTCTGCCTCCCAAAGTGTTGGGATGACAGGCGTGAGCCACCATGCCCAGCCTCACCGTGCCTTTCATGACCCATGGGTGGCGCAGACTCCATGGCCTGGATACCTACCCAAGGGAAGCAGGGTCCCCACTCACCGTGCCAAGAAGCGCCCAGGGGCCTCAGGGCCGGCCGGCTGCGGATCCCCACAGTTGACCGCGGCGGGGAGGAGGGCACGCTCCGGCTGCACCTGTGCGGCACTGCCCAGCGCCCGGGCCAACAGCTGCACAGCGTCATGGACGGCGGCCTCCAGCGGGGGTCGTGCCACCTCGCCCAGCGCCAGCAGTCCCGGTGGCAGCCCCGCAGTGGGCAGGGCCTTGGGTGGCAGTGGCGTCCCCAGCAGCCAGTGGGGGCCGGGAGGTACAGCCTCCAGCACCCGACGGGCACGGGCAACATCACAGCCAAGGAGGACCCCCACGGGGACCGGGGCTTCACCCCCCACGGGTGCCCCCATCGGGGCCAGGCGTGCCCGCAGCCCTGAATCTCCGGCGTCCTGCTGGCTTAGGTCCAGGACCAGCTGTGGGGCGCGGCCGGCCCGGCTCGTCCAGAGGGCCACCAGGCCGCCGGGGTCCCGGGTGCCGCAAAGGGCTAGGCCGACGTCCTCCCAGGCCTGCGCCCGCAGCACTGCCACCAGCACGTCCAGCAGCGTCTCCGGGGGGCTGGCCCAGTGCAGCTGCAGGTGGAATGGGTTCTGGGGGAGGGGAGGCCACAGTCAGGGTCAGCGACCGCCACCCCACGACACCCTTCCCACTCCCACCCCAGCAGCCCGTGATCCGTAAGGAGATGCCGGCTGGATGGCCGCACCTCCCCTCCACCTCCCCCAACCCCAGCCCTGCTCTAAACCCTTACATGGCTCCCCCTCACCATCCCCACCAGGCTCAGCCTCAGCCTGTCTTCCAGGCCCTTCTCTTTCTCTCTTGGCTGCAGCTACCCTTGTCATGGGCTCACCCTGTGTTTTTTTTTTTTTTTTTTTTTTTTTGCGCATGCCATTCCCCAGATTGAATACCTTTCTCCCTCTATGCTCACCAACTCCTATACACCCTTCAAAACCCAAGCACATTGCTCCTCCTCTATTCAGACTTCTCCATCCTCCAGGCAGAACCCAGGCTCCAGTTTGAGGCTTCTGCAGCCTCGGGTCCCTCCCTGACCCCTTTATAGTCCCAACCTCAGCCGGCCCCCACCTGCCTGGGAGCCCCTCTAGGGCCAAGAGCCATGACTCCCTCAAGGTGAGCCCACCGACAGCCTTGTGCTTAGAGCCAAACCAGGTCGCATCCCCTCACACATTACTGCCCGGTGCCAGGCACACAGAGGGCTGAGAGGCCCCCTTGTGTCCAGTGCCATCCAGAAAGTTCCAGATATATATATTTTTGAGACCATGTCTGGGTTATTGCCCAAGCTGGAGTGCAGTGGTGAGATCACAGCTCATTGCAACCGCTGCCTCCCCGGCTCAAGCGATCCTCCTACCTCAACCTCCCGAGTAGCTGGGACTACAGGGGCCTGCCACCACGCCTGGCTAATTTTTGTATTTTTTGTAGAGATGATGGGGTCTCACTGTGTTGCCCAGGCTGGTCTCAAACTCGCGAGCTCAAGCTGTGCTCCCATCTCGGCCTCCCAAAGTGCTGAGATTCCAGGCGTGAGCCACCGCGCCTGGCCCTGGATTTAACTTAGTGGATTAAAGGTGGGAGAGCTTTGCCAGGCCCCTCAGAGCGGAAGCGGGGTGCCCAGTGCTAGGGGACACGCTCGGGCTGTGGCTCAGTCCCCAGATCCCACGCGCGGCCGGCAGCGGTGCAGTTCCTGGAGGCGGCAGCAGAGGGCGCCCCAGGCCTGGGTTTGGCCTCAAATCTCAGCCCTAGCTGGGGTGCTGGGGGGACGGGGGTCCCCTTGACACCTAGAGTCAGGGGCTCCCTCCCTGACGAGGAGGAGGGGCCGGAGGGGCTGCTCCGTGGGGGGGGAAGGAGGGGAGCTGGGCCCTAGAGCCCGGCCAGGCCCCCACGTCCGGGGCTGGGCCCTCCTTGCCGGCCATGGGAAGGGGTCCATACTCTGGGGCACAGTGGGCCCTGGCGGAGGGTCCCTAGCACCCAATCAACCTCCCTTCCTTCTTTCTCTCTCTTTCTCTCTCTCTCTCTCTCTCTCTCTCTCTCTCTTTTTAAGACGGGATTTCACCATGTTGGTCAGGCTGGTCTTGAACTCCCGACCTCAGGTGGTCCGCCCGCCTTGGCCTCCAAAGTGCTTGGATTACAGGCGTGAGCCACCACGCCCGGCCTCCACCTCCCTTCTCTTCTCACTCCGTTTCCCTGTGGGATCCGGACCTGGGGGTGGGATTCGAGGAGAGGGACTTGAAGGCTGCGGTGGGGTGGGGGGAACGGAGTGGGGGCTGGAGGGACCGGGGCTGCTCTGGGAGGGGACGGGGAGAATGCTGGAAGGAGGGGGACCCGGACCTGCAGACACCGAAACTGCACCCCGAGAGCCTGGAGTCCGGTGGGGACCAGGTGGTCCCGGGGACCCGGGAAGGGTCTGTGGGCACGGAGTGGGCAGCGGCGGGGTCTCCCTCACCGGGGCGCTGGGAAGGGGCGTTCCAGGGGCGTCCCTCGCGCTCTCAAGCCAGCGTCTGGGTCCCCGTCCCTGGCTCTCTGCCTCTGCGTTCCGGCTCCCCGGCTCGGGGCACACCCGGGTCTCCCCCATCCCTGAGCCCCGGGGCCGCCAGGCGTCCCGGCACCCCCATCCCGCCTCCGGGCGTCCCTGGCACTCCCGCCCCCGCCCCGGGTGCCCCCGGTCCCGGCTCTCTCGTCCCGCGTACCGGGGCCCCGAGGGCCGCGCGCGCCTCCCGCCGCAGCACGCTGAGCACGGGGGTCTCGGTGGCGGCCGCCAGGAAGTGGAGCTGCAGCAGCTCGGGCCGCGCCTCGGGAAAGGCCAGCAGGGCGGACACGCCCGGAGCCGCCAGCGCCCGGCACAGGCCTCGGGCCAGCGAGGCGGGGTCGCGGGCGCGGGGCGCGGCGGCCACCGGCTCCAGGCTCAGGTTGTGCGCCAGGGCGGCCCCCGCCAGGGCGGCGCGGGCGCGGGCGCGGGCGGGGGGCGCGCGGGGCAGGAGGGCGCCCAGGCGCACGGAGCCTCCCAGGCGCGTCGAGACGCCGCACGGCTGCGGGTGGCCCCCAGCGGGCCCCGGCCCGGACCCCAGCGCCAGCGCCAGGCCCAGCCACAGCGCGCGCACGAACTCCATCGCGAAGTTGCCGGCGCCGCGGGAGACCCGGTCCCGACGCTCCCTCCGCGCCCCGCCCAGGGGTTCCCGAGCGCGGGGGGAGCGGGACGCGCACTGGCCGCGGGGGAAACGGCGGCCGAGACACCCGGCGGGGGCTGGGGACGCCTAACCCCTGCCCGTCCCCGCTCCGATTCGGGCCACAGACCCACAGATGGAGGGCGGGTGCCGGGAAAGGACCCCGCGCTTTAAAATGGGCCCTGACGTCCCCCGAGTTCCTCCCCAGGATTCCTGACCCCCTCCAGGAACGTCGAGCGCTGCTCAGGCGGGGAAGTTGAGGCCCGGGAGGAGTCATGTTTGCCTCGCACTTCCAGGGAGAGGTCAGTTTCTTTCTTTCTTTCTTTTTAATTATTATTTATTTTATTATTTTATTATTATTATTTTTTTTTTCGGAGACGGAGTTTCCCTCTTGTCACCCCGGCTGGAGTGCAATGGCGCGATCTCGGCTCACCGCAACCTCCGCCTCCTGGGTTCAGGCAATTCTCCTGCCTCAGCCTCCTGAGTAGCTGGGATTACAGGCACGCACCGCCATGCCCAGCTAATTTTTGTATTTTTGGTAGAGACGGGTTTCACCATGTTGACCAGGATGGTCTCGATCTCTCGACCTCGTGATCCACCCGCCTCGGCCTCCCAAAGTGCTGGGATTACAGGCGTGAGCCTCCGCGCCCGGCCTTTTTTTAAAAAAAAAAAGACGGGGTTTCACCATGTCGGTCAAGCTGGTCTTGAACTCCCGACCTCAGGTGATCCGACACCTTGGCCTCCAAAGTGCTTGGATTGCAGGCGTGAGCCACCGCGCCCGGCCAGGGAGCGGTCAGTCTCTAACCAGGCCCGCCCAGGGGTGGGCTCTAACATCCAGTGCACCCTGGGGAAACTGAGGCAGGCATGTCAGATGGGAACCTGTAGAGTTGATCTGCCCCCAGCAGTGGGCAGGCAACTTGGGCTGTAGAGCTCCGCTTCAACCCTCAAAGCCCAGGGCCAAGTGCCCTGCCCTGAAAAACGTTCCCTGCTCGCCACAGAAAATGCAGGAAGCACCGCTCCCCAGCCCCCACACGTTTCCGTAACAGGCTACGGTGTCTCTGTTCCATTCCCATCCTATTTAGTGACCGTCTCTCCCACTCGGCTCTGGGAGGCTGGCTTGCTGCTCTGTCTCCAGGCTTGCACACAGTAGGCACCTGCCCAGACAAGGACACTTGCTCACATTCCCCTCCTCCAGTGCTCCAGAACCTTCCATAACGCCCCGCTGTCTACCTGTCCCCAAGCTTGCCTGTGTCCTCTAAGCCTTGGTTTGGGGGGCTTTCTGGGGCCCTGGCATCCCTCAGGCGCCTGATAGATGGGGGCCGACCACATCCATGTAGCAGTGGCCCTCCTCCCTGCCGGGGCAGTCCTCACCCCGTCCTCCTGTGGGGTACCCGGCGTCGCCCCAGATCCCCAAGGGCAGCAGAGCAGCCGCCGTGCTGGGGACATTCAGCTCTGACGAACGGATCCACACTCCGGTGGTTTTTCTTCACACACACACAGCAAACCTCATCTCCTTTTGGAGGCGACGCTGAGGAGGGAGGAAAGGCTCCTCCATGCTGTGAAGAAAATGCCAAGTGCCAGCTGGGAAAACGGATTGGACTTTGAGCCGACTGGGGAGGGAGGGTTGGGGGCTCAGTTCCAGGAACCCGCAGGCCACCCCCTCCAGCCGCTGGATCAGGTGTCCTGGGAGTAGGACAATGGGTCCTCTCCCTAGATCTTTGGGAGGTGCTGGGTCCTGGCGTCCTCAGGGACCACTGGGGCCCCGTCTCTCCCTGGGGTCAGTTCCCTCTGAGGAGCAAGAGTTCTTAGGAGCAGAGACGGTGTCCGCCCTCCTGAAACACCTTCGTGCCCTGCCTCAGTTTCCCCATCTGTAAAAGGGTGACAGTGGACGTTCCCACTTCCAGCTGCCAGGTGAACAACTGGACACATGGAGGGTGTTTTTAAAACATTTTTTATGATCGGGTGCGGTGGCTCATGCCTGTGATCCCAGCACTTTGGGAGGCCGAGGCGAGCGGATCATGAGGTCAGGAGTTCGAGACCAGCCCGGCCAACATGGTGAAACCCTGTCTCTACTAAAAATACAAAAATTAGCCTGGCGTGGTGGTGCATGCCTGTAATCCCAGCTACTTGGGAGGCTGAGGCAGGAGAATCGCTTCGACCCGGGAGGTAGAGGTTTCAGTGAGCCGAGATCACGCCATTGCACTCCAGCCTGGGCAACAAGAGCAAAAAAAAAAAAAAAAAAAGACGGCAAATTTCATGTTATGACTGTTTCACCACAATAAAAAACAATTTTTTTTTGAGACAGAGTTTCGCTCTTGTTGCCCAGGCTGGAGTGCGGTGGCGTCATCTCACTCACCGAAACCTCCGCCTCCCAGGTTCAAGCGATCCTCCTGCCTCAGCCTCCGGGGTAGCTGGGGTTACCGGCGCATGCCACCACGCCCGGCTAATTTGTATTTGCAGTAGAGAAAGGATTTCTCCATGTTGAAATTTGCCGTCTGAACCATTTCTAGGTGCACAACTCAGCGGCACGAAGCTCACATAATGCTGTGCAGCCCTCACCACCGTGCTCTCCAGAACTTTCTCATCTTCCCAAACTGAAACTCTGTCCCCAAGGAACACTCGCTTCCTGTCCTCTCCCCAGCCCTGACGCCTCCCATGCTACGTTCCGTCTCTGTGAATCTGGCGACTCTGGGGACCTCCTGTGAGCGGAATCAGACAGGACTTGTCCTTTTATGTCTGGCGTCTCTCACGGAGCCTGACGTCCTCAAGGTGCCTCCATGCTGTGGCCTGTGTCCGAGCCTTTTTCTTTTTTTCTTTTTTTAAACTGCGTCTCAATCTGTTGCCCAGGCTGGAGTGCAGTGGCAAGATCATAGCTCACTGCAGCCTCAAGCTTCTGGGCTCAGGAGATCCTCCTGCCTCGACTTCCCAAGTACCCGGGACCACAGGCGCACACCACACCTAACTAAAATACGTAGTTTTTTTTTTTTTTTTTTTTTTTTTGAGATGGAGTTTCGCTCTTGTTACCCAGGCTGGAGTGCAATGGCGCGATCTTGGCTCACCACAACCTCCGCCTCCTGGGCTCAGGCGATTCTCCTGCCTCAGCCTCCTGAGTAGCTGGGATTACAGGCAAGCGCCACCATGCCCAGCTAATTTTTTGTATTTTTAGTAGAGACGGGGTTTCACCATGTTGACCAGGATGGTCTCCATCTCTTGACCTCGTGATCCACCCGCCTCGGCCTCCCAAAGTGCTGAGATTACAGGCATGAACACCGCACTCGGCCAAAATTCGTAGTTTTTAAAAGACTGGGTCTTGAAGAGATGTTGCCCAGGCTGGTCTCAAACTCCTGTGCTGAAGCGATTATCCTGCCTCAGCCTCGCACAGAGCTGGGATTACTGGGTCAGCCACTGCACAGGCCTTCTCATTCCTTTTCAAGGCTGAATAATATTCCACTGTGCAGAGGACCGTGTTGTCCTGACCCATCCATCTACGCATGGACACCTGGTGCCCACCCCCCCCCGCCTTTTTTTTTTTGAGATGAAGTCTTGCTCTGTTGCCCAGGCTGGAGTGCAGTGGAGCGATCTCCACTCACTGCAACCTCTGCCTCCTGGATTCAGGCAATTCTCCTGCCGCAGCCTCCTGAATATAGCTGGGATTACAGGCACGCGCCACCACGCCCACCTAATTTTTCTATTTTTAGTATTTTGTATTTTTTGTATTTTCACCACGTTGGCCAGGTGATCCTGACCTCAGGTGATCCTCCTGCCTCAGTCTCCCACAGTGAGCACCGTGCCTGGCCTTACCCCGCTTTTTGGCTGTGGGGATGGAGCTGCTGTGAGCTCCGTGTGCAATCAAGATCCTGCTCTTCATTGTCTTGGGCAAACAGAAGTGTAGACTTACTGGGTCCAACCTTAATGCAGTTTTTTGTTTGTTTGTTTGTTTGTTTTTGACAGTCTCAAAATGCCCGGCCTGCTGTTTAATTTTTTTTCTTTCTTTCTTTTTTTTTTTTTTAAAGATGGGATTTCACCATGTTGGCCAGGCTGGTCTTGAACTCCTGACCTCAGGTGATCCACCCACCTCGGCCTCTTAAAGTGTTAGGATTACAGGCGTGAGCCACCGCGCCCGGCCAAAGGTTTTGCCAATTTAAGACTGGCTCCACTGAGAATTTGAACCAGCAACCTTGCAGCTGCAGGCCCTACACCTGAACGCACTGTGCAAACAGGCCACTTTGCTGTTTAATTTTTAAGAACCTGCCAGACTGGGCAGGCGCGCTGGCTCACGCCTGTAATCCCAGCACTCTGGGAGGCCGAGGAGGGTGGATCACCTGAGGTCAGGAGTTTTGAGACCAGACTGGCCAATATGGCAAAACCCCATCTCTACTAAAAATACAAAACTTAGCCGAGTGTGGTGGCGGGTGCCTGTAATCCCAGCTACCTGGGAGGCTGAGGCAGGAGAATGGCTTGAACACCTAGGGGGATGGAGGTTGCAGTGAGCTGAGATCACACCATGGCACACTCCAGCCTGGGAGAAAGAGTAAGACACCGTCTCAAAAAAAAAAAAAAAAAAAAAAAAGAACTTGCCAGGCCATTTTTTTTCACAGTGGATGTCCCATTTCACGTCTGCACCAGGGCTTGGGAGGGCTGTGGCTTCACCTCCTCGCCCACGATGTTTTCTGCTGCCCGGGCTTTACTGGCAGCTGTCCCGCCACGCACAGGGGCCCCCTGCTATGATCTGCAGAGTTGAGCCCCGCCGCCTCCAGGTCACCTGTGCACATCAGCCTCCCCTCTCATCAAGGCTTGACCTCCCCAAATCCCCACACCCATGCCTCAGAATCTGTGGGGCCTCCCGGGGGGCTGAGCGATGATCCCACTGCCTCCATTGCACAAGCCCGTCCGTTCGGATGCAGAAGGGAGCCAAGGTCCGTGTGCATGAAGGCCCCGGTGTGATGAGGGCGCAGGAGGGGACTTGTGTCCGAGGACCCACTGTGCAGGGTACATGGTGGGAGACGCAGGGCCTGAGGCGTGAGCTCCGGCCTCCCCTCCGCCCCGCAGAGGCTCCTGGCAGGCCCACAGGGGAACGTTCCCTTTCTACAGACAAGAACTCCGAGTCGGAGCCAGGGGCTGGCTGGCTGAGGCCACCAGGCCCAGCCCCTGCGGTCGGTGCTCTCATCTGCCCGCTGTCTGCAGCCTGCAGAGGGGGTGGCTGGCCTCAACCCCAAATGGCCCTGTGGATGCAGGAGGCTGTGCAGTGGCCTGTAGGTTAATGCCCAGCTTGATTTGGGTTCTCTGAGCAGCTGTGGCCCTGTCCGGTCCCCAGGCAGCAGTACTTCTATGGCTGTGCACACCCTCACCCCAGCCCTGGCACCAGCCACAGGGTTGTGCAGATACCCTCAAGTTATTCTCAGGACCCCCAGCCACCACCTCAAGTTGGTGGCTGGGGGTCCTGAGTGGTGCTGGGTGGGGGCAGGGGCCATGGGAAAGGCCCCAGGGGAACAGCACAATCCCAGGGAGATCAGCCAACCCCAAGGGACCCTCAGCTGCCTCACCCCAAACCTGTGTGCTCCCTGCAGGCAGGACCAGGCCTTGCAGTGCTAGTGGCTCATTATGGGATAGAACAAGCAGGGCGGGCACAGGACCCTCAAGGGGCCCTCAGGGCTCTGAGCAGCCGAGTGGATGCTGGTGCCGGCTGAGGGCCCAGCCTCCCTGACGCATCATGTCCAGGACACCAGCCGAAGGGCTCAGAGCCCTGTAGAGGGGACAAGGACACAAATTAGCCTAAAAGCATGAACTCAGCGCTGGCGGCCGGCTCAAAGCTGAAGTCATTATGACGCCCGCTAAATCACACGGATTTTCTGGATCGTTAGGCAGGACTGGCAGTTGAGGGCAGCTTTCTGGAAGATTCAGGCTGTCTGTGCTAAGCTCCGGGCGCTGGCACTCGCTGTTCCCAGGGCGGCGGGGCCCAGCCTCCCTCAGGCCCTGGATGCCCACAAGCACAGCTCATGGTGTGTGTGTGTGGGACAAGTCCCTCTCCAGACCCGCTCAGAAGGGGACACCCCGCCCCCGACCCACCGGAGGGTCCCAACCTGCAGTGGCCACATTTGCTGGATGCACAAGGTACCCCAGACTGAGGCCAGGGCACCTTTTGCCCAGAAAACTGCCCTGGAGTGTGGTTTGGGCAGCTCCGGCTGGGCCCTGGGGAAGCCAGCAGAGGCCCCCAGGCACGGGAGGGACACCCCCTGCCCACACCAGCTCCCTCCTCCTGCCGGTCCCGAGCGCTGGGTTCCCACGAAGACCAGGGGCCTCAAAAACCTCGTGGAGAGCTGGGCGCTGCACCCCAGGAAACCCCTCAACCCTGGCAGTTGGGTCCACCCCAGCACCCCCAGGCCCGTCTGTCCACACCAAGCCACCTCCCTCCAAGCAGAGGCCCTGGGGCGACGGACCAGTCTGAGACCCGCAGCTGCTCTGGACCCCTCTTAAAGCCGCCCCTGCGCTGAGGTCTCCACCCCTCACCGAGGCTGCCGAGTGGACCTGGGGTCTGACCTGCGCCCCGCACCCGGCCACCCTCCGACACGAGGAGGCTGGACAGGGAGGAGCTTTTCATTCTCTTTTGTGAAAAACAGACTAACACCAACGTGACGCGCCCCGCAGGACACGGGGACACAGAACCGGGGAGGGGCCGGGCCGGGCGGGCGGGGTCTCCGGGCCTCACTTGGCCGGCCGCGTGATGAAGCGCGTGGAGAAGTCGAACAGGTCGCGGTTGATCTTGCGCAGGTTGCGCACCTCGTCCTCCAGCTCCGTCACGCGGACGCGCAGCTGGTCCTGGCCGCCGAGCACGCTCTGCGGGAGGGGTGGGGGTCAGAGGGCAGAGGGCAGAGGGCAGCTCAGCATCTCCCCGCCCTCCCGCCCTCCGGAGGCCCCGCCCACCTTCTCCATGGCGCTGCACAGCACTGCCTGCAGCTGCTCCGTGCGATCCAGGTAGCTGGGCTCCAGGCCCTGCAACACAGGGGGCCGCGTGACCTTGGAGCGTGCCCTGACCCACACACCGCACGATCCGCCCATGCCACCGCCAATAGCATGGGCAGCCACTCTGCCAGGGAGGGGCCACCGGGACGCCTACAGACAGAAAGGGAGACTGAGGCCGTAGCGTTCACCTCTGTCGAGCCTGAAGATCACAACCCTGACTCTGGCCATGCAGCCAGCAGCCAGCACCCAGCACCCCAGATCCACTCACGACTGCACCCAAGGAGTCCCTGGGGTTGCGGACGGAGGTGCAGATGGCCAGGCCTGGAAAGACCAGTGAACCTGGGAAGGCCCTGGGACACAGGGCCCGGTAGACGGTGAGAACCTGTAGCCGTGGGAAGGTCTTGCAGGCCCAGCAAAGTCCCTGCCTTGTGCATAGGGACCAGCTGCATGAAGGGACATTGCTGTGGGGCGTCGGAGATCAGGTATTCCACCCTCCACTCTGCCATGGGCACCTCAGCGCCTGTTTGTGGGACAGGACGACACCCCAGTGTCAGCTGGATTGGAACAAAGGTCACAGAGAGCTGGCGACCATCACGGCTGGGAGGGAGCCGGGTGGGGCAGCCAGGGAAAGGTCGCGGCATTACTGGAGGGCCTCGCCTGGCTGCCTCCGGAATCCCACTGAAGCCAGCTGAGGAGGGGTTTTGGGGAGGGCACATGGCTGGGCATGCACCCAAGCATGGCGCTGGCTCCATGCTACTGGAGGCCTGTTTTCACTCCGAAAGTTCTGGCACTTCCTGAACACAGAGGTGTGCCCCCCTTGCACCCACCCTGTGAGTGGTCAGTCCAGCCTGTGCTCCTGGCCTCCTCGTAGTCCGAGGGGCCTGCAGATGCCCACCCCGGTGCCCATCGGTATGTAGGAAGACAGAGCGTCACTCCGCTGAACAGCACAGAGGAGAGGAGGGAGACCACGGCGCCTCCTGGTGCAGGGCCTGCTGGGCTGGCGGGCACCCTCCAGGTAAGAAATGCATCTGTACTCAGGTGAGAGGAGAGCGCGTGGGGAGAAATGCCACGCGCTACAGCCCGCAAGGGATACAGACAGGGACATGAAACAGCAAGGGCGCAGGTGGCTCCGAAGGTCGGGGCTTGTGGCGGGAAGAGACGCTGGGAGGCCTCCCCAGGCCCAAGGACCCCTCAGCCCGACCCAGTCCCCCACAATGGCTTCTGTGAGGGTTCTGGGGCTGGGGTGGGAGTATTCTGGAAGCCACGCTATTCCCAGAAGGCACGGGAACCCACAGGGGTACCTGCACAGGGCAGGGGATGGTGCTGAGCTGCAGGGAGGGAGGGTGTGACTTCGGCCAGGCCAAGAGGCTGCCCCGAGCCCCCGTGGGAGAAACCTGCAGCCACCAGGGCCCCACCCCCTCCCTGCCCCCACGGCTGCTCCTGCACCTTCAGCAACCCAGACGTGAAACTTCTGGCCCTCACAGCCCAAAATATGGGCCATCAGCCCTTTGCAGAAAGACCTGGCTGACCGTCAGATCTCCGGTGGCGGAAAGGCCGGTGAGTGGGGTGCGCAGCTCGGACCTGCTGTCCGGAGTCGAGGGGTGGTTAACTTCTCAGAGCCTCTGAGTCCGCACTGAGGGTGTGCAGAGGCCTCACGGAGCGTCACCATCCGGCCCGCATGATGTGCCCTCCAGTTCCGGGCCAGGGGAAACGCCGCACGGGCGTCAGGACCAAGGGAGCCAGGGTCCGCGGGGACTTCCGAAACCAAAGGGCAGTGGGGGTTCCCTGCTGGGGGCTGTACCTGCTGGTGGAGACCCAGGCGCAAAGTGAGGCCCCCGTGGCGCGGCTCGTCCCCGTGCTCGGCGCCCAGCAGGTGCTTGTTGAAGTGAGGCAGCGGCAGGCTGGGCCTGAAGTCTGAGCTCAGCATGCTGACGGGTGCCAGCAGGATGGTGGCATTGGTGACGGGGCCTGGGGGGCGCGGTGGTCAGGCCCCGCCCCATCCCGGCCAGGCCCACAGCATCCCAGCCAGTCCCCGCCCCACCCCGACCAGGCCCCGCCCCATCCCGGCCAGGCCCCCGCCCCATCCTGGCCAGTCCCCGTTCCGCAGAAAGCCAGGCCTGACCCCTAGCCAGGCCCCACCCCAGCTCCTGCAGGGCTTTTCCCTGGGACCCCAGGCCTCGCCTCCACCTGCAATGGACGCGGGCTGAGCACAGAGGCGCGCCCACCTTTGAGGGCCACCGTCCGGATGCACTGCTTGCTCTGCACGTCCCAGAGCCGCACGGTCTCGTCGTGGGAGCCCGAGAGCAGCACGCTGCCGTCCGTGGACACTGACAGGCAGGTCACCTGGTTCCTGGACAGACAGGCGGGGGTCAGTGCCAGGCAGGACATGCCAGAGAGCCCCCACCCCATGCCCACATCGCCCCTGTGCCCCCAGCTCCCCACCTGTGCCCTTTGAAGACCTTCCCGGAGTCCTGCTCTGGCTGGAAGCTTCTCTCCCTCTGTCCCGGCTGCAAAGGCGGAGACGGGTGTGAGCAGCAGGGCCGATGCCCTCAGCCCCAGGGCAGGGTGCAGCCCACCGCCCGCCCGATGCACTCACCCAGGTGAACAGGTCCACCTGGAAGATGGAACCGTCGCTGCCCCCGCAGAACAGGTGGTGCTCGGCCAGGTCCATGGTCACCGCCATGACGGCCACATCAAAGAGTACGGAGAGGAGCAGCTCCCCCGAGGAGACCTCCCACAGCTGCGGGCAGGCAAAGGGTGTGGGGCTCACCCCAGCTCTGGGGAACCCGAGGACCCCGTGGGAACAGGGATCCAGGGAGGGGCACCAGGGAGGTCAGGCGTCCGCTGTCCTCTGGTCCTGGGGCTTGGGACTGAGTGAAAGCCGTCACCTTGTGGGTCTGGGGGACTAGGGGACATGTCTGGGCTGAAACAGAGCTTGATCTCCGGCTGATGAGCCCTGGGTCTCCCTCCCAGGACCACCAGCCATGGCTCAAGGGTTAGCAGTGACTTCCAATTCCCCGGCTTGGGCAGGGAGCCGGGCCAGAAACGGTGAATGAGTGGGAATTTCCAGGCTGGCAGACCTGCAGGCCCACCCTCCCTGGACATCCTTGTGCTCAGAGCACCAGGGGATTAGAAGCTGTCTGGAGCTCTGACAGCAGGAGGGGGAGGAGGCGATTCCTGCATTCCTGGCTGAGGACCTGCGGCTGCTGGGCTCTGCTCACAGACCGTGGGGGGATGGGGGGGCGGAGGTGGCTCTACCTTCACCGTCTGGTCCAGCGAGGAGGTGGCCACCCGGGCCAGGGGGCCCCCAAAGCCGCAGCGCAGGTCCGTGATGGGGAGCGTGTGGTGAGACCAGATGTGCCGGGGCGCCGGGATCCTGGCGGGGTCAGCCTGCAGCACGCTGGGTGGCATGGGGCAGGTGGTCAGCTGGCGGGGAGGGGAGGGACCACGGCAGCCAAACCTCCGCACCCACCTCACACACACACCTGCCTCTGCTCGGTAGCCTGGCCTGCCTCACCTGAGTAAACTCAAGCCTGGGCCCCCACGGCCGCCGGGACAAACCACACCCCAACATGGGCAGACAGGACAGCTGGGACGATCACGCCATCCTCTGCACTCCAGCCCCCAGGAGAAGCCCCTTCCCGCCAGGGGCCTTGGCGCCTCCTTTCCCTGCTCGAGCCTGGGTGCAGGCCGGGTTCGCAAGGCTCGGACCTGCAGAGGCTCCAAGCCAGCACCAGGCAGTCCTTGCCCCCCGAGATGAAGTGGCTGCTGTCCCCGGTGAACTGCAGGCAGGAGACGTCCTGGTAGTGTCGACTCAGGATGACCAGAAGGTTCCCGGTGGAGACCTGTGAGGGGCGGAAGGCATCCAGGTCGGGGAGGAAACGGGGCTGCAGCTCTGGGAACCACACCGCCGCCCCCTGCCTTCGACTGTGGGTGGGTCTGCCCTGGCAGGAGCCGGCATACACAGCAGGGTAGCGCCCCTGCACAGACTGTGTGTGCGCCTGCTCCTGCCTCGTCCCCACCTGTGTGACCGCCCAGGAAGGGGGCACATCTCCTGCCCTGCCCTGCCCTGTCGCCTCAGGTGCCGGTGTCGTGAGCCTGACCCTAGGGAGGGCACAGGCTTCCCGCACGGGTCCTGAAGGAACGGCTGCACTCAGAACCTGCAGGCAGCTCCCCCAGTTCAGCGGGACTGCACTTCCGAGCAGGCTGCGGTGGCCTGATGGGGATGGGGGCAGCTGGAGCCCCAGCAGGAAGCCAGGCAGCTCCATCTGAGGACGAGGACAGGGAGCCCCTTCCGGGACGCCTGGCGAGGGCTGAGAGGCTCTGATTGCTCTGGCGGGGGCTGCGGGTTGAATCGTGTTTCCCCCCAGAATCGTGTTAAAGTCCTGACTGGGACCTGTAAATGGCCTTATTTGGATGCAGTGTCCCTGCACATATAGCAAGTTAAGATGAGGCGATTCTGGAGGGTGGGGGGCTCCATCCAGGGTGTCCTGGTTCTTGAAAGCAGAGGGAAATGCAGACACATAGGGGCTCCACGTGGCGGTGGTGAGGCAGAGGCAGGTGAGATTCACCCACAAGCCAAGGGCGCTGGCCACCGCCATCAGCTGTGAGGGGTGGGAAGGCTCCTTGCGGGCCCTCCGGGGGCAGCGCAGCCTGCAGACACCTTCATTTAGGACCTCTGGCCTCAGGATGGGGATGAGTTTCTGTTGCCCGAAGCCCCTGTGCATGGTGCTTTGTGGCCCTTCTCTGGGCCTTGGTTTCCCTGCCTGCAACAATCAGGGTGGCTGTGGAGGATTAAATGGCACGGGATGAGACAGGGTCCAGGGGCCAGGCGCGGTGGCTCACGCCTGTAATCCCAGCACTTTGGGAGGCCGAGGCAGGCGGATCACGAGGTCAAGAGATCGAGACCATCCTGGTCAACATGGTGAAACCCCGTCTCTACTAAAAATACTAAAAATTAGCTGGGCATGGTGGCGTGTGCCTGTAATCCCAGCTACTCAGGAGGCTGAGGCAGGAGAATTGCCTGAACCCAGGAGGCAGAGGTTGTGGTGAGCCGAGATTGCGCCATTGCACTCCAGCCTGGGTAACAAGAGTGAAACTCCGTCTCAAAAAAACAGAAAAAAAAGGCTGGGTGTGGTGGCTCACGCCTGTAATCCAAGCACTCTGGAGGCCAAGGCGGGCGGATCACCTGAGGTCGGGAGTTCAAGAGCAGCCTGACCAACATGGTGAAACCCTGTCTTAATAAAAAAAATAATAAAAAAAATTAAATTAAAAAAAAAAAAAAGAAACAGGGTCCAGGTCAGCGCGAAACCACCGAGGGCAGCCCTGGTGACCACCACTGCCTGGGCAGGGCAGACAGGGCAGCATCAGTGCCTCCTGGGAGGCCCCTGTCCCCATAGCGTGGGCGGGATAGACCAGCCCCAGCCCCACAGCCCCGGCTCTCAGGTTTCCAGCCCCTCCTGACTCACTATTCACACCCGTCACCTGCACGAACAGGTTTCAACTGTGGCGGGGGTACAGTTGAGGCAGTCCCGGCCTGGGTTCCAGCTCAACATATCGGGGACCCCCCTGTGGTCACAGCTCACACCAGTCAGAAACTCTCCCATGTCTGTCATCCCAGCATTTTGGGAGGCCAAGGCGGGCATATCACCTTAGGCCAGAAGTTCAAAACCTGCCTGGCCAACACGGCAAAACTCTGTCTCTACCAAAAATACAAAAACTAGCCGGGCGAGGTGGCAGGTGCCTGTAGTCCCAGCTACTCGGGAGGCTGAGGTAGGGGAATCACTCGAACTCGGGAAGCAGAGGTTGCAGTGAGCTGAGACTGGGCCAATGCCCTCCGGCCCAGGCAACAGAGCGAGACTCCATCACACAAAAAAAACAAACAAATATGGAGGAGGCTGGGGAAGCAGGGGTCTGGCAGTGCGTGCCACCTGGCACACTGTCCCTAGCAAAGAACAGGAAGGGGCCCTGCCTAAGACATCCCCCATGGGGTGATGACACATTTAATTCCTACCCACGTGCCCCTCTACACCAGGCTGACAGCAACCAGGGCCAGGAGGTCCGTTGTGAGGGGGAACTCGTGAGCCAGCACCTCCCTGCCTCAGTTTCCCTCTCTGCGCCTCAGCGACAGTATCCCAGTTTCAAAATCATGGACTAAGACTTAAAAGCCTTGACGGCCGGGCATGGTGGCTCACGCCTGTAATCCTAGTATTTTGGGAGGCCGAGGCGGGCAGATTGCCTGAGCTCAGGAGTTCGAGACCAGCGAGGGGAATGTAGTGAGACCCCACCTCAAAAATAAGTTTAAAAGTTAAACACATACACACATGTCCCGGGGATGAGAGTACCATGCCTCCTGTCGTTCCTACGTCCCTCGCCCCACTTTGTTTTTGGAGACAAGGTCTCACTCTGTCACCCAGGCTGGAGTGCAGTGGTAAGATCTCAGCTCGCTGCAACCTCCACCTCCCGGATTCAAGTGATTTCTCATGTCTCAGCCTCCGAGAAAGCTGGGATTACAGGTGGGTGCCACCATGCCCAGCTAATTTTTATAGTTTTTGCAAATATGGGTTTTCACCATGCTGCCCAGGCTGGTCTTGAACTCCTGGCCTCAAGGGATCCACCTGCCTTGGCCTCCCAAAGTGCTGGGATTCCAGGCATGAGCCACCATGCCCGTCCCCCGGCAGCCGTTTTATAACTCAGAGAACTCTCACGCCCACCCAGCCCTCTCAGTTCTCTGGACAGCCCACTAGCGGAGGCAAGGATACGGTTAGGAAGGGCAGAAACGTGATTACCTTTGCGTCTTCTGGCCCAAATCTTGTACTCTGTGCCCTGCTCCATGTGGCACTGAGGGCAGCTCTCCCCACCAATATGATGGACCATTTGTAACAACAGCCAATGTTTTTTTTTTTGAGACGGAGTTTCGCTCTTGTTACCCAGGCTGGAGTGCAATGGCGCCATCTCAGCTCACCGCAACCTCCGCCTCCTGGTTCAGGCAATTCTCCTGCCTCAGCCTCCTGAGTAGCTGGGATGACAGGCACGCGCCACCATGCCCAGCTAATTTTTGTATTTTTAGTAGAGACGGGGTTTCACCATGTTGACCAGGATGGTGTCGATCTCTTGACCTCGTGATCCACCCGCCTCAGCCTCCCAAAGTGCTGGGATTACAGGCGTGAGCCATTGCGCCTGGCCACAACAGCCAATGTTCTAACCCAGCAGCTACAATTGGGGCAAAACCCCAAGAGGCCTGACTGTGTGAGTAAAACTTACTGGCACAACTCCGCGCCCACACACTCAGACCATCCAGGCCTGCCTCCCCTAACCAGGGCAGAGTGGAGCAGCTGACCTAAATGTCAGCGGGAGCTAAGGTGACAGCGGGAGCGAGGCTGTGCGTGTGCCTAGAAGCTGCTGTCACCTGGTTTCTCCAGCAGTAAGAAAAAGGGGGCACTGGCTGGGCGTGGTGGCTCACGCCTATAATCCCAGCACTTTGGGAGGCCGAGGCGGGTGCATCACGAAGTCAAGAGATCGAGGCCATCCTGGTCAACATGGTGAAACCCCGTCTCTACTAAAAATACAAAAAATTAGCTGGGCATGGTGGTGCGTGCCTGTAATCCCAGCTACTCAGAAGGCTGAGGCAGGAGAATTGCCCGAACCCAGGAGGCAGAGGTTGCGGTGAGCCGGGATCGCGCCATTGCACTCCAGCCTGGGTAACGAGCGAAACCCCGTCTCAAAAAAAAAGTAAGAAAGAAAGAAAACGGGAGCATCAAATAAACAGGGTCCTGGGCCAGGCATGGTGGCTCATGCCTGGAATCCCAGCACTTTGGGAGGGCGAGGCGGGTGAAGCACCTGAGGTCAGGAGTTGAAGACCACGCTGGCCAACACGGTGAAACCCCGTCTGTACTGAAAATATAAACATTCTCAGGGCACGGTGGTGTGTGCCTGCAGCCACAGCTACTCAGGAGGCATAGGTTGCAGTGGGCCAAGATCACACCACTGCATTCTAGCCTGGGTGATAGAGCAAGACCCTGTCTCGAAAAAACGTTATAAAGGCAAGGGCTGCCCCTGCAGGAGGACTGGGCTGTAGTTTGGGTTTTTTTTTGAGATGGAGTTTCACTTTTGTGGCCCAGGTGCCATCTCAGCTCACTGCAACCTCTGCCTCCTGGGTTCAAGCGATTCTCCTGCTTCAGCCTCTCAAATAGCTGGATTATAGGCACCGGCCACCACGCCCAGCTAAATTTTGTATTTTTAGTAGAGACAGGGTTTCACTATGTTGGCCAGGCGGTCTTGAACTCCTGACCTCAGGTGATCCGCCCGCCACACCCTCCCAAAGTGCTGGGATTACGGGCACAAACCACTCTGCCCAGCTCCTGATAACTTTGAGGTTACAAGTGCCAAGTACTGTCCCCTACGTGGAGGAGATGCCTGCCAGCCCTGGAAGATGCTGCAGTATGTGTGTCAGGGACCGGCCGGAAGGTGCAGTGTGTTTATTATGGACCGGCTGGAAGGTGCAGTGTGTGTACGTTTCAGGGACCGGCTGGAAGGTGCAGTGTGTGTATTAGGGACCGGCTGGAAGGTGCAGTGTGTGTATTAGGGATCGGCTGGAAGGTGCAGTGTGTGTGTCAGGGACCGGCTGGAAGGTGCAGTGTGTGTATTAGGGACCGGCTGGAAGGTGCAGTGTGTGTATTAGGGACCGGCTGGAAAGTGCAGTGTATATATTAGGGACCTGCTGGAAGGTGCGGTGTGTGTATTAGGGACTGGCTGGAAGGTGCGTGTGTGTGTCAGGGACCGGCTAGAAGGTGCGTGTGTGTATTAGGGACCGGCTGGAAGGTGCGGTGTGTGTGTGTCAGGGACCGGCTGGAAGGTACGTGTGTGTATTAGGGACCGGCTGGAAGGTGCAGTGTGTGTATGTTTCAGGAACCGCCTGGAAGGTGCAGTGTGTGTGTCAGGGACTGGCTGGAAGGTGTGTGTGTGTATTAGGGACCGGCTGGAAGGTGCAGTGTGTGTCAGGGACTGGCTGGAAGGTGCAGTGTGTGTCAGGGACTGGCTGGAAGGTGTGGTGTGTGTATGTTTCAGGGACTGGCCGGAAAGTGCAGTGTGTGAATTAGGGACCGGCTAGAGGTGCAGTGTGTGAATTAGGGACCGGCTGGAAGGTGCAGTGTGTGTGTCAGGGACTGGCTGGAAGCTGCGTGTGTGTGTCAGGGACCGGCTGGAAGGTGCAGTGTGTGTATTAGGGACCGGCTGGAAGGTGCGTGTGTGTGTCAGGGACTGGCTGGAAGGTGCAGTGTGTGTATTAGGGACTGGCTGGAAGGTGCGTGTGTGTGTCAGGGACCGGCTGGAAGGTGCAGTGTGTGTATTAGGGACCGGCTGGAAGGTGCGGTGTGTGTATGTTTCAGGGACTGGCTGGAAGGTGCAGCGTGTGTCAGGGACCGGCTGGAAGGTGCAGTGTGTGCATGTTTCAGGGACTTGCCAGAAAGTGCAGTGTGTGAATTAGGGACCGGCTAGAGGTGCAGTGTGTGACTTAGGGACCGGCTGGAAGGTACGTGTGTGTATTAGGGACCGGCTGGAAGGTGCAGTGTGTGTGTCAGGGACTGGCTGGAAGGTGCAGTGTGTGTATCAGGGACCGACTGGAAGGTGCAGTGTGTGTATTAGGGACTGGCTGGAAGGTGCGTGTGTGTGTCAGGGACCGGCTGGAAGGTGCAGTGTGTGTATTAGGGACCGGCTGGAAGGTGCGGTGTGTGTATGTTTCAGGGACTGGCTGGAAGGTGCAGCGTGTGTCAGGGACCGGCTGGAAGGTGCAGTGTGTGCATGTTTCAGGGACTTGCCAGAAAGTGCAGTGTGTGAATTAGGGACCGGCTAGAGGTGCAGTGTGTGACTTAGGGACCGGCTGGAAGGTACGTGTGTGTATTAGGGACCGGCTGGAAGGTGCAGTGTGTGTGTCAGGGACTGGCTGGAAGGTGCAGTGTGTGTATCAGGGACCGACTGGAAGGTGCAGTGTGTGTGTGTGTGTGTGTGTGTGTGTGTGTGTGTGTCAGGCACTGGCTCGAAGATCCTGCAGTGTATATTAGGCACTGCATGCAAAGGGCTCTATCCAAGCTCTCAAGGGAGGATCAGGGCCGCTTTGGGACTCACAGGAATCTCGAGGGGACCCAGAGAAAGGAGGCAGCAGGGTGATGGTTAGGCTGTGGCCCCTCAGCAGTGAGTCACCGTCCCAGGGCGCCAGGCCCCTGCAGGTGAGACTCAGACGGCCAGACGCCCTGGGGAACCCTCAGACTTCGCGCCTCTTACCTCCCACAGGTGGATGCTTTCTGCAATTCCTGCCAGGACGTAGAGGCCGTTGGGTGACGTGGTCAGACAGGTGACAGGCCCAGGGCACATGATCTTCTGCTGGAGCTGGTCCTAAGGAGGCACAGTCAGCCCCGTAAACGTTGCGCAGCACATGGGAACCCCCACGGCAAGGGAGAGCGAGGGGAGGGGGTGCCTGGGCAGCAGCTAAGTCAGAGCACCAGGAAGAGGAGTTAGGAGCGGGGTGGTCTGAGCAAATGCATGGTGCAGCAAGGAAGCATTTGCCCCTGCAAGAGGCTGTGAGGCTGGAGGTTGAGGATGTGAGGAGGCTGGTACTTCCTCTCAGGGCCAGAGAGGCCCTGGGTGGGAGGAGCACAGGAGCAGAACAAGAGGGTCCAGAAGGACACTGGGGTCCAAGAGCCCCATAGGCTTGTGCCTCAGTCCTACCTATAACGTGCAACCTAAGACCCCAAGCCTTAGCTACCTCCTCCCTAAAATGAGAAAAATCGGCCAGGCGTGGTGGCTCACGCCTGTAATACCAGCACTTTGGGAAGCTGATGGGGGCGGATCACTTGAAGTCAGGAGCTTGAGACCGGCCTGGCCAACATAGTGAAACACGTCTCTACAAAAAATACAAAAATTAGCCGGGTGTGGTGGCCTGGGGCCTGCAGTCCCAGCTACCCGGGAGGCTGCGGCTCCAGAATCGCTCCAACCCTCAGGCAAGATTACACCACTGCACTCCAGCCTGGGCGACAGAGTGAGACCCTGTCTCAAAAATAAAATAAAATAAAATGGGAAAATTTCATGAGTTAGACGCCATCAAGCAGTGCCAGAGCACAGAGCCAGTCCCAAGAGCTCTCAGCTGGCAGACAGGGGAAGCAGGTAGTTTCAGGAGTTGGCTGCATTTGGGGCTCTGGGGTAGAGGGGAAAGGGTGGGCGACGTTGAGCATCTGTTTCTTTCTTTCTTTTTTTTTTTTTGAGAAGGAGTTTCACTCTTGTTGCCCAGGCTGGAGTGCAATGGCGCGATCTCGGCTCACCGCAACCTCCGCCTCCTGGGTTCAGGCAATTCCCCTGCCTCAGCCTCCTGAGTAGCTGGGATTACAGGCACGCGCCACCACGCCCAGCTGATTTTTTGTATTTTTAGTAGAGACGGGGTTTCACCATGTTCACCAGGATGGTCTCGATCTCTTGACCTCGTGATCCACCCGCCTCGGCCTCCCAAAGTGCTGGGATGACAGGCGTGAGCCACCGCGCCCGGCCTAGCATCTGTTTCTTTACAGGCCATAAAAATGCAGGAGGCTCCTGCGTATCCCCTTCATGGGAGACTCCACCAGACCTCGGTCCTTCTCCGTCTTCCTTTAGAACCACAACACGCACAGAGCTCACAGCCCCCTTTAATCAAATTTCGCGCTCCAAGAGCTTGTGGAGGCGCAAGAGCCACGAGGGAGCGTGTCCATCCCCCATTGTCCCCATCGTCCCCTACTCAGCCCCGCGCGTGCGCAGAGCGGCCTAACAGATCGCCGGTTTCGCACCAAAGCCCCCAGACTCCCGCATGCGCAGAGCGCCCGAAAGGAGACCTCTTCCCCCGCCCCACCCCAATTCCGACTCAGGGTGCAAGCGGCCCCCACCGACTCATCCCCCGACTTTAGCCTCGGGCGCCGCGTGACCCCCGCCGCCGAGCCCGGCAACGAGCCCGTACCGCCGGTCGTACCTTCCGCTGGAGCTCCCAGGCGCTGATGTAGTTCTTGCCCAGCTGCGCCGCCAGCAGATACTCGCCATTGAGCAGCGCCAGGCCGCGGGGTCCCGCCTGGCCGCCGCGGTAAGTGAGCAGGTTGGCGCCCGAGTGCAGCTCCCACACGATGCAGCTCCACATGGGAGCCGCCGAGTCCGTACACACGGCCACCTCCATGGGCGCCGCCATCTTGCTTTTCGCGCCGCCCCGACCGTGCGTCATCACCAGCGAGACGAGGACGACTGCGCCACCGCGGGCCAGAGCGACGCCTCCGCGGCCCCTTCGGCTGGCCTCCCGCGCATGCGCCCGTGCCTCGGAAAGGAGGCTTCCCTGTGAAATGGGATTTCCCTCTTAGAGCTGAGATCTGGGGAGGCGACTTCTTCCAAGGCCCAGGGTCCCCGGCGATCAGTTAGTAGCTCTAGAGCCGGGATGCCTGACTTGAACTTTTCCTCCTGGGCATTTTTGGCCAAGTGACTCAACCTCTTAAACTTTTTTTTTTTCCGAGACTGAGTTTCGCTCTTGTTACCCAGGCTGGAGTGCAATGGCGCGATCTCGGCTCAGCGCAACCTCTGCCTCCTGGGTTCAGGCGATTCTCCTGCCTCAGCCTCCCGAGTAGCTGGGATTACAGGCACCCTCCACCACACCTGGCTAATTTTTGCATTTTTAGTAGAGACGGGGGGGGGGGTGTCACCATGTTGGTCAGACTGGTCTCGAACTCCTGCTCTCAGGTGATCCACTCGCCCTGGCCTCCCAAAGTGCTGAGATTACAGGCTTGAGCTGTAATCTCACTGCACCCAGACAATTCTTTCATTTTTAAATGTGCAAATAATAAAGTTCCAATGTCACAGACCTAAATGACACAGTGCACCTGAAAGACAACAACACCTAGCAACATGGCTAGTTGGTATACATACATTGGAATTCACTGCTTCCTTATTTATTTTCGTAGAGCCGAGGTCTTGCTGTTCTGCCCAGGCTGGGCCTCGAACTCCTGAACTCAAGTGATCTTCCCTGCTTGGCCTCCCAAAGTGCTAGGAGTGGAGGCAGGAGCCATCGCCCTCAACCCAGTGATTCCTTATTAGTTGACATCTGCCTCTCCCTTGACCTCTCTTTGGGAGCGTCAACATCTACTTTTTTTTTTTTTTTTTTTTTTTTTTTTTTTTTTTTTTGAGACGGAGTTTCGCTCTTGTTACCCAGGCTGGAGTGCAATGGCGCGATCTCGGCTCACCGCAACCTCCGCCTCCTGGGCTCAGGCAATTCTCCTGCCTCAGCCTCCTAAGTAGCTGGGATTACAGGCACGCACCACCATGCCCAGCTAACTTTTTGTATTTTTAGTAGAGACGGGGTTTCACCTTGTTGACCAGGATGGTCTCGATCTCTCGACCTCGTGATCCACCCGCCTCGGCCTCCCAAAGTGCTGGGATTACAGGCTTGAGCCACCGCGCCCGGCCAACATCTACATTTTTAATTGGATAAGCCACCAGTTCTGTCTAAGCCGAGCAGGGTCTAACCTCTTGTCACCTCTTGTCACCGGTGTGGTGACTCAGGTCTGTAACCCCAGCACTTTGGGAGGCCGAGGTGGGTGGATCACCTGAGGTCTGGAGTTTGAGATCAGCCTGGTCAACATGGCGAAACCCCTTCTTTACAAAGAAAATATAAAAATTAGCTGGGTGTGGTAGTGCGTGCCTGTAATTCCAGCTACTCAGGAGGCTGAAGCAGGAGACTCCCTTGAACCCTGGAGGCAGAGATTGCAGTGGACTGAGATTGCACCACTGCATTCCAGCCTGGGTGAATGAGACTCTGTCTCAAATAAAAAAAAAATGTGTATCATTCATTTATATTAAATATATATGGTAGAAATGTGGCAGGGATCTCTCACTATGTTGCTCAGGCTGGTCTTGAACACCTGGGCTCAAGCCTTGACCTTCCAAGCCGCTGGGATTACAGGCTTGAGCCCCAACATTTGGCCTAAAAGCAGTATGTTTTAAAATGTGGTAATAGCTGGCAACCCCTCAAAAAGGGAGCATTCGCCTGGCGCGGTGGCTCATGCCTGTAATCCCAGCACTTTGGGAGGCCGGGGTGGGTTGATCATCTGAGGGCAGGAGTTTGAGACCAGCCTGGCCAACATGGTGAAACCCCATCTCCACTAAAAATACAAAAAAAAAAAAAAAAGAAAGAAAGAAAGAAAAGAAAAGAATAAAAAGGCCGCACGCAGTGGCGCGCGCCTGTAATCCCAGCTACTCCGGAGGCTGAAGCACGAGAATCGCCGAACCCAGAAGGCAGAGGTTGCAGTGAGCTGGGATCAGGTCACTGCACTCTAGCCTGGGCAGCAGAGCAAGACTCCTCCGAATAAATACAATAAAATAAAATGTGGGCTTAGTTGCCAGACCCCTAAAAAGGGAGCATTCTCCGGGCGCGGTGGCTCAAGTTTGTAATCCCAGCACTTTGGGAGGCCGAGGCGGCTGGATCATCTGAGGTCAGGAGTTCAAGACTAGCCTGGACAACATGGTGAAACCCCGTCTCTACTAAAAATACAAAATTAGCCAGGCGTGGTGGCACATGCCTGTCGTCCCAGCTACTCCAAGGGCTGAGGCAGGAGAATCGCTTGAACCCGGGAGGCAGCGGTTGCAGTGAGCCGAGATCATTCCATTGCACTCCAGCCTGGGCAACAAGAGCGAAACTCCTCTCAAAAAAATAAAAATAAATAAAAACAGGGGGCCGGGCACGGTGGCTCAAGCCTGTAATCCCAGCACTTTGGGAGGCCGAGGCGGGTGGATCACGAGGTCGAGAGATCGAGACCATCCTGGTCAACATAGTGAAACTCCGTCTCTACTAAAAATACAAAAAACTAGCTGGGCGTGGTGGCGTGTGCCTGTAATCCCAGCTACTCAGGAGGCTGAGGCAGGAGAATTGCCTGAGCCCAGGAGGCGGAGGTTGCAGTGAGCCGAGATCGCGCCATTGCACTCCAGCCTGGGTAACAAGAGCGAAACTCCGTCTCAAAAAAAAAAAAAAAAAAAAAAACAGGGGAGCATTTATTTATTTATTTATTTATTGAGACGGAGTTTCGCTCTTGTTACCCAGGCTGGAGTGCAATGGCGCGATCTCGGTTCACCGCAACCTCCGCCTCCTGGGTTCAGGCAATTCTCCTGCCTCAGCCTCCTGAGTAGCTGGGATTACAGGCACGCGCCACCATGCCCAACTAATGTTTTGTATTTTTAGTAGAGACGGGGTTTCACCATGTTGACCAGGACGGTCTCGATCCCTTGACCACGTGATCCACCCGCCTCAGCCTCCCAAAGTGCTGGGATTACAGGCATGAGCCACTGCCCCGGGCAGGGGAGCATTCATTTAAAAGTCAGGATTTCCGCCCAGGAGATGTTGTGGTTGTCCTGGGTCGTGTGCCCTAGAGCCCCAGGAGGCAGGGGCTGGATGCTGGATGCGGGGTCCGGGGTCCGAGGTCCCGGCAGATGGCAGGTTTCTGAGCCTGCGGTGCTGCAGCCCCGCTGGCCGCCAGGTGGCAGGCGCGAGCCACCGATCCGAGGTCTGCCTGGGGTCCAGGCCAGAGGGAGGGTGTCCCTGGTCCGCAGGAGGGGTTTTCAAAGGAGGCGCCCTATGGGCAGGGAGCTGACAACCCCCAGAGAACCGTGTGCCGGCCAGGCCCGTGCAGATGCGCTGGTGCAGGGCCTTGTGAGTGAGGCCTGGATTTTAATTTTCCTGGAGGGGACAGAGGGGGGTCCTATCCTAGGACCTGCCATGCCTCCAGTCTCCCCCAGCACTATGCTTATTTCATTTAGTAATGTATTTATTTTGAGACAAGTCTCTCTCTGTCACCCAGGCTAGAGGGCAGTGGCGCCATCTCGGCTCACTGCCACCTCTGTCTGCCGGGTTCAAGCGATTCTCCTGCCTCAGCTGCCAGAGTAGCTGGGATTACAGGTGCACGTCGCCACACCCGGCTAATTTTTTGTATTTTTAATAGAGAAGGGGTTTCTTTCTTTTTTTCTTTCTTTTCTTTTTTTTTTTTTTTAATAAAGATGGAGTTTCACCATATTGGTCAGGCTGGTCTTGAAGTCCCGACCTCAGGTGATCCACCCACCTTGGCCTCCCAAAATATTAGGATTACAGGCATGAGCCACAGCGTCTGGCCTTTTTTTTTTTTTTTTTTTTAATAAAGATGGGGTTTCACCGTGTTGGTCAGGCTGGTCTTGAACTCCCGACCTCAGGTGATCCACCCACCTTGGCCTCAGAAGTGCTTGGATTACAGGCGTGAGCCACTGCGCCCGGATGAGACGGGGTTTCACCATATTGGTCAGGCTACTCGGGAAGCTGAGGAAGGAGAATCGCTTGAACCCGGGAGGTGGAGGTGGCGGTGACCCGAGACGGAGCCACAGCACTCCAGACTAGCAGTAGAGCTAGACTCTGTCCATTCCCCCACCCCAAAAAACACTAACTTTTTTTTTTGTTAGACAGGGTCTGACTCTGTCCCCCGGGTTGGAGAGCAGAGGTGTGATCAAGCCATCCCCTACCTCAGCTTCCCAAGTAGCTGGTTCCACACTCAACTAACTTTTTGCTTTCGTCTTTTTGCAGAGATGGGGTCTTGCTGTGTTGTCCAGGCTGGTCTTAAACTCCTGGGCTCAAGTGATCCTCCCACCTCGGCCTCCCAAAGGGTTGGAAGTACAGACATGAGCCACTGTGCCTGGCCCTGTTTTAATTTTAATTTAATTTAATTTTTTTGTAGACAAGTGGGACAGGTGGGTTTCACTCTATTGCCCAGGCTGGTTTTTTTTTTTTTTTTTTTTGAGATAGCATTTCACCCTGTTGACCAGGCTGGAGTGCAGTGGCACCATCCCACTCTGACCTCTGCCTCCCGGGTTCAAACAGCTTTTCTACCTCAGTGTCCTGAGTAGCTGGGATTACATTCCCGACCACGCCCAGCTAACTTTCATATTTTTAGTAGAGATGGGGTTTCCCCACGTTGGCCAGGCTGGTCTCAAACTCCTGACCTCAGGTGATCCACCTGCCTCAGCCTCCCAAAGTGCTGGGATTACAGGCGTGAGCCATTGAACCTGACCTTTTTTTCATTTTTCATTTTTCTTTTCTTTTTTTCTTTTTTTGAGACGGAGTTTTGCTCTTGTTACCCAGGCTGGAGTGCAATGGTGCGGTCTCAGCTCACCGCAACCTCCGCCTCCTGGGTTCAGGCAATTCTCCTGCCTCAGCCTCCTGAGTAGCTGGGATTACAGGCATGCGCCACCATGCCCAGCTAATTTTTTGTATTTTTAGTAGAGACGGGGTTTCACCATGTTGACCAGGATGGTCTCAATCTCTTGACCTCGTGATCCACCTGCCTCAGCCTCCCAAAGTGTTGGGATTACAGGCGTGAGCCACCGCGCCCGGCCTGTTTTCAATTTTTCTTACAGACAGAGTCTGGCCCTGTGGCCTAGGCCGGAGTGCAGGGGCATCATCATAGCTCACTGCACCCTTGACCTCCAGGGCTCCCGCGATCCTCCCACCTCAGCCTCCTAAGCTGCTGGGACTACAGGCACACACCACTGCAGCCAACGTTACACATTTTTGTAGATAGGGGCTCTTGCCACGTTGCCCAGGCTGGTCTTGAACTCCTGGCTTTAAACCTGCCTTGACCTTCCAAGGTGCTAGGATTATAGGCATGAGCCACCAGGCCTGGCCTGGCCTGGAAGATTTTAAACTCCCAGGTTCCAGGACACCCAGCAGGCCGGGAAGGTGTGGGCTGCCAAGGAGGGGAGAGGGCCCAGCAGGCTGACGGCAGGACAGACAGCAGTCTCCAGCTCCCCACAGGCCTCCTGGGGCGGCCCAGCCCAGGCCACGGTTTTCCTCCCCTCCTCCCCTCCTCCCTTCCTCCCCTCCTCCCCTCCTCCCCTCCTCCCCTCCTCCCCTCCTCCCCTCCTCCCCTCCTCCCCTCCTCCCCTCCTCCCCTCCTCTCCTCTTCCCCTCCCCGGGGATGCTGCCAGGCCAGGCTGCAGTGTGAGGTCAGAGGTCACCCCACCCCCAGCCTGGTTCCTGGAATGAGGACAGACCAATTGTGTTGACGCAGGGGCACCGAAGCCACACTTTGGGGGCGTCTCTAGACCACCCGGCGGTCGGATCTCCTTAGCGCCAGCTGGGAGGTTGTTGGGGGGGGAGCAGCCAGGACGGGGAAACCAAGGCACGAGACAGGAACGTTCCCTTTGAGTGTAAGGCTCTCTTCCACCCCCTGCATATTTGTGGAGCTCACGGCCGGTTTGCAGGCGCTGACGAACCCAGCCAGACCCCAGCGGTCCTGGCCGCCCCGTCCCGGCCCCACAGACCTGTCCAGCAGCTCCCGTGGCAGCCCCATTACCTGTGCCCGTGGGGACAGCGGCAGCGGCTCCAGGAGCCCTCAGCTTTTTAAGCGTCTCAGCCGCCGCCTCTCTAGGCTGGGCTCTTGGCTGGCTCCGAAAATCTGCTATTTCACCTCCAAGAGCCTCCCGCCCTCCTAGCAAGCACCTAGCAGGTGGCCCCCCTGGCCCAGGGAGGTGGCTGGGCTCTGAGAGGCTTCGGGGTGGCTGCGACCTCCTGGACTGGGGAGGAGGTGGGGGGCTGAGTGCCTCCCAGGCTGGGGATAGGTGGGGGGCTGAGTGCCCCCTGTCTGGGGAATGGTGGGGGGCTGAGTGCCTCCCTGATTGGGGAGGAGGTGGGGGGCTGAGTCCCCTCTGTCTGGGGAATGCTGGGGGACTGAGTGCCTCCCAGGCTGGGGAAGTGAGGGGCGCACCCCCTCTCCGACTCCCGTCTCTGAGGCCGCCAGCTGTGGGTGAACAAGCTGAGCCTGGCGATCCAGTTTGTGGGGGTGGTGCCTTTTCCAGCACTCTTCCCTCCTCTCCCCGGCTTCGAGTGGGGCCTCCCTCCATCCCCGGGACCCGGGGTTTAGCAGCCTCATTTCTGGCTGGAGTGGAAACACCGTTTTCCTTTGAGGGGCCAGGGCGAAAAGTGGGTTTCTGGAACCAGCCGGCTGGGACAGGCGGAGCGGGGGGTTGGTCCCTCACCTCCAACACAGCCCCGGGAGGGACGCGTCCCAGCCAGCCTAGGCCAGGACTGTGGGCAGTGGGGGGCGGACAGGGGGTTGGGCAGCCCGGGAAACCACTTCCAGAGAAATCCCTGTGATGCCGCTTTCTTTGGGTTTGTGGGCTAAGAACAAGAGGCCTTTTATTTTTTATTTTTATTTTATTTTTTATTATTTTTTATTTTTTATATTATTTTTTTTGTGAGACGGAGTTTCGCTCTTGTTACCCAGGCTGGAGTGCAATGGCGCGATCTCGGCTCACCGCAACCTCCGCCTCCTGGGTTCAGGCAATTCTCCTGCCTCAGCCTCCTGAGTAGCTGGGACTACAGGCACGCACCACCATGCCCAGCTAATGTTTTGTATTTTTAGTACAGATGGGGTTTCACCATGTTGACCAGGATGGTCTCGATCTCTTGACCTCGTGATCCACCCGCCTTGGCCTCCCAAAGTGCTGGGATTACAGGCTTGAGCCACCGCGCCCGGCCTATTTTTTATTTTTATTTATTTTTTGAGACAAGAGTCTCCCTCTGTCGCCCAGGCTGGAGTGCAATGGCGCCATCTCGGCTCACTGCAACCTCCGCCTCCCGGGTTCAAATGATTCTCCTGCCTCAGCCTCCCGAATAACTGGGATTACAGGCATGCGCCACTACACCCAGCTAATTTTTTGTATTTTTAGTAGAGACGGGGTTTCACCATGTTGACCAGGAGGGTCTCCACCTCTTGACCTTGTGATCCACCCGCCTCAGCCTCCCAAAGTGCTGGGATTACAGGTGTGAGCCACCGTGCCTGGCTTTTTTTTTTTTTTTCCTTTTTTTTAAAGACAGGGTTTCACCATGTTGGTCACGCTGGTCTCGAACTCCCAACCTCAGGTGATCCGCCTGCCTTGGCCTCCAAAGTGCTTGGATTACAGGCATGAGCCACCGCGCCCGGCCTTTTTTTTTTTTTAAATGTCCTGTAATGTCTTGGAGTCTCCGTGTCGCCCAGGCTGGTCTCGAACTCCTGGGCTCTAGTGATCCTCCCCCACCAGCCTCCGGGTGCTGGGATCAGGCGTGAGAGCCTCCAACCCCGGCTGAGTCCCTTTAATACGTGCCGAGTTCGGGTGGCCAGCTGGCTGTCCAGGACGGAATCTGGCCCTTGTCTGTCTCCTGGGAAACGCACGGAGTTGAAAGGGAAGACATGAAAACGTGGCTGGCGTTGGGAAAGTTCCCTCCCCCAGCCCCAAGACGCCCCTGAACCCCTGAGGCCTCAGCTCCAGGCGGCTTCACCGAGTGGGCTGGTTCCTGGGGTCACCCACGAGGTAAAGGAGGGCAGGCCCCAGTCGGGGTGCTCAGGAACAGTCCTGCCCAGCACAACGGCCTCCATCTGGGCCTTGCCGAGGGCGGAGGACGGGGAACGGAAGGGCCACACTGTCCCGTTGTGGGCAGGCGGACGCTGTGTCTCACTGCAGAGGATGGAAGGGAGTCGGTCAGAACACAGTGGGGAGAGGGCGGTTCCTGGCAGTGGCACAGCTGTGCCAAGGCCTTGAGGTGGGCCGGGCCACCTGCCCTGGGAGCTCTGGTCGGATAAACGTCAGGGGTGCCCGCATGCCAAGCCCTGTTGAGGCAGGAGGCCACCAGGAGGTGAAGTGTCAGGCTCGCCCGCAGGTGGCTGGGGGTGGGCACACTGGCCCTGCCACACCTGCCATCCAAATCCATAAAACGAGATTGGTGTTGGCTCTCAGCGAGGCACAGAGGTGCCCAGAGCTGCCTCCAGGAGCTCCCCTCTGCCCTGAGGACCTCGAGGCTGGATCCTTCTCTGGGGTGGGGCCATCCTGGGCACTCAGGGTGCTGAGCAGTGTCTCTAGACTCCACCCACTGCATGCCAGGAGCACCCTCAGGTGTGACCTCAGATGTCCCCCGACAACCCCCAGTGTCCCCTGGGGGCGGAATCGCCCTGGTGAAGACCTCCTGGGTTGAAGGATTCCAGGGACCCCCTAGAGACTCTGTGGCCCATGATCTTCTGCCGTGCTGAGCTCCCAGGAGGCGGCACACGTTGAAATCCACACCCTATTAAGCCAGGCGCGGTGGCTCAAGCCTGTAATCCCAGCACTTTGGGAGGCCGAGGAGGGTGGATCACGAGGTCAAAAGATCGAGACCATCCTGGTCAACATGGTGAAACCCCATCTCTACTAAAAAAAATACAAAAAATTAGCTGGGCATGGTGGTGCGTGCCTGTAATCCCAGCTACTCGGGAGGCTGAGGCAGGAGAATCGCTTGAACCCGGGAGGCGGAGGTTGCGGTGAGCCGAGATCGCGCCATTGCACTCCAGCCTGGGTAACAAGAGCGAAACTCCGTCTTAAAAAAAAAAAAAAAAAAGAAATCCACACCCTGAGTGGGGAGGGAGGAGAGTCCCAGGAGCTGGGGGTCCCCCTGATTTATACTGGCTGCCTCATCAGGAGTGTATCCTGGTGACTACCGTGAGCAGGGAGAGAACTTTTTCTCCTGATCGTACATAATCAAGGCAGTTTCCCAACTTCTGCGCTGTGGATGCTGGGACTGGATTGTTCTCTGGGGTGGGGCCGTCCTGGACATTGCAGGGTGCTGAGCCTCCACCCACCCTCACCCCACACCAGGAGCACCCCCAGTCAGAAAACCACAGATGCCCCCAGGCGTGGACCAGGGTCCCTTGTGGTATAGAACCTGGCTGAGGCCCTGCCTTTTTTTTTTTTTTTGGGACACAGCCTTGCTCTGTCCCCAGGCTGGAGTGCAGTGGCATGATCTCAGCTCACTGCAACCTCCACCTCCCAAGTTCAAGCGATTCTCCTGCCTCAGCCTACTGAGTAGCTGGGACCACAGGTGCGCGCCACCACGCTGGCTAATTTTTATAATTTTAGTAGAGATGGGGTTTCACCGTGTTGGCCAGGATGGTCTCGATCTCTTGACCTTGTAATCCACCTGCCTTGGCTTCAAAAAGTGCTGGGATTACAGGTATGAGCCACCGCGCCTGGCCTTTTTTTTTTTTTTTGAGACGGAGTTTCGCTCTTGTTACCCAGGCTGGAGTGCAATGGCGCGATCTCGGCTCACCACAACCTCCGCCTCCTGGGTTCAGGCAATTCTCCTGCCTCAGCTTCCTGAGTAGCTGGGATTACAGGCACGCACCACCATGCCCAGCTAATGTTTTGTATTTTTAGTAGAGACGGGGTTTCACCATGTTGACCAGTATGGTCTCGATCTCTTGACCTCGTGATCCACCCGCCTCGCCTCCCAAAGTGCTGGGATTACGGGCATGAGCCACCGCGCCCAGCCCAGAGTCTTGTTCTTGCATCCCAGGCTAGAGTGCAGCGGTGGGATCTTGGCTCAATGCAACCTTCACCTCCTGGGTTCAGGCAATTCTCCTGCCTCAGCCTCCCAAGTAGCTGGGATCACAGGTGCTCGCCACCACGATCGTTCATTTTTGTATTTTTAGTAGAGATGGAGTTTCACCATGTTGGCCAGGCTGGTCTCGAACTCCTGACCTCAGGTGATCCACCCGCCTCGGCCTCCCAAAGTGCTGGGATGACAGGCCTGAGCGTCCCCGTGCCCAACCAGACCCCTGGTTCTGTAGCTGTCTTCTGCCACCTGAGCAGACCCGGAGGGATGTACCGCAGAGGTAAATAGAGTCCCCGCTTCCACTCACCCCCGGTGTGCTGGGCCGGGGTACAGGGTGGAGCTGGAGGTTGGGGAGACGCCAAAAGAAAAGACACACTACAGGACACAGCGTTTTCTGTTAAAAGTCAGAAGTGTTTTGTCTTGTTTTAATATGTCATCAGCTTTACAGGGTTACAGTCGTCTTAAATATTTCTGAAGTTTAAATACAATCTGCATAATAATGTTATTATAAAATGTAAACTTTCAGTGATCTTTTAAATTTCAACATCACACCCTTTTTTTTTTTGGTCTTTTTTTCTTTTTTTTTTTCCTTTTTTTTACATTTTTTCCTTTTAATACCTGAACGTTCTGCAAAAACTGAAATTGTTACAGCACCCCCCCAACCCCGAGGCCAGGGCGAGGCAGGCTGGGCCCAGTCAGAGGTAGAGAGTAGTTTTATATGTTTAAAAAACTTTTTTTTAAAGTTTATTTATTTTTTTCTCCTATTACCTGAGTTTCAGGCGTGGTCGCCACGCCGTCTGACAAACCCCAGAGAAACTGAAATTTCACACGTCATGAATGAAAGGCTGAGTTTACATTTGCCAAGAAAAAAAAAAAAATGCAAAAGCAGAATGAGGGGAAAGAAGGGTCAACGTGGGTTAAAACACCGTAAAAGGAAGGAGACTGGACTGGACAGGTTCCTGACCCTAGCGACGACCCCAGCCACCCCAGGGCCCCGTGCCCACCCTCCCACCTGTCCTGACCGACACAGGTCCCACTTACGGGTTCCAGAAGCCACCTGCCCCCCAACATCTCGGAGTAGGGGGAGCCCCCCTTTGACCTGAGGTGGGTCCCCGCCCAGTCAGCAGTGAGGCCTCACAGTCCCAAGTGAACTCAAACCCGCCCAGGGTCCTCCAGGCTGAGGGAGCGGCCCGACTCCCGCCCAGTCTGCGTAGTGGGGGGTGCTGAGCTGCCCCCCTCAAAGCCACCCTGACTTTAAAGCCCCACCAACGGGCGGTGGCGGGCGATGGGAACGGCCGGGGTTGAACGGGGCCACCTGAGGCAGGGAGGACCCTCCGGAGACCCCGGCTTCCTGCCCCCTATGCCGGGGACGGGTCCCCTAGACCCCCGTGACCCCCCACACTTCCACAGCCAGCATGGCCGGGACCCGGCCCGAGACCACCCCCCGCCTGTCCCTACAATCCTCAGAGTTAACAGCAGGCCCAAGTCCCCTGAGTTAGAATCCAGCTGCCCCCTCTGCTGGGAGGCCAGATCACCCACACAGACACGACACAGGATTCCCGACACACACGTGCACACGGACGCCCGACACATGCAGCACGAGGCCCCGCCCAGCCCCTCCCCGGGCATCAGGCGGGCGGGTGCAAGGGGGCCCCGGGGCCCTCCAGGGCCACCAGATGCAGCAGCAGCCTGGCCCCAGTGGCTATGGCAGAACCCGGTGCGCAGGAGGTAGGGGAGAGGCACCCCAGGGGCTCAGATTTTGGCATCAAAAGTCAGACCTGAGGTAGACAGGCAGCAGGCACGTCCCCCATTGCGGGGCCCAGAGGTGGTTTGGGGGTTCCAGGGAGAGGAGCCCTGGAGGCCGGGGCGGGGGGAGGACAACACAGACAGAGTCCAGACGGTTCCCCAGGGCGGGGCCCAGGCATGGGACAGGGGTCCAGGGTTGTGGGGGGGACAGATGTGGACAGAGTCCAGGCGGTTCTGTCAGTGGGTCTTGGGGTGAAGACACCCCCTTCCCAGGGTGATTGTGCTGCTATGATGCCAGCCCCGGGAACGGGGCAGGGAGAAACTAGATGCCCATCACCCCCTATTGGAAAGGGGGGGCATGTCAACGGCCCTGAGATCCAAGAAGAAAGTGGGGTCCCTTCCCAAAGACGCAAGAAAGTCAAAGTCCCTTCCCACAACCTGACGGGAAAGCGAACCTAGAGTCTGGGGCTCAGAAGCCACCCCAGTCCCCTGCAGGGGTCGTCAAGGCAATGGAGGGGGTGGTTGAGAGTGAGGGGAGCTGGGGCATCTCCTTTCTCACCGACCCCCCCCATGCCGGTGGCCTAACAGGGCTCCAAGGGCCCAATTAGAGACCCAGGCTTACCCTGGGAAGGGCTGAGTCAATCCCCACCCCAAGAGAAATGAAGGCCCAGGGCTCCCGTAGGATGCAACACCCAGCCCCATGCCAGGCAGGTGCAAGAAAGGTCCCCAGACCCTGCCTGGCGTTTCACGCCCCTGCCTTTCTGCCCTAGCAGCTCCAGCCAAAATAACCCCCAGCTCAGCTGCTGTGACCCCACTCTCTCCTCGTCGGGGGGAGGGGCACTGGCTTGTGGGGTTGGGGGGCAGCCTCCCTTCTTGGCCTGGATTTAGTCACCCGATTCGGGGAGTGCATAGCCCCAGCGCAGAAGGGGTTGGGAGAAGAGGAAGGGACAGAGCGAGGAGAATGTTGGGGCGTGGGGGGTGTTTAGGATGCCAGGGCCCCAAAATCCTCACCCTGAGCGAGGTCCGGCTTCACCCCAACTCCCCAGTATTGATAGTCCCCAAAAGCAGCCCTTTTGGGCCAGAGAAGAATCCCAGTGAGACGCCACATTCATCCCTGAGACAGGGGCCTGGGGACCGTGACAAGAATCACCCCTTCCCCCCGCCCCCCGCCCCCCAGGCCATTTTTCCAGCACTTGCTACTTTTCAGGTAATATTTCCAGGCCTGGCCCTGCTGGGGCAGTGGCTCACGCCTGTAATCCCAGCACTTCGGGAGGCCAAGGCGGTGGATCACCTGAGGTCGGGAGTTCGAGACCAGCCTGGCCAACATGGCAAAACCTCATCTCTACTAAAAACACAAAAATTAGCTGGGCGTGGTGGTGGGCGCCTGTAATCCCAGCTACTCAGGAAGCTGAGGCGGGAGGATCGCCTGAACCCGGGAGGCGGAGGTTGCGGTGAGCCGAGATCGCACCATTGCACGCCAGCCCGGGCGACAAGAGTGAAACTCCGTCTCAAAAAATAATCAAACATTTCCAGGCCCCTGACTCAAGAACCCGGCAGACAGGCACAGAATGAGAAAAAGCATCGCGGAACGTCACAGTTAGCAAGTCACTATCGTGGGGCCACCCCTGGCCCCCTGGGGCCCCGGCACACGCCCCCCCACCCCAGCCCGGCCCACAGCACCTGAGTTCATGGGCTCCGAGGCTCTAGCCCCAGGGATCCGATGTGCTGGGCTCACAGCTGCTCAAAGCACCCCCGGAAATGGACAAAGGGACCCAAATTGGTCATGGGAAAAATAAAAAGGTTTTTTTTTTTTTTGCTTTTTTTTTTTTCCTTGTGTTTTCAAGGCTGGTTTCCCTGAAGGAACACAAATATATAGCTATATAGATATATAGATATCCTTTTCCTAAGGTTTGATCCCCCCAAGAATAAAATAGAATATTTACACAATAAAACCCCCGAAACCTCTTTAAAACCCTACAGAGAGAGAGAGAAAAAAAAAAATCCCCAAAGCAACAAGAAAAAAAAAAAAAATTCAGTGATCTTGGCTCAGGGGTGTCACTGGACACAGGAACTGGGAGTGGTGAGCGCATGGTGAACAGAAAATAAAAGATAGCAAAAGCAGACAAAAATGAAGACACACAGTGCAGGGACGTATGAGGTAAACAGGACCGGCCACGTTGCTGTCCGGCCGGACCAGACACCAGAGCCTTCAGTTCACGGGGGCGGCAGGAACACCCGGGAAAGGTCTGCCTCTGTTTTCTCATCCATTTCCTTTGTTCTCACAATTCATCTCTCTGAATGTCCAAAACCTGAGAAATTCAAGTGTTCCTTGGTTTTCCCCTGTTTTATTAGATTTTCTTTATAGATATACGTATTATATATATATTTTTTTCTTTTTGGCGTCAGCTGTGGCTCTTCTGTGGATATCTTCCCTCCCCACCCGCATCTTCGGGCCGTGCTGGCCCCTGTGTGGCTCACCTGGACCCCCTGCCCAGGCCGGTGGGCCCCAGGGTGCGTGGCGGGTGGGGAGTGATGTGGTTAAGGCAACGAGTTATTTGAGGTAGATGTGGAGGGCACAGACAGCCCCGCTGGCCCGGCCTGGCCGCCGCTGGTCCCGCTGTTTCCTCCCCGGCTGCCCGTGCTGCCGCTGCCACCACCACCTTTGTTGGGAGCGGAGGGTGGCGTGGGGGCTGGCGGCTGAGCAAACAGAACTCCTAAGGCAAGAACAGAAGACATATGCCATGCAGAGTTTAAGCAGATGCCAGGCGGGCCGCAGGGAGACCCAACGGGGTGCGCCTGGGGTATCAGCTTCCCTCTCCCTCGGTCCCAAGGCTGGAGTGCAGTGGGCTGAAGTGATCCTCCCAGCTCAGCCTCCTGAGCAGCTGAGACCATAGCTGCGTGCCACCACGTCTGGCTAATTTTTAATTTTTTGTTGTTTTTCATTTTGAGACGGAGTTTCGCTCTTGTAGCCTGGGTGGAGTGCAATGGTGAAATCTCGGCTCACCGAAATCTCTGCCTCCCGGGTTCAAGCGATTCTCCTGCCTGAGCCTCCCGAGTAGCTGGAAAGACAGGCATGCGCCACCATGTCCAGCTAATTTTGCTTTTTAATTTTTATATTATTATTACTATTATTTTTGAGACAGAGTCTCGCTCTGTCACCCAGGCTGGAGGGCAGTGGCATGATCTTGGCTCACTGCAACCTCCCCTCCCAGATTCAAGTGATTCTTCTGCCTGAGCCTCCCATGTCGCTGGGGCTACAGGCATGTCCAACTATGCCTGGCTAATTTTTGTATTTTTTTAGTAGAGACAGGGTTTCACCATGTTCACTAGGCTGGTCTCAAACTCCTGATCTCATGATCCACCCATCTCATAATCCTCCCACAGTGCTAGGATTACAGGAGTGAGTGACAGCACCTGGCCCCAATTTTGGGTTTTTAGTAGAGATGGGGGTTCACCACGTTGGCCAACCTGGTCTCAAACTCCTGACCTCAGGTGATCTGCCCGCCTCGGCTTCCCAAAGTGCTGGGATTATAGGCGTGAGCCACCATGCCTGGCCCCCACTTTTTTTTTTTTTGAGACGAAGTTTCGCTCTTGTTACCCAGGCTGGAGTGCAATGGCACGATCTCGGCTCACCGCAACCCCCGCCTCCCGGATTCAGGCAATTCTCCTGCCTCAGCCTCCCGAGTAGCTGGGATTACAGGCACGCGCCACCATGCCCAGCTAATTTTTTGTATTTTTAGTAGAGACGGGGTTTCACCATGTTGGCCAGGATGGTCTTGATTTCTTGACCTCGTGATCCACCCGCCTTGGCCTCCCAGAGTGCTGGGATTACAGGCGTGAGCCACCGCACCCGGCCAATTTTTGTATTTTTAGTACAGACACAGTTTCACCATGTTGGTCAGGCTGGTCTCAAATTCCTGGCCTCAAGCGATCTTCCTGCCTCTGCCTCCCAAAGTGCTGGGATTACAGACGTGAGTCCAGCTTAAACTTCCCCACGGTGTCTACTCACTCATACATCACACACATGTGCATATACACATATGCAAGTGAGCACACACGTGTGTATAATCCACACAGGCACATGCGTGTGCATGCAGCTCTTGCAGGGAGACCCCTGATGCCCATGGGCTGTGGCATGGGGTTGCGGGACCCCTAAACGCACAGTTGCCCTTCTCCCCGGGAAGATTCAGTATGAATGCACACATATTTTGCAGCTAATTTCAGGAGGGCACAGACCCCCCTCAAAAGCCCATCCACGGACCTGCGTGGACCCCAGTGACCTCATCTCAGCCTCCGCTCTGCCCACAGCCTGGTCTCCTGCAACCAGGCTGCTCACTGTCAACAGCACCTGGTGGCCAATACCAACCATCACCCCGACTCCAGTTTAAGAAAAACGATTTGTGTTTCTTTTGTAAAGAGGGGCTCTCCTGTGTTGCCCAGGCTGGTCTCGAATTTCTGGCCTCAAGCAAACTTCTCTCCTCAGCCTCCCAAAGTGTTGGGATTACAGGTGTGAGCCACCACCGTCCCTGGCTCTGACTCCACTTTTTATTTTATTTTTTTATTATTTATTTATTTTTTTTTTTTTGAGGCGGAGTTTCGCTCTTGTCACCCAGGCTGGAGTGCAATGGCGCGATCTCAGCTCACTGCAACCTCCGCCTCCTGGGTTTAGGCAATTCTCCTGCCTCAGCCTCCGGAGTAGCTGGGATTACAGGCACGCACCACCATGCCCAGCTAACTTTTTGTATTTTTTTTTAGTAGAGACGGGGTTTTCACCATGTTGACCAGGATGGTCTCGATCTCTTGACCTCGTGATCCACCCGCCTCGGCCTCCCAAAGTGCTGGGATTACAGGCATGAGCCACTGCACCCGGCCCTCCAATTGCTTTTTAAATTTTTTTTATCACCAGCCTAGTGGGTGTCTACGGCATGATGTCATTGTGGTTTTGATTTGCATTTCCTTGGTCAAAATAAATAGCTTTTTTCTTTTCTCCTGGCTCACTGCAACCTCCACCTCCAGGGTCCTGGTTCAAGCCATTTATTCTCCTGCCTCAGCCTCCCAAGTAGCTGGGATTATGGGGGCGCGCCACTGTGCCCATAATTTTTTTTTTTTTTGAGACGGAGTTTCGCTCTTGTTACCCAGGCTGGAGTGCAATGGCGCAATCTCGGCTCACTGCAATCTCTGCCTCCCGGGTTCAAGCCATTTTCCTGCCTCGGCCTCCTGAGTAGCTGGGATCACAGGTGCCTGTTTTTTTCTTTGAGACGGAGTTTCGCTCTTATTACCCAGGCTGGAGTGCAATGGCGCGATCTCGGCTCACTGCAACCTCTGCCTCCTGGGTTCAGGCAATTCTCCTGCCTCAGCCTCCTGAGCAGCTGGGATTACAGGCACGCGCCACCATGCCCAGCTAATTTTTTGTATTGTTAGTAGAAACGGGGTTTCACCATGCTGACCAGGATGGTCTCGATATCTTGACCTCGTGATTCGCCCGCCTCAGCCTCCCAAAGTGCTGGGATTACAGGTGTGAGCCACCGCGCCCGGCCGACTCCATTTCTTAAATTAAATTTAAAAAATTTTTTTTTCCTGAGTTGGACTCTGGCTCTGTTACCCAGGCTGGAGTGCAATGGCACGATCTCGGCTCACTGTAACCTCCGCCTCCTGGTTCAAGCAATTCTCCTGCCTCAGCCTCCTGCGTAGTTGGGACTACAGGTGCGTGCCAGCATGCCCAGCTAATTTTTTGTATTTTTAGGGGAGAGAGGGTTTCACCATGTTGGCCAGGCTGGTCTTGAACTCCTGATCTCATCATCCACCCACCTTGGCCTCCCAAAGTGCTGGGATCACTGGTGTGAGCCACCACGTCCAGCAATTTTTAAATTCATTTTGTTTAAAAAAATATAGAGCTGCACTCCAGCCTGGGCAACAGAGGAAGACTCCATTTCAAAAAACAAACAAAAAAACCCACATATATATGGAGAGAGAGAGAGACACAGAGAGAGAGACACAGAGAGAGGAGGCAGGGTCTCACTTTTTCACCCAGGCTGGAGTGCAGTGGCAAGATCTTGGTTCACTGTAAACTCTGCCTCCTGGGATCCAGGGATCCTTCCCCCTCAGCCTCCCAACTTGCTGGAGTATGGCACACGTCACCACACCTGGCTAACTTTGGTATTTTTAGCAGAGATGGGGTCTCACTAGGTTGCCTAGGCTGGTCTCAAACTCCTGGGCTCAAGTGATCCACCCACCTCAGCCTCCCGAAGTGCTGGGACTACAGCCATGAGCCACGGCATCCAGCCTGGATTAAATTTTTTTGATACCTCATTTTTCCTGACATGATTATTAGGCATTGCAACTAGTATCAAAACATCTCATATAACCCATAAATATATATACCTACTATGTACCGACAAAAATTAACAATGAAAAAACTTTTTAAATAAAAAATAAATTCATTACATTTTTTTTTTCTAAGAGACAGGGTCCTGCTCTGTGGCCCAGGCTGGAGTGCAATGGCATCCTCACACTGCAGCCTCCAAGCCTTGAACCACTGGGCTCACACCATCTTCACCCCTCATCCTCGGAAAACGTTGGGACTGGCTGGGTGTGTGGCTGGCGCCTGTAATCCCAGCACTTTGGGGGGCCCAGGCAGGAAGGCTGGCGTGAACCCCAGTCAAGATGGGTCCAAGCCCCATCTCTACAAAAAATTTAACGATTAACCAGGTGCAGCGGTGCGTGCCTGTGCAAGACTCAGTCTCATTAAAAAAAAAAAAAAAAAAAGGAATGTGAACCATCCCACGTCACGCCGAGTATGTATTTGTGGATGACCCCCTCTGGGCTGAGCGCACGCCAGGGGAACTATGGCCTTTTCGCGATTGTCCTTGACTGTCTGTCCTGCAACACCTCTGGCCATGCCCTGCTTGCCTGCATGCCTGGGTCCCAGCAGGTGCAACCAGGTGCAACCCAGGGTCCTGAGTTCGCGCCGGGAGAGGGGAGGTCGAGGCAGGGTGTGGCCTCGGGGGTCCTACCTGTGTACAAGATGCCGTTGATCTCCACCGACATGCTGATGCTGTTGCTGCTGCTGGTGCCCGTCAAACTCACAGAGGAGTCCTGGCGGCTCTCGGAGGCTTTGGGGGAAGAATACAGACCGTGTTTTTTTGTGTGTTTGTTTCTGAGGTGCAGGCTCGCTCTGTCAGCAGGCTGGAGTGCAGTGGTGTGATCTTGGCTCACTGCAAACTCCAGCTCCCAGGTTCAAGCAATTCTCTTGCCTCAGCTTCCCGAGTCGCTGGGACTACAGGCACGCCACCACGTACATCTAGTTTTTGTATTTTTAGTAGAGATGGGGTATCGCCATATCGGGCAGGCTGGCCTTGAACTCCTAGCCTCGAATGATCCGCCCACCTCAGCCTCCCAAAGTGCTGGATTCCAGGCATGAGCCCCCATGCTCGGCCAGAACTGCCCTTTCTGAGCATAAATACTCCTGTTGTATGTTCTGTTTTCTGTCTGTCTCACCAACAACTAGATTTCAGCTCTACAAGGTGTAGACAGTGTCTGTCACATTCATGCTGTCACCAGTGCATACAGTAGGTGCTCAATATTTATCTGCTGAAGAAGTGTATTTGTCCGTATCTTGCTTTGTTTTTTTGCCTTTTTTTTTTTTTTTTTTTTTGAGACCAGGTCTTGCCCTGTCACCCATTCCAACCCAGGCTGGAATGCAGTGGTGCAGTCATGGCTCACTGCAGCCTCGACCCCCTGGGCTCAAGTGATCCTCCTACCACAGCCCTCCCAGTAGCTAGGGCTACAGGAGCGTGCCACCACGCCCAGCTAATTTTCGTAGAGATGGCATCTCTCCGTGTTGCTCAGGCTGACCTCAAATTCCTGGTCTCAAGCAATCTTCCCAGTTAAGCCTCCCAAAGTGCTGGGACTATAGGTGTGAACCACCGTGCCCAGCCAGTTTGCTTTTTTTTTTTTTTTGAGACGGAGTTTCACTCTTGTTACCCAGGCTGGAGTGCAATGGCGCGATCTCGGCTCACCGCAACCTCCGCCTCCTGGGTTCAGGCAATTCTCCTGCCTCAGCCTCCTGAGTAGCTGGGATTACAGGCACGCGCCACCATGCCCAGCTAATTTTTTGTATTTTTAGTAGAGACGGGGTTTCACCATGTTGACCGGGATGGTCTCGATCTCTTGACCTCGTGATCCACCCGCCTCGGCCTCCCAAAGTGCTGGGATTACAGGCTTGAGCCACCGCGCCCGGCCAGTTTGCTTTTTATTGAGAAAGAGTTTCACTCCTGGTGCCCAGGCTGGAGTGCAATGGCGCTATCTCGGCTTATTGCAACCTCCACCTCCTAGGTTCAGATGATTCTCCTGCCTCAGCCTCCCAAGTAGCTGGGATTACAGGCACCCACCACCACGCCTGGCTAATTTTCTGTATTTTTAATAGAGATGGGGTTTTACCATGTTGGCCAGGCTGCTCTCGAACTCCTAACCTGACTCCACCTTCCTCGGCCTCCCAAAGTGCTGGGATTACAGGCGTGAGCCACTGCACGTGGCCTCTTTTTTTTTTTGTTATTGATTTGTTGGTACTCTTTACATATATAGGCTCCAAGACCCTCACTGTGCAACCCGTGCAGGAAGCATGGTGGGTCTGGGCACCAGGGCGGTACCTTGGCTGTTGATCCGAATGCTCATGGGCAGCTGGGCTGCCATGGCCAGGAAGTTCTGCTGCAGTGCCCGCTGCATTAGCCGTTGCTGCTCGTCAGCCACCAGCGCTATCTTCTTCTCGGGAGGCTCCGCAGACTCCAGCTTCTCCCGCAGCTGTTCCAGGGCGGCTGCCTGGGCGGCCACGGCTGCTTGGGCGGCTGCCGCCTGCACAGCTGCTGCCTGGGCCGCCACCACAGGGTGGCCTGCCAGCGAGACAGGCAGGCGGCCAGGTACTGTGATGGGGATGGCTGAGTCCTCCTCTAGGTAGGAAAGAAGGGGAATTGGTGGCCAGGAGGGGCTGGGCCCTGCCTTCCACCCAAGGCAGGAACATGCATCTTCTTTTTTTTTTCTTTAGAGACAGGGTTTCGCCTTGCTGGTCAGGCTGGTCTCGAACTCCTGACCTCAGGTGATCCACCCACCTCAGTCTCCCAAAGCCTCTGGGTCCGGCCTAAAAAAACCTACTTTTTTTTTTTTTTTTTTTTTTTTGAGACGGAGTTTCACTCTTGTTACCCAGGCTGGAGTGCAATGGCGCGATCTCGGCTCACCGCAACCTCTGCCTCCTGGGTTCAGGCAATTCTCCTGCCTCAGCCTCCTGAGTAGCTGGGATTACAGGCACGTGCCACCATGCCCAGCTAATTTTTTGTATTTTGAGTAGAGACGGGGTTTCACCATGTTGACCAGGATGGTCTCGATCTCTCGACCTCGTGATCCACCCGTCTCGGCCTCCCAAAGCGCTGGGATTACAGGCTTGAGCCACCGCACTCGGCCAAAAACCTACTTTTTTAGACTGGGTCTCACTACTGTTACCCAGGCTGAGTGGTGTGATCTCGGCTCACTGTAGCCTCGGCCTCTTGGGCCCAGCCGATCTGACCACCTCACCTTCCTGGGTGGCTGGGACCACAGGTGCATGCTGCCACACCTGGCTAATTTTTTTTTTTTTTTTTGAGACGGAGTTTCGCTCTTGTTACCCAGACTGGAGTGCAATGGCGCGATCTCGGCTCACCGCAACCTCCGCCTCCTGGGTTCAGGCAATTCTCCTGCCTCAGCCTCCTGAGTAGCTGGGATTACAGGCACGTGCCACCACGCCCAGCTAATGTTTTGTATTTTTAGTAGAGACGGAGTTTCACCATGTTCACCAGGATGCTCTCGATCTCTCGACCTCGTGATCCACCCGCCTCGGCCTCCCAAAATGCTGGGATTACAGGCGTGAGCCCCCGCGCCCGGCCTATACTTTTGTTTTTTTTTTTTTTGAGATGGAGTCTCACTATGTTGCTCAGGCTGGTCTCCAACTCCTGGACTCAAGCAATCCTCCCGCCTCGGCCTTCCAACATGCTGGGATTACAGGTGTGAGCTGCTGCACCCGGAGGAGTTTCTGGGGTTTAAATCGATGCCTGTCTCAGCGCAAAGGCCCCTCCACAGGAGCTTCGTGCAGCCTCCTCTCCTCAGCTGGCTCTCCCGACTTTGCGGACCTGGCACGGCCATGACGGTGCCCCCGCCTTCTCGTGAGCCCCGCTCTGTGAGAACCTCCTCTGTCTTCTTCGCCACTGTCTCGGCACCGGGCCAACGACCATTAACGGGGCTGGGCGCGGTGGCTCACGCCTGTAATCCCAGCACTATCGGAGGCCAAGGCCAGCGGATCCCCTGAGGTCAGAAGTTCGAAACCAGCCTTGCCAACATAGGAAAACCCTCCCTCTACTAAAAAATACCATAATTAGTCGGGCTTGGTGGTGGGCACCTGTAGTCCCAGCTACTCCGGAGGCTGAGGCAGGAAAATCGCTTGACCCCGGGGGGCAGAGGTTGCAGTGAGCTGAGATTGCGACACTGCACTCCAGTCTGGGTGACAAGACCGAAACTTCATCTCAAAAAAAAAAAAAAAAAAGCCAAAAACCCAAACACCATTAATGGATATCGCTGGGACTCCCCAAGGCTGGGAGCGGGGTTAACTGAGGTCCACAAAGACCAAATGGGCTCATGTTCAGCAAGACCCCATTCACCTTGGAGCTGACCAGTCTCTGGTTTTTAGGGCAATGTGGGGGTCACCCTGGATCTTTGGGCCAACCTTAACAAGTGGGAAGCCACCAGCCCGTATGGCAGATGAGCCACGGGAACCCAGACGGGCAGACTGAGGCCACACTGCAGCATATGCTGTTGGCCCCTGTGTTATGGAGGATTCAGAGGCTCAGTGGGAGGAAAACGGGTGAACTGGTGATGCCTCCCTCGGCGTAGATGAGAAAAACAGTCATCAGTGACTCATGCCTGCCTGGGCCGCAGGACTGGAAACACAGATTGACGAGCAATGTCTGCCCGCCGCCTGTGTGGACTTAAACGGTGATGGACTGGTCATGTCTGTCACGGGCAGAGGACTGGTGGATGGGAAACCCTCTTCAAATTGGAAGCCGTTTTCCACGCCAGCTACAGGGCTTCTCGTCCTGGTCACCCGGAGACGGGAAGAGGCCTCCCCCGAGGTCAGGCAGCCAGGCCGAAGCTGGGCTGGGAACACGTCCCAGGCCCCATGCGGGTCCTTACCTTTCTTGATCTTGGGGGCTGCAGTGATGGAGCTGCCGTTGGTGTTTGTGGCCAGGCCCAGGGAGGACACGGGCAGCTTGGGCGAGGAGAGCATGCTGTGCGCCCCGCCTGGCGAGTAGGCAAACAGGGCGCCCCCAAAGCTCTGGCGCCGGCCCTCACGTCGGTTGCTGTCTATGGCTGCCTGGAGCTCATTGGGGTTACTGAGGCCTCGCTTCTCACACTCATAAGGGTACAGGTACTTCATGTATCTATGGGACGAGGGGATGGAATGGCACCCGGGTTACCCCTGCGGCTCCCTGTGGCCCTCAGTACAAAGTAAATCCCACTGTGGCAGCGCCATGCCTGGCTCCTCCCTTGGATTTGCTCAGCAGCCCCTAGAGCCGCTGGGCCTTCGCCCATGCTGCTCCCTCCACCTCCGTGCTGCTCCCTGCACCTCAGTGCTGTTCCACCTCAATGCTATTCCACCTCAGTGCTGCTCCTTCCACCTCCGTGCTGCTCCCTCCACCTCCGTGCTGCTCCCTCCACCTCCGTGCTGCTCCCTCCACCTCACTGCTGCTCCCTCCACCTCACTGCTGTTCCCTGCACCTCAATGCTGTTCCCTGCACCTCAATGCTGTTCCACCTCAATGCTGTTCCCTGCAATGGCCTCTGATTGCATAACCAGCGCCTGTGCAGTCCTCACACCCCTACTTGATGCTCTCAAGCCCAGGATGCACAGCGTGGCCTGGTGCCCTCTGTGGCTGCCTACCACCCCGTCTTTTGCAGGCACCTGGCACCGGCTGCCCAGAGCACCCCGGCCCGACCTCCGCCCCGCCGCCCGCCACTCACTGGGTCCGCAGGGTGAAGGCCGCGCTGGTGATGGACGTGGGCAGGTTGAGGCCCTTGGTGATCTCCCGCCACAGCTTCTTGTTGATGACCTCCACGAGGCCGCCCTTCTCCGTCACCAGCACGTACAGCATGAACAGGTCAAGGACCTGTTTGGCCATGATGGGGATGCGGTTCACGGGTGTTCCTGGGGGAAGGGGCGAGAGGGAGGTTGGGGACTGTCCGGGCACTGCGGGGAGCCCCGTGTCCCCGCCTCCACCCTCTCCACGCCGGAAGCACCCGCCATCCAGGCTGCGACAATCACAGAGGTCGCCGGATGCTGCCCAGGGTCGCCTGTGGGCGCAGGATCGCCCACTCGAGCAGGCGGCAACTGCTGCTCGAGTGGGCGCCGCAGGCGCAGCTCTGCCTTGGTTTCCCCAACCGTAACCCGGGCTCGGGGACAGTGCAGCCCTCGAAGCTCGGGAGGAGGGTTACGGAGAGGAGGGGCGTGAGGGAGACGCGGGGATCTCTGTTGTCCTTCTCCATGCCACCCAGCACAGCAGCTGCCAAACAACCCTGCCTGTGTTCCCGGGGCCCGTCCCCACCACGCTCGCAGGGGCTCTGGCGTCTCAGGCGGGCGGCGGGGAAAGCTCAGCTCATCCGATTTGCAGTTTGGAGAATGGAGGGCTGGGGGCGAACCCAGGCAGGGGAGGGAGGCGTGGGGGGTAGGCTAGCACAGGCACAGGGGGTGGGGTGGGTGGCTGACCCAGGAGGAGAGGGTAGTGGGTTATGGCAGGGTGGGAAACGGGGAGATCAGGAGGAAGGCTGACACGGGCCCCTGCAAACTCGTCGTCTCCCGAAGCCCGCTGCAGACACGGCCCCTCCTCCCCTGCCACCCCACCCACCCTCAGGGCTCTGCCAGGCTGCCCCTGTACCAGGACCCTCCCTGGCCTGACAGCCCACGAGCCCCCACTGAAAGCCCTGGCCCTGTAGTGAAATTCTGGGGTTATGAGGTCACCTGCGTACTGTCTGTGGCCCTCACCCTGTGTTCTGCTGCCATGGGGTTCCGGCACCCAGCGGCACCCAGCAGGCGCTCAGTGAAGGCCAGCGAGGGTGACTGGCCCAGGCCACAGCTGCCGCCTGCTCACCACGGGGTGGGAGGGGACGCCTGTTGCCCCAGGAGGGATGGCGACATGGACATGAACGGGGGGGCAGCCCTGGGTGAGCAGCCGGCCACGCTGGGACCCTGTCCCCGAGGGCCCCCAGTGCCTGACCTTCCAGAACTGCCTCCCACCACCCTCGGCCACTTCCAGGCCCTTCCCAGGTTGCAAAAACCTCAGGGAATGGAGGACACCCCAGGTTTCAGGAAGAAGGGCCTCAAACCCAACCCCACCCGAAACCCATGTTACAGCCTGAGAGAGGAGCCAGGTTTCAGCTGTACCGACAGCCGAGAAACCTGCCCGGAGCCTCCACCCTGCCCAACTCGGGACACCAGATTAGGCCTCAGAGTTTGCAAAGTAAAAGGAACGGCACAGGCCAGGCGTGGGGAGCTCACGCCTGTAATCCCAGCACTTTGGGAGACTGAGGCAGGCGGATCACCTGAGGTCAGGAGTTCGAGACCAGCCTGGCCAATATGGTGAAACCCCATCTTAAAAAAAAAAAGAAAGAAAGACCAGCCTCACCAACTTGGAGAAACTCTACTAAAAATACAAAAATTAGCTGGGCGTGGTGGCGCGCACCTGTAAGCCCAGCTACTCGGGAGGCTGAGGCAGGAGAATTGCCTGGACCCAGGAGGCGGAGGTTGCGGTGAGCCGAGATCGCGCCATTGCACTCCAGCCTGGGTAACAGGAGCGAAACTCCGTCTCAAAATAAAAAATAAAAAATAAAAAATAAAGGATCGGCAGCAGAGGGTTCCCAAGGCCGCGCCCTGGCTCTGCAGCGGGTGGGCAGGAGGAGGATGTTTACAGAAGGAGCTGGGAGCATCACCAGGGCCCGGCGTGGGGCCCAGATAAGGAAGGGTGGGGAGGTTGTTGGGGAACAGCCTGTCAGGTGGTCCAGCTGCTGCTGCTGAGGTGAGGGGGTGCGGTCAGGACCCCTCCCTCCCCTCCCTCCCAGCCCCCGGAGAATTCTGAGAAATTTAGTTGGAGGTTTTTACTTTGTGACACAGGGAAAAAAAAAAAAAAAAAAAAGTCTTTCCCTCTGGAGTGAAGGAGAGGGAATTGTGGAGTCTAGGGTGACGGGTACGTTCACCTGACAGATTCTTAGCTCCCAGGGCCCCATTTCAGCGGGAAGCTCTGGGAAGAAGGCAAGGAAGAGGGAGCTTTGAGCCTGGGTTTTGAAGGATACATAGGAGCTGACTGGCTCTACCCTGTAGGAATGCCTGGCTTGGAGAGGGAGGGAAAACTTGACACCGTCCCTCATGGCCCCATGTGCCAGGGACCCCCACTCACCCACGCTCATGGGCAGCCTACTGTGCCTGCTGTTTGTCTGAGGCTGGGCTCCCTCTGTCACCCAGGCTGAGGTGCAGTCACAGCTCACTGCAGCCTCCACCTCCCGGGCTCAAGCAAGCCTTCCTCGAGGCCTCCTAAAGTGCTAGAATTACAGGCACGAGCCATCTCACCCCGGCTCCCTGTGCCGTCTTTCTCTCTTTCCTTTCCTTTCTTTTTCTTTTAAGACAGAGTCTCGCTCTGTCACCCAGGCTGGAGTGCAGTGGTGCGATCTCAGCTCACTGCAACCTCTGCCCCCTGGGTTCAAGCGAGTCTCCTGCAGTGACCTCGTGAATAGCTGGGACTGCAGGCACGTGCCAACACTCCTGGTTAATTTTTGTATTTTCAGTAGAGACAGGGTTTCACCATGTTGTCCAGGCTGGTCTCGAACTCCTGACCTCAAGTGACCCCCGCCACCTCGGCCTCCCAAAGTGCTGGGATGACAGGCGTGAACCCCTGCGCCCGATCCTCACGGCTTTCCAAGTACCGCCAGGACACCGGTCACTGCACCAGCCACGAGTGACAGCAAAACGGGTTGGCTGTGGACCCAGGAGCTCGGAGCCCCACAGCAGAGTGGTCAGGGCCGGGCAGGTGTGAACAGGATGATAAAGGGTAGGGGCAGATCTGTCTGACCTCGTAAGGGGCAGTGGGCCCCGGCGAAAGCTGGGCTTGGAGGATAACACAGCAGGGGCCCCCCGCCCGGTCCCAGGTCTGGATTCCTCTGTTCCCAGCACGGGAGGGGTTAACTCGGAGGCTGCTGGGCAGTGTGGGCCGGGGGCCCCCAGCCCTCCTCCTCCTCCTCCTCCTCCTCCTCCTCCTTCCGGGCGGGCGGCTGGCAGTGGCGGGTCTGGGGCCTGTGTTTATAGAAGCCAAGGGAGGGGTGGGTGGAGGCTGGGACACTGCGGCCCCTGCAACGGTCCCCGCCACAGCTCCAAGTGCGGGGACAGAGCCCTCCGCCCCACCCCTTCCTGCCTCTGTGAGCCTGGAGGCCTCCTCCCCCGTCTAAACAGTGGGGACGGGAGCTACTCCCTGTTCTAGAGGACTGTCCAGGGGGTCGGAGCAGCCCCTACCCGGCTGCAGATGCTCCCAGGACCCTGTCTGGCCGTCCAGGACGTGGCGGCGAGAGGGAAGTCCTGGCCGCATTCTCTGTCCCGTGGTCGCTCCAAGCCGGGGTGAGGCCTGGGAATGGCCGCTGGGGACGCCCCGGCCACCCTCTGTCATCTCTGAGCCTGTCTTGTGCCCCGGCCTCAGTTTCCCCACCTGGACACCAGCCCAGACCTGCCCTTGGCGGGTCCCTCCTCCGCATGCCTGGTCCCCAGGCCGTTCTCAAGACCTCAGCCCTAAGACGCTTCCAGGCCGGGAGACACAGGAGCAGGGCTGGTATGCCGTCGGTGCCCAGGGAGTGTGCTCAGTAAACAGCCGCCCCGCACTCAGCACGTCTGAGGTACCTGCCGGCCACTGAGTTTTGGGCAGGAACGGTTTGTATCAACCTCCGCCTCCCGGGTTTAAGCGATTCTCCTGCCTCAGCCTCCTGAGTAGCTGGGACTCCAGGCGCCTGCCACCACGCCCGGCTAATTTTTTGTACTTTTAGTGGAGACGGGGTTTCACCGAGTTAGCCACGACGGTCTCAACCTTCTGACCTCGTGATCCTCCCGTCTCGGCCTCCCAAAGTGCTGGGACTACAGGCGTGAGCCACTGCGCCCGGTCGTTTGTGGCCCATTTTTACAGATGGGGAAACTGAGGCCCTGGTGGGAGGAGGGGAGGGGCCAGGACTCAAAGGTCGAATCGGCGGCCACGAGCTCATCAGACTCTAAGCCACCTCGTGGAGGCGGGTTGGGGCCCAGGTGGCCACCCAGATCTGACCCCGTGCCCCAAGCCCAGGGGGGCTCCACTCCCCCAGTACCCAGTAGTGGAGACCCCCACTTCCCTGCAGCCTGGATGCCAAAGACATGACCTGGACTGTCTGTTCCATGTTGGGGCCCTCATGCTCCCCCCAACAAGGGACCTGCCCCTTAGACCCACAGCCGTGCCTCCTGCAACAAACCCCCACGGCAGGGTGTGTTTCCCCCCAAGACACCCCTGAAGTTCCTCCTGATTCAGGAGCCCGGGATGCCTCCAGCCACGGGGAGCTCGCTACCCCTCAACATACCTGGAGCCAGCCGGGGCCCTCCTCCGGCCCCCATTTCTGGGCCTTCCCTCCAGGGGGGTGGGGGCAGGGGGCTCACCTCGCTTCTGCATGAAGCTGAACAAGTCATCCAGGAATTCCTTCCTCTTGGGGTCCCCGTCGAGTTCGTAGAGCTGTGAGGGCAGAGAGGGGACCCGTTAAGTCAGTCGGTGGGAAGCATGTCCCGGGCCCCGCTGCACTGGAGGCCAGGCGGGGACAGCAGGAGGGGTCGCCACCTCCAAACTGCTCAATGGAGCCGCTGCCAGAGCCGAAACGGAGCTGGACAGGTGAAGCACACGAGGCCGAGAGACAGACGTTCGGGTGAACGAGCTTCCCGGGGCGGCAGCAAGGAGGTACCAGAAACCGGCGGTCTGGGACGACAGGCGGGGCCCTCTCCCGGCCCTGGGGCCCCGAGACCCCGGATCAAGGTGGTCCCCGGCTGGTGGCTGCAGCGCCCCAGTCTCTGCCTCTCTCTCCCCGTTTCTCCCTCCCCTTCTCAAGACACTAGCTTGCTGGTTTTAGGGACACGTCACGCCAAATCGATCCTTAGCTCCCTACAGCTTAAAGAAATCTATTCCATGGTGGCTCACGCCTGTAATCCCAGCACTTTGGGAGGCTGAGGCAGGTGAATCACGAGGTCAAGAGATCGAGATCATCCTGGTCAACAAGGTGAAACCCCGTCTCTACTAAAAATACAAAGCATTAGCTGGGCATGGTGGTGCGTGTCTGTAATCCAAGCTGCTCAGGAGGCTGAGGCAGGAGAATTGCCCAGGAGGCGGAGGTTGCGGTGAGCCGAGATCGCGCCATTGCACTGCAGCCTGGGTGACAAGAGCGAAACTCTGTCTCAAAAAAAAAAAAAAAAGAAAAGAAAGAAAGAAATCTATTCTCCCACAGTCCCGGAGCCCGGAAATCCAAAATCAGTGTCTCTGCAAGGGGGTGGCTCATGCCTGTAATCCCAGCGCTTTGGGAGGTCATGGGGGGAAGACGGCTTGAGCCTAGGAGTTGGAGGCCAGCCTGGGCAACAGAGTGAGACTCCCATCTCTACAAAAATACAGAAAGTTACCCAGGCCGGGAGGCTCGTGCCTATAGTCCCGGCTACTCGGGAGGCTGAGGGGCGAGGATTGCTTGAGCCCGGGCAGTGGAGGCTGCAGTGGGCCGAGACCACACCACTGCACTCCAGCCTGGGTGACAGAACAAGACTCTGTCTCTAAAAACAAAAGGAAACAAAAGGTGTCTGCCGGGCTGCGACCCCTCTCAAGTCTCCAGGGCAGGAGCCCTCCTGCCTCTCGAGGCTTCCGGGGGGGTCCAGGTTCCTGGGCTCGCGGCCACGTGGCTCCAGCCTCGGCATGTCTTCATGGAGGACACGTCCTGTTGTGTCTGTCGGTGATTTTGTCGGTGTGAACATCACAGAGTGACTCACACATCCCTCACGGGTGAAGCCTCCCACACACCCGGGTACCAGGCACGGCGATCCTGGGCTGTAAATCTGAGGCTGCGCCGTATCCTGCAGGCAGCGGGGCCGCGATGGTGAGTGTTTGTGCGTCGAACACATCTGAACACAGGAAAGGGTTAGAAGAAACCCGGAATTCTCATGTTGGGCGGCCGCCGTCCTCCGTGCGGTCTGAGGGTGACCCAAGCGTCAGCACGTGACTGTACGTCCGTAAGAAGCCTGTTTCCAAAGGAGGCCCCCAGCACAGGTACTGGGAATCCAGTCCTCAAACCTAACTTCTTTTCTTTTCTTTTCTTTTTTTTTTTTTTTGAGACAGTGTTTCGCTCTTGTTACCCAGGCTGGAGTGCAATGGCGCGATCTCAGCTCACCGCAACCTCCGCCTCCTGGGTTCAGGCAATTCTGCCTGAGCCTCCTGAGTAGCTGGGATTACCGGCACGTGCCACCATGCCCAGCTAGTTTTTGTATTTTGAGTAGAGACGGGGTTTCACCATGTTGACCAGGATGGTCTCGATCTCTTGACCTCGTGATCCACCCGCCTCGGCCTCCCAAAGTGCTGGGATCACAGGCATGGGCCACCGCGCCCGGCCAGCTTTTACATTTTCTTTTGTAGGGATGGGGTCTTGCTCCATTGTCCAGGCTGGTCTCGAACCCCTGGGCTCCCTCGATCCTCCCATGTCGCCCTCTCAGAGTGCTGGGGTCACAGGCGGGAGCCACCGGCTGTGGCTTCACCTTATCTCCTTTGGGGGACACAGTTTAACCTATGACAGTGCCTGCTTGACTCACAGCAAATCGCTGCGAATAATCAGCCCGCCTCCGGGGCTGTCCTGAGGGTCTGACAGGAACGCCTTTGCTCCAAGAACTGGCTCTGTTTTGCAGCTGAGGAAACCGAGGCACGGTGGTGAGTGTGGGGCCAAAGCCTGGGGCGGTCAGGAACTGGGCCCAGAGCCCCGTCCTGGTTCCCATCCGGGTCCTCCTGCTGGGGTCCCCTCACCTGGACCCTGGGGTCTCGGCCTCCAGCTACTAAATGGGCCACTGACGGCCTCTTCCTGCCAGGGTGGTGGCCGGGGAAGACCATCAGGCCCGGAATGTCTTCCAGAGGGGAAAGGGATTCCATCTGGGGTACAGGGACCAGGGGGCCCCCCGGCCCTCCCCCACCAGGTTCTGAGGGGCAGGCAGGGGCAGGCAGGGTGGGGGAAAGCCGGCAGGGATAATTAGAAAGCGGAGTTCAGGCGGGGGCCAATTTGCTGAGGAGGAGCAGGGACAAACACCAGGCTGCAAATTAAGCTCGGGGGAATGTGGCTGGCTGGGCAGTGGGGGGCCTTGAAACCACCAATTAGGCCTCAGCTGGGATGATCCGTCATTAGGGCCCAGGAAGGAGGCCCACGCCCAGCCCCCGCTGCGGGGAAATCCTGGGTGCTGGGGAGGCTGGCTGAGGGCCCAGCCACCCCGCAGCCATCCTGCCCCTCCCTGGGCCTCAGTTTCCCCATCTGTGTATTGGAGGCCAAGTGAGGGCTTCCAGGAAGGGGCTGGGGGGTGCAGCCAGGAGTCCTGACCTCTGCCCTGTGTGGTCGCGCTGCCTGGCCTTTGTCTCCGCCCCACCCCGGCCAGCGCCAGACTGGCCAGCCCGCATTCCTGCACTGATTTATGGTGGCCGGGGAGGCCCGGTTTCCCCTTTAGCTGCCCGAGGGGTGTGGGGCCCGCAGGTAGACCAGGCTGGCCGGGCCGGCGGGTCCCATGAGCACAGGCACGCACACAGGGCCACATACCCTCCCCCTCTTCCTCCGAGATCCGGATTTAGGGGTTTGTCTGCGGTTTTTGTCTGTTTTGTCCCCAGAATCTAGAATCGGGCCGAGCACATGCTTGTTACATGAACCTCGATTTCCTCAGCTGTAATTTCTGGCCAGGCAGGGCAGAGAGGGGGACAGGATGAGCTCGCCCCCGGAAGAAGTGCCTGAGACGGCGGGTACTGGAATGGAGAGGGTTTCACCGCCGGAGCCGTTCTGGGGCAAACACCCCCCGCCCAAAACTGCAGAACGGGACCCGATTTGGGAAAAGGGCATTTGCAGATGTGATCAAAATGAGAAGAAGTCAGTGAATTCCGGCGGGTCCCACATCTAAGGGCTGGGTCCTTAGAAGAAAAAGAGACACAGGGACAGAGGCCCGGAGACCCCAGAAGCCCAGAAAGGCAGGCGGGAGGTTCCTCCTGCGGCCCCTGGTGGGAACTGAGCTGTGCAGATGCCAAGATTTTGGACTTTGGGCTCCAGGACAGAGGGAGGACAGGTCTTGGCTGTCCCAAGTCCACTGTCTGAGGTCCCGCGTCACGGCAGCCCCCTAAGAAGCGAATGCAGAGGCCAGCACACCTCCGGCTGGACCAGCGGAAGATCGTCTCCTCCGAGATCCTGACGCAGTGAACCCCCCTTCCCCAGCACAGTCCCTACAAAAACCTCACCGCACTTCCCGCCTCAGTTTCCCCACCTCTCAAGAAGAGTGTGTGAGAAGACACAGCAGCTTTACCCCAAGCACCTAGCACCCCCGAAACCCTCATATTCCGGGTGGGGAAAACGAGGCTCAGGTCAGCAAATAGCTGCCCCGTGTGGGGCCAGGAAGGGGGGGGGGCAGGAGCCATTAACCCCTAAGCCAAATGGTGGGTGAGAGGCCAGTGGAGAGGCACGGTCAGCCCCCCATGGGGCCGGGGCACTGAGGCGTGGCTGTGAAGGGAGGGTGGGGGGCGCCCAGCTGCCGGTAGGGGAGGCGGCTCTAATGGCTGTTGCTGCGGCCAGCCTACATCAAAGCTGGCAGTAAAGGCCGCCTCAGCTTTATGGGTCTCTGGCCCCTGGTTCCGCTCCCCTGCGGTGGGGGTTGGGGGGGTGCCCTGCCCTGGCCAGCTGGCCTAGGCCCCAGGGATGGGAAAGCAGGGGGCAGTGTCCAGGCTGCCCATGGCGGTGTCCAGGCCCCCACTGTGGGCCAGATCCCAGTCAAACTGCTGGGCCACAGCACACCCCATGGCAAACCCAGGCCTTGGTTCCCACCTGGGTCCTGCGGCTGAAACCCTGCTCCTCCCAAACATGGACCAGAAAGCTCTGAAATCAGCTGCCCAGCAGACACCCGCATGGGCCCTAAAATCGGGCAAAACCTCCGGAAACCCCCTCCCTGGGGCTGAGGGCCAAGATAAGGCGCCCTGCCCTCCCCTCCCCTCCCCTCCCCTCCCCTCCCCTCCCCACTGCCTGATGTCCCTGGGGCTGGCTCTCATCCGAAGGAGGCTCTGGAGACGACCCTCCGCAGACACTCCACCGCCCCTCCCATCAGCCCTGCCCACTCCCGTCGTCTGGAACAGGCCTTCTCGGCCCTCCTTCCCTTCCCTTCCCTTCCCTTTGACTGCTTCCAGCTGGGTCCAGGGTGGTCATTCCCTCCCTGGAGAGGGGCCCCGCCCGCCACCCTCCCTGGAAGGATAACGCAGGGGCCACTCCCACCTCCACGGATGCTCAGCGGCCACCCACCTTTACCAACCACCGTCCTCACGAACTCAAAGCCCCCAGTCCTCGCACGGCCCCAGCTGTCTGGATTCACCAACTTGTCTCTCCTCTGTCCCGGAACACGGGGAATTCTTATCTCGTTCCCTGTGTCCAAAATCAGGGACACAGCAGTTGCCTAATAAATGCAAGTGAAATAAACTTCCTTTCGAAGTTCGATCCGGCGAAATGGGGCGCCGCAGGGCTACGGGGCCGCACGGCAGGCCTGGGGGTCTTTCCCCGAGGGGCCCTGTCCCCTCTGTCCACGTCCTGCTGCGGGGAATGGAGGGTGTGGACTCCTAGGCTGGGCCAACCCTCCCGTTCTCAGCCGCATCTGCTTCGGAGAAGGGGAAACTGAGGAACAGAGCGTGTGGAGTCAAGCCGCCCCCAGGTCCCCCAACCTCGCCCCTCCTCCCAGACCTTTCCCCGCTCAGCAGCTGGGGGGCTTTTCACAGCCGTCTGAGCAGGACCCTCCGCTGGCCACAGCCTCCCAGGGCCCCCATTCCTCTCCTGCTCCCTCTGATCCTGACACGTGAGCCTTTGGGGGCTCTATTCAGACGCAAGTTTAGGGGTGGGGTTTGCGCCGTGGGGAGACTCCAGCTCACTGCAGCCTCCATCTCCCTCCTCGGCCTCCCGAGCCACTGGGGCCACAGGGAGGCACCACCACGCCGGGCTACTTTTTCTATTTTTATAGAGACAAGATCTTGCTGTATCGCCCAGGCCAGTCTCAAATCCCTGGCCTCAAGTGAACCTCTGGCCTCGGCCTCCCAAAACGCCAGGATGACCCCCCAGCCTTGGTGGCTTTTTGAGTAAAACAGGTGTGCCCCCACCCAGGCCTCCTCCCAGCGCCCCGTTCCTTCTGCCTGGGGAACGCAGCTCCCAGGTCCCAGCAAGGCTCCTGCCTTCCCGCCTCAACCCCCAATGTCGCCCTCTGACGGCTGCCCCCGTGCCCCGCCCCCTGCTCCACAGCCCCCCTCAGCCTCTGACCCCTCCATTCCTCTTTAATTTTCTTCCCCAGAACTCTGCTGGAGGACACACTGTGTGGCTCTGGGGTGAAGGCCCCAGACACTCCCCAGGCTCTGCACGGGGTGTGGGGGAGGCCTGGGGGGTGGGAGGTACCGGCCCAACTGCCGACAAGGACGGGGCCGGGGCGGGGGGCCCTCTGGAGGGGGCACCTGTGAGCAGGGAGGGCAGCGGGGCTCAGGTGGTGGCGCCAGTGGGGGAGGGGAGGCCAGAGAGCCCTAACCACCACCCCCAAGCCCTCGGAGGGCAAACAGGAAATTCTTGTTTGTGGCGAAACGTTGATTATTTTCTCCACCCCACCTCCCACAGAAACAACTGCTCAGGGGGTCAGTGGATTTTGCTGGCGACCAGGATAACTCCCGGGGCCACCTGAGAGGGCGGAGGGGGCTCCCCGGCCGCCTGGACCCCTCTGGAACCAGGGCGCTCAGCTCTGGCTTGGGACTCCCCTCTCCGGCCCACTGGCTTGGCTCTGGGAGGTGGGAGGCAAAGTCAGGAAAAGACCCCCGAGGTTTGCAGGAAATCCAGAGGGAAGGGTTGGCCAGGAGAGGACGGGGCGGCAGGGGACAGCACAGGCGGCCCCTCCCCAGGACAAGGCAGAGCCCAAGGTCACAGCAGGGCAGGGCCCAAGGTCACGTCGCCTGGGCTGTGGTTTCCCGCTCGGTCCCCAGGAAGGCCCCACCTGGGCACTCCTGCCAGGTCCCAGCAGCTGTGGGGGACCCAGGGCGGTGTCCTTGGGCCCAGAGGCCCAGGCTGTAAAGAAACCGCCTGTCTGCAGGGCCCCCTGGGAGAACCTTTGCCCCTCAGGCCCCCTCCTGTCTCCCAGGAGGCTCCAAAGTCCAAGGGGCCCCACCCGGGGGATGAGGCCACAGAGGGGGTGCAGGAGCTGGCAGGCACCAGACCTGGCGGCAGCCCTTCCGACGCTCCCTTCGCCCACAAAATCCAGGGAAATCCAAGAAACAACCCACGCCTCTCGAGATTGGGGCCTGCTGAGCCCGGAGCCTCCAGGAAGGTGGGCCTGAGACTTGGCAGAGAGGTGTCAGAAGAGAAATTTTCTTTTCTTTTTTTTTTTTTTTTAAAACAGGATCTCACTCTGTGGTCCAGGCTGGAGTGCATTGGTGCCATCACAGCTCACGGCAGCCTCCAAGTCTCGGACTCAAGGGATCCTCCTGCCTCAGCCTCTGGAGTAGTTGGGACTCCAGGCACCCACCACCATGCCCGGTTTATAATTTTTTTTTTTTTTTTTAGATATGGGGTCTTGCTATGTTGCCCAGGCTGGGCACAAACTCCTGGGCTCAAGCACTCCTCCCTCCTCGGCCTCCCAGAGTGCTGGAATGCTGGGCATGAACCACCGCACCCAGCCTGAGACACTTTCTTTAATTTTTATTTTGAGATGGAGTCTCACTCTGTCACCCAGGCTGGAGTATGGTGGTGTGACCTCGGCTCACTGCAACCTCCACCTCCCAGGTTCCAGCGATTCTCCTGCCTCAGCCTCCTAAGTGAGATTACAGGCGCGCGCCACCACGCCCAGCTAATGTTTTTTTTTTTTTGAGACGGAGTTTCCCTCTTGTTACCCAGGCTGGAGTGCAATGGTGAGATCTCAGCTCACCGCAACCTCCGCCTCCTGGGTTCAAGTGATTCTCCTGTCTCAGCCTCCCGAGTAGCTGGGATTTCAGGCACCCACTACGACATCCAGCTAATTTTTTGTATTTTGAGTAGAGACAGGGTTTCACCATGTTGACCAGGATGGTCTCCATCTCTTGACCTCGTGATCCACCCTCCTCGGCCTCCCAAAGTGCTGGGATTACAGGCTTGAGCCACCGCGCCCAGCCTAATTTTTTTTGTATTTTCCGTAGAGACGGTGTCAGGCTGGTCTCAAACTCCTGACCTCAGGCGATCCTCCCGCCTTGGCATCCTGAGGTGCTGGGATTCTGGGCAGGAGCTACCACGCCCAGCCTGAGAAAGGCACTTTTTGCATCACCCAATATGGCTTCTGGGAAACTGAAAAAGTATGTTTTCCTTTAAGGCCAGATATAGGTCTGCGGACGCTCAGAAGCGGCAGCAGCAGATCTGAGTCAGCAGCCGCCCTCCGGCCGTGGCCTGAGCCACCCACGTGCCCGGTGGGGCGTTCCCAGGCTGCTGAGGGGTCCGAGGGGAAAAGAAAATCCATCCCATGCCAGGACCACCCAGACTAGGCAGGAACTCTGAGGTTTGGTTCCTTCTTCTACTTCGGTTTTTTTTTTCCCCTTTTTCTGAGACAGGGTCTTAAGCAAAGGTGCTGGGACTACAGGCGTGAGCCACCTCGCCCAGCCAGTGCAGTCTGCTTTTAAAAGATCTTACAGGCGGAGCGCGGCAGTTCACGCCTATAATTCCAGAACGTTCGGAGGCTGAGTCGGACGGATCACAAAGTCAGGAGGTCTAGAGACCAGCCTGGACAACGTGGTGAGACCCCCGTCTCTACCAAAAACACAAAAAATTAACTGGGCCTGGTGGTGGGTGCCCGTAATTACATCCACTGGGGAGGCTGAGGCAGGAGAATTGTTTGGACCCAGGAGGCAGACGGAGGCTGCAGTGAGCTGAGATTGAACCACCGCACTCCAGCCTCCATCCTGAGTGAGACAGCAAAACTCCCTCTCTCTCTCTCTCTCTCTCTCTCTCAAAAACAAAAAAAGAGTAAATAAATAAAAATAATAATAAAATTAACCAATCTGGCCAGGCGCGGGGCTCACGCCTGTCATCCCAGCACTTTGGGAGGCCGAGGCAGGCAGATCACAGGAGGCCAGGTGTTCAAGACCAGCCTGGCCACCAGGGCAAAACATGGTCTCCACCAAAAATAGGAAAATTAGCTGGGCGTGGCAGCTCATGCCTGTCATCCCAGCACTTTGGGAGGCCGAGGCAGGAGGATCGCTTGAGGCCAGGAGCTGGAGGAAGGAAGGAAGGAAGGAGGCCACAAGAACCTCCCGTTCCTCTAACGCCAGCGTCTCCCTCCCGGCCCCTTGCTGAAGCCCCTCTCCTGGCAGCTCCCACTCACTGACAGCGCCCCCAACCCCCCACCCCCTCACAGAGGCCTGATAAGTGGAGGGCCAGGGCGGAGGCTGAGATGACTCAGCATTCTCAGCTGCTGCTCCCCAGGTGGGCAGGGTCCCTGGGGGCCCCCGGGCCTCCCCCTCCGCACTAGCGCCCACGCTGCCACTGGGAGGGACGGGCAGGGCGGGACCCAGCACCGCCTCCCCCACACCCCCGGGGCCCTGCTCCGCATCTGGGGAAACTGAGGCAGGGAGGGGTCCACACCTGTCTGGGAACCAGGTTTACAGAGCCCCCACAACCTGTAAAGCCCCTCACTCATCCACAGCCTGGAGAGGCGGAACGAGGCGGCATAGGGCGCTGGCATCCACATAATGGTGGTAAAGACTCCATGCCGGCTGGGCACGGTGGCTCACGCCTGTAATCCCGGCACGTTGGGAGGCCAAGGAAGGCGGATCACCTGAGGAGAGGAGCGTGAGACCAGCCCGGGCAACACGGTGAAACCCCTATTCTCTACTAAAGAGAGAATTCTCTACTAAAATACAAAAATCAGCTGGGTGTGGTGCCTGGCGCCTGTGGTCCCAGCTATTCGGGAGGCTGAGGCAGAAGAATCGCTTGAACCTGTGAGGCGGAGGTTGCAGTGAGCTGAGATTGCACCACTGCACTCCAGCCTGGGCCACAGGGTGAGACTTTTTTTTTTTTTTAAAGACGGGGTTTCACCATGTTGGTCAGGCTGGTCTTGAACTCCCGACCTCAGGTGATCCGCCTGCCTTGGCCTCCAAAGTGCTTAGATGACAGGAGTGAGCCACCACGCCCGGCCCAGGGTGAGACTTTGTCTCAAACCAACAAAAAAGACTCCAGGCCTCGTCCCCTCCCCACCGACGCAGAGACTGGCGACCAGGAATGAACAGCTCAACAGATGAGGCAGGAATGAAGGAAGGAATGACACTGGAGCAGAGCCTGGGGCTGCGGGAGGGAGGGGCACCGAGGTGGGAGGACCTGGCGTCTTGAGCCCCAGCCTGCCCGTCCTCGAGGCCTCAGTTTACCCACGGTGGGGGCGGGGCGGATGCCATCTAGAAGTGGAAGCCGGCGCTGTGGTCCTGCAGAGCAACAGGCCAGGGACTGCGTGCAGCCCTGGGAGGCCGGGGAATTTCGGGTCTCAGGGTGTTTTTCCGGAAACTCCCCGGACACACACAGAGGCAGCGGGGCCCAGAGGGCTGGCCTCACCAGGCTGTCAGCCCACAGGGTTTCTGCCAGGACAGCACACTCTGCAGCCGTCATGAAGCACCTGTTGTATGTCCTGGCTGATGGGGTATGCTGGGGAGATGCCGTGTCCTAAAAGGGCCTGGACTTCCCGGTTCAAGGAGCAGGAGGCAGAGGCCAGCTGGGGTGGGTGGACTGTAGAGAAATGAGACGCCAGGGGACAGGCAGGCCCGATCGACTAGAGGGTTGGAGGAGGGCAGGGTCACCCACACACAGCAGGCGCTTACTCTCAGGGTGACCCGCCGCCCCGCATACAGCAGGTGCTTACTCCCAGGGTGACCTGCTGCCCGCACAGAGCAGGCACTTCCAGGGTGACCCACTTCCCCGCATACAGCAGGCGCTTACTCTCAGGGTGACCCACTTCCACGCATACAGCAGGCAATCACTCTCTGGGTGACCCACTTCCCCGCATACAGCAGGCGCTTACTCCCAGGATGACCCGCCGCCCCGCACACAGCAGGCGCTCCCTCTCAGGGAGACCCGCTGCCCCACATACAGCAGGCGCTTACTCCCAGGGTGACCTGCCGCCCTGCATACAGCAGGCGCCTACTCCCAGGGTAACCCACTTCCCCGCATACAGCAGGGGCTCACTCCCAGGGTGACCCACTTGCCCGCATACAGCAGGCGCTCACTCTCTGGGTGACCCACTTCCCCGCATACAGCAGGTGCTTACTCCCAGGGTGACCCACTGCCTGCACACAGCAGGTGCTCAGTCTCAGAGTGATCCGCTGCCCGGCATACAGCAGGCGCTTACTCAGGGTGACCCGCCCCTGCCCCTCCTCCGCCAGCCCCTTCCCCACCCTCTCTGGGCTCGGCCTGGCCATGGCCGCCCGCCCGTCCAAGCCACAGGGCTCTTTCGATTCCCGTCAGCCCGCCGGCCTCGGTGGGGGGTGCCCATGCCCAGAGCCCCCCAGGCCGGGGAAATTGGGGAACTGATTCTAGGCAGGGCAAACATCTGCGCCCCTGGCCCCCGCCCCGAGGGCCGGGTCCCCTCCTGGAAACACGGACGCCCCACGCACGGAGCGCATGTTAATACTAGGCTCCAGAAATGACCGGGGGGCGTGGCCCGGCCGGTGCGGTCAAGGTGCTTCTCTCTGGGTCTCCGGGTCACTGGATTCTGGGGGAGTCTGCTGACGCCAAGCCCCCCACTCCCACGTGGCGGCCCTTCGTGTGATCGGGGGCCACCCTGGAACCTCGGTCTTCTCATCTGCGAGGAGGCCCTGGGGCGGCTGTGTGGGGGCCGCGACACAGATGGGGGAGTCCCTTGTTCAGGGAGGAGACCCTGATTGGCTGCCAGCCCGTTTCACAGTTGGGGAAACTGAGGCCTGCGAGTCCCGGAGGGCAGGGGCGAGCCCGGTGCTGAGATGCGGCCGGGGTGGGATCGGCTGACAGGCACTCCCAGAAAGTCAGTGCCGAGGAGGAAGGAGGCAGCCCCCTGGCATCGTGAAATGACAGACAAACCAACCTGGGGCTGGCGGTCCCCAGCGGAGCCCCCCCGACAGGGCACTGGCCCTGAGCAGCCCCTCTGTCTGCCAGGAAGCCCATTTCACAGATGCGGAAACAGACACGGATCTGGGCTGACGGCAGGGGGTGCCACAGACGACACTGGGCCACACCTCCCCCCAGAGTGCCCAGCACCGGGTCGGGGGAGGGGGCATCCGGCGTACATTTCAAAGGATCAGAAAGCCGCAGATGCAGAATCTCCGTGTGGCTGGGCGCGGTGATCCCGGCACAGTGGGAGGTCGAGGTGGGCAAACTGCTTGAGCCCGGGAGTTCGAGACCAGCCTGGGCAAGACAACGAAACCCTCTTCTTACAAAAAAAAAAAAAAAAAAAAAAAAAAAAAAAACCACACAAAAATTAGCCGGGCATGGTGCTGCGCCTGTAATGCCAGCTGCTCAGGAGGCCGAGGCAGGAGAATCACTGGAGCTTGGGAGATGGAGGCTGCAGGGAGCTGGGATGACATCACCGCACCTCAACCTGGGCAACACAGTGAGACCCTGTGACAAAGAAACAAACAAGAATATGGGCCGGGCGCGGTGGCTCACGCCTGTAATCCAAGCACTTTGGAGGCCAAGGTGGGCAGATCACCTGAGGTCGGGAGTTCAAGACCAGCCTGACCAACATGGTGAAACCCCATCTTAAAAAAAAAAAAAGAAACACGGCCGGGCACGGTGGCTCACGCCTGTAATCCCAGCACTTTGGGAGGCCGAGGCGGGTGGATCATGAGGTCGAGAGATCGAGACCATCCTGGTCAACATGGTGAAACCCCGTCTCTACTAAAAATACAAAAAATTAGCTGGGCATGGTGGCGCGTGCCTGTAATCCCAGCTACTCAGGAGGCTGAGGCAGGAGAATTGCCTGAACCCAGGAGGCGGAGGTTGCGGTGAGCCGAGATCGCGCCATTGCACTCCAGCCTGGGTAACAAGAGCGAAACTCCGTCTCAAAAAAAAAAAGAAAGAAAGAAAGAAAGAAAACAGAATCTTAGTTTTGAAGCCTTTTAGATTAAAAAAATAAAAAAGTAGCCAAGTGTGGTGGCTCACGCCTGCAATCCCAGCACTTTGGGAAGCAGAGGCAGCTGGATCATTTGAGGTCGGGAGTTCAAGACCAGCCTGGCCAACATGGTGAAACCCCGTCTCTACTAAAAATACAAAAATGAGCTGGGCGTGGTGGTGGGTGTCTGTAGTCCCAGCTACTCGGGAGCCTGGGGCAGGAGAATCGCTTGAACCCGGCAGGTTGCAGTGAGCTGAGATTGTGCCTCTGCACTCCAGCCTGGGTGACAGAACAAGAGTCTGTCTCCAAAATAAACAAACAAAGTAAAAGTAAAAAACACAGAAATAAAAATGAAATACCCAATGTTCTCTTCCCCCAGCCCCAGGCAATGACGAACCTGCCACTCCGTGCTGCCAGGGCATTCTGTATGGGGGCGGGGGGGCCCCAAAAATCCTCATGCTCCCACCTGGACGCCGGGGACTTGCCTCCCCGAGCCTCATTTTTCCCTGCTCAGAAATGGGCTTGGAGTATCTGCAGGGTCCAAGGGCTTTGTCCGGGGGTGGGGTTCCCTGCAGCTGGGACCTGGACAGTCCCAGGAAGCCCCAGAAGTGACATCCCCAACAGGCGTGTCCATCTGGAAAGAGGCGGCTGGCAGGAGAGCGGTACCGTCCCTCCCAGCCCAGGCTCTGAATGGACACGCACCCTGGGACGGGCAGCAGGAGCTGGGCAGTCCAAGGGGCCAGAACACGCCCGCCAGGCCACATCAACACCATCCCCTCAGTGGGACGCGGGCCCACCTGGAGTCTGAGCCCAGGACAGCGGCAGGAAGGAAGCGGCCGCTTCCCACCTCACACCCGGGAGTCAGTAGGAAGGGCCCTTCTTGGTGGGCTCAGGGTCTGGGGTCCCTCGGGGCACACCCGGCAGGAGCTTCTGCCAGACCCCAGGCCGAGGGCACAACAGGAACTGGCCCTACAGTGGGCATGCAGCCTCGGAGGAGTCACTCTGGCCGCTCCAGGGACACCTCAGCCCCGGGGAGCAGATGGAGGTGAGCCAGGGCTGCCCGGGGCACACAGCAGGCACCCAGGACGCACGCCATGCCCGCTCTACAGGAGTTAGAGGACGAACCTGTGGAACTGCCATGACCGAGCATGAAAAGCTAGTCACGGGAGCTACACTCCTTCCAACACGACCCTCGGCTTACGGGTGGGGAAACTGAGGCACAGAGGAGGACATCACGGGCGGCTGGGAGCATTAAAGCAATGAATAACTGCAGAGGTGATTTGTCTGCAGGTCCAAGTGCTCCTGACAGCTGGGTGCCTGGCCAAGGTGGGAGAGGGCGGCGGCTGGGCAGGGTGCCAGCTGGGGCAGAGATGCCCAGCCGCTCCTGGAGAAATGGCCGTCGGTGAGGAATGACCGGGTGATGTGGAGGGGATGGGGGTGGCAGAGAGAGAGAGGGGAGAGAAGACAGAGAGAGACAGAGACAGCAGGACCTGGACACACACCTGCTCCCCCACGAGCCCAGGAGTTCAGTCTGAGCAACTCAGCAAGATCCTGTCTCTAAAAAACAAAACAAAACAAAACAAAACAATTTAAAAAATAAATAAATAAAAAGGCCGGGCGCGGTGGCTCACGCCTGTAATCCAAGCACTTTGGAGGCCAAGGCGGGCGGATCACCTGAGGTCGAGAGTTCAAGACCAGCCTGACCAACATGGTGAAACCCCGTTTTAAAAAAATAAAAAAGTAAGCTGGGCGCGGTGGCTCAAGCCTGTAATCCCAGCACTTTGGGAGGCCGAGGCGGGTGGATCACGAGGTCGAGAGATCGAGACCATCCTGGTCAACACGGTGAAACCCCGTCTCTACTAAAAATACAAAAAATTAGCTGGGCATGGTGGCACGTGCCTGTAATCCCAGCTACTCAGGAGGCTGAGGCAGGAGAATTGCCTGAACCCAGGAGGCGGAGGTTGCGGTGAGCCGAGATCGCACCATTGCACTCCAGCCTGGGTAACAAGAGCGAAACTCCGTCTCCAAAAAAATAAAAATAAAAAATAAAAAATAAAAATAAAAAAGTAAAAAATAAAAACAAATAAAACTAGCCCGGTGTGGTGGCGCACGCCTGTGGTCCCAGCTAATCAGGAGGCTAAGGCAGGAGGACCGCTTGAGCTGGGAGGTGGAGGCTGCAGTGAGCTATGACTGCACCACTGCACTCCAGCCGGGGTGACAGAATGAGACCCTGCCTCAAAAAAGAAAAACCACTAAAAACCAAACAATGGAGCGACAGCGGGGGGTGGGGAGCTGGGGAGAGAGAGCATGGGGAGAAATGCCAGATACAGGTGATGGGGATGGAGGCCGCAAACCACGCTGCCACGTGTGGACCTGTGCAACAGTCCCGCATGTTCTTCACACGCACCCCAAAACCTAAAATGCAATAAAAAATAAACTTCTCACAACTATTTTGTAATAGGCAGTACATTATTGCTAACTGTAAGTCATAGTACTATTCAATTAAAAAAAAAACACTTATTTTGATCAAAAAAAAACCAAAAAAACCAGACAATGAAGCGGGTCTAGCCAGGCTCACACTGGGGACCCCCCCCCAAGGCTGAGTTCGGGGATTCTGGGTGGGGGACGCTCACTTGCCCAGAAGACCCACGTGTGTGGTAGTGACTGTGATGCCCCTGAGCTGGGTAAAGGTTTGGGGGCACTGGGGCAACAGGGCTGAGGCCCGGGCTGCCATTCGGCACACACACACCATGGCCATGTGGAACCCCCGCCCCAGACACCAGACACTTTCCCCCGAACAGGCGGAGCTACACAGCCAGACACACACACACACACACACACACACACACACACACACGCCCCGGACGCGCCCCTGTGGCCAGACACATGGGGAGCAGACACGCCCGGGAGATAAGGACACACCTGCCCTTCACTGTGCTGCCCCGGCGGGACTCCAGCGCCAGGGGCATTAGCTTCTGCTCTTCTGCCCCGGGCACGGCTGTGTTCCCAGTATGCAGATGAGCTGGCATACAGCAGGTCCTCCCTAGGTGCCCATGGGAGGGTCCTGCTCAGACACACGTGCACCCCAGGAGCCAGAGCCTGGTGTTTCCACCCTCACCTCACCCAGGGCACGGTGCCACATCAGCAGAGATCTCTGCTCTCCAGAAGTCTGAAATCGGAGCGTCTGTGGGGCTGTCGTCCCCGGCGGCTCCGGGGGGCGGGAGTTGTCCTTCCTTCCTCTCCCGGCTTCTGGGGGCTCCGTGTATCCTTGGCTTCTGGCTACATGGCTCCACCCTCTGCCTCTGTCTCCACACAGCCATCTCCCTGTGTCCGTGCCCACATTTCCCTTTTATTTATTTCTTATTTGATTTTTGAGACAGAGTCTCGCTCTGATCCCCAGGCTGGAGTGCAGTGGTGCGATCCCGGCTCACCACAACCTCCGCCTCCTGGGTTCAGGCAATTCTCCCGCCTCAGCCTCCAGAATAACCGGGATTACACGCGCCTGCCACCACGCCCAGCTGATTTTCTGTATTTTTAGTAGAGATGGGGTTTCACCATGTTGACCAGGTTGGTCTCGATCTCTTGACCTCGTGATCCACCTGCGCGCGGCCCCGTGTTTGTATTTTTAGTGGAGACGGGGCTTTGCCATGTTGGCCGGGCTGGTCTCGAACTCCTGACCTCAGGTGACCGGCCCGCCTTGGCCTCCCAAAGTGCTGGGATCACAGGCGTGACCTCCCTCTTAGAGGACAATGGACCGACGCTGGATTTAGGGCCACCCTACTGCACAGGACCTCACTGAAACTAACAACAGCCCAGCCGCAGGGACCTCACCTCCAAACGCGGTCCCATTTTGAGGTCCAGGGTGGACGTGAGTTTTGGGGGAATGCCATCCAACCCAGGACAGGCTCCTCCTGGAACTCGGTTCTTTATCTGCTCTCACGTCCTCCGTCTCTGAGGGTGGCAGACGAGGTTTCTGGGCATGGAACCAGGGCACTGTCTCCCATGTGGCTTCCGTGAGTGGGGCCTGGGTTCCCAGGGAGCTTGCTTCCTGAGCCTGACCAGAACCACAGCCTGCCCGGGCGGCGGGAGGAACGGCCCCCACGCAATCCCTGCCCGACCGCCTCGGCCCAGGGACGCCCCCAGCCCAGCCCCGACCAAGGGGCATGGCCACATCCCGGCGCCGGGGCCTTCAATGGCCAGATTAGCCACCGTTTAACCCTGTGACCCCCAATTGTCCTCTGGCCGTGTGCAGCCGGCAGAGCGGAGAAGAGGCGGTCCGCCCCCGCCCCCGGCACGCCACCCACCAGGTCGGCACCGCAGCGGCTCCCAGCCTGGCTTCCGGCTGCCCACGGGGGACGACCTTGAGTCATGCACCCAGGTGGGTGGGGCTGTGCCGCCCCCACCCCGGTCAGGACACAGAGTCAGAGTATTTGGGCATCCAAGGGACCTGGACTTCAGCCCTTGGTGTCTGGCAGGGAAACTGAGGCAAGAGTGGCCAGGGCTCTGCCAGCAGCTCCTCTGGGTCTGAGAGGGTGGGCGGCACCCCAGTGGCCCTGTCCATAGTGCGGCGGTCACTGGGGCCGCATCGGCTAGGCTGGCTCCAGAGCCCACAGTGGGCAGGGCGGGCGCTGATCTGTGCCCCGTGGCGGACGTGAGCCGCTGACCAAGACAGACGGCTCCGCTCTCAGCAGCCCCGGGGGCTAATGGTTAACAGGCCCCGCTGTGACCTCGCGCTTCAGCGGCCGGCTCGAGGCTCCCAGATGCTCAGGAGCACAAGAAGGTCGTCCGTCACGGGCGCATGTGTGCACACGCGGGGAGCCAAGGCAGGCACGCTTTTGGATGCACACACACATGCATGCATGCACACACACACACGCACACGCACACACATGCACGTACATGCACACACACGCACAAACACAGAGGCACGCGTGCACACACGTGCACACACACGCACATACACATACACACTCACATATGCTTGCAGCCACCCGACACACACACACACACACACAGCCACATCCAAACAACACACATGAGCCCGGCCAGCACTGCAGCTCACGCCTCTAATCCCAGCACTTTCAGGGACCGAGGTGGGAGGATCACTTGAGCCCAGGAGTCTGCGACCGGGCTGGGCCACGTGGCAAGACCTATGTTTGTATTTTTAAAAATGCACACACAGCAGACCAACACCTCAACATAGACATTCACACAGGATGTGGTCAGGGCTGACGCGCGCCTGGACACACACACCAGCAGGACCACGCAGAACAGGGACGTGGGGCGACTGCCACGTCAGTTGGCACACAGAGACCTAAACGAACACCCTCGTACTGGCGGGGGACACGCAGGTGGACGTGCGAGGGGCCGCTGGCTGGGTGTGCACAGCCCCACACACGAGACCCACAGAATCCAGCAGGTGCCCGATGGGCAGATGTCCCCGGAGGGTCCAGAGATGCCGGCCGACTCTGGAGCAAGATCCCCTCCCAGGCAGGGTCCCACGAGACGGGACCCACGGGCTGCCCGGCCACAGGCCCGGCGTGCACACTCGCACGCACGCCACGGCGGCTCACCACGCCCATACCCCGGCCGGGCACCATGTGGGGACACGCTCTGCCTGCGGGCACCGCTCCCTCAGGCCGCCGCGTGTGTTATTAGAAAGCGTGGGGCGGGGCTGGCACTTGGCAGCGGTCACCAGGGTGGGGAGCCGGCGGTGGGCGTGGGGCCAGGCCACGACGGCGGTGACCCCGTGGCGGTGACCCGGCGGCCAGGCGGCGGCGCAGGGGCCAGATAAGGCTCTTCCGGCTGAGTCAGCGAGGCTCCTGGCACTGGCACGGGCCAGGGCATGGTGCCAGGGGCTGGTGGGCAGGCACCCTCCCCCCCCCGCCAGGGCCCAGCTGGCCCGGCGCCAGCAGCCACAGCCGCTTTGATGAGGCAGGCGCTGCCCTGACGGGGAGGACCAGGCACTGAGGGGCTTCCCGAGAGCCCTCCCCCCAGCTCACGTGTGGCCGAGGAAGACGCCCGCTCCAGGGCTGGCGGCCGAGGGCCTGGCTCGGGGCCCTCTCAGCAAACATGCTCTGTCTCAGACACAGCCGCTGCCTCTGTGCACTCGGAACCTGCTGCCTGACCTCCGGGCGAAGGCCCGGGCTGCGCCATCTGCCTGGAGCACCTGCCTGCGCTGGGAAAATTCTACCCTCTCCCTCTTCTCAGGCCTCAGAGGCCCGGCTGCAGCACTGGCCTCCTCTACCCCTGCCTGGACCAGGGAAGCCTCCATCTGTCCCCAAAACAGGCTCTGGAAGGGTCCTCCCGGCCTCCTCCTCCCAGCTCCAAACCCTGCCAAGCCTCCTCTCCACCCCCAGCTCTGGGTGCCCTGATGTTCTGCCCACTCCGCCTGCTACACCAAGCTTGACCAAACCACGGCCCTCGGGCCACACGTGGCTCAGGATGGCTTTCACTGCGGCCCAATGCAAACTTTCTTAAAACACTACAAGATTATTTTGCAATTATATTTGAGCTCATCAGGCACCATCAGTGTCACCGTATTTTACATGTGGCCCAAGACAATTCTTCTTCCAATGTAGCCCAGGAAAGCCAAAAGATTGGCCACCCCTGCCCTACACATATGCTCCAGCCACAGTGCTTCAAGAGGCAGGCCCTGCCCTGCTCTGTCTCACTAACAAACTCTTAACACATCCTGCAAAGCCCCAGCCCCAATGCCCCTTCTTCTGGGCAGCCTCCCCCTCAGTCCCCTCTAGCCCACCCCCCAACCCCTCGAGGGATTTGGGGAAACCCAGCAGCCCCTCCAAGCCTCGGTCTGAAATGGAGGTGGTCAGACCAGGCCAGATCTCAATGCTAGCTCTGGCTCCCACTAGCCTGGGGGTCTTCGGGGTAGGATGGAGAAAATGCCTGCCCGCTTCTCCCAGAGCCCTGGCAATTCCAGCTCCCCACCTCCTCCCCACACTGCTCCAAGCAACGCTCACTCGCCCGAAGATGTTCGTGAGGGTGCTGATTACAACGGGGAAATGACCCAGGGAAGAGCGAGGCTGTGCTGGTGTCCAGCCTCCCCAGGGAAACGTCCACACGGCTGAAAGGACCAGGCAGAATATCCCAATGACGACGCGGGCACACCCAAGGAAAACAGTTCCTCGAAGGCAGCGCTGGGAGGAACCTCCCAGACCCCGCTGAAGATCACACCTTAGATGCCTCAAAGGTCACATTCCTGGGTGCATGTGGGCAGAGAAAGGCCTGGGGAACCCACAGCTAGTGTCACGGCAGAGGCTCGGGGCTCACTGTCAACAGGCCGTTTTTTTCCTCCCTGCGAGAACCAAACTAGGTTTTATAGGACAGAAACCTGAAGGGACTTCTGCGATCCCTTTGTAGAAAGTGGGGAAGGGGGCCGGGTGCGGTGGCTCGCGAGTGTCATCCCAGCACTTTGGGAGGCCGAGGCGGGCGGATCACCTGAGGTCGGGAGTTCGAGGCCAGCCTGAACAACATGGAGAAACCCGGCTCTTCTAAAAATATTTTTTTAAAAATGGCCCGGCGCGGTGGCTCACGCCTGTAATCCCAGCACTTTGGGAGGCCGAGGCGGGTGGATCACGAGGTCAAGAGATCGAGACCATCCTGCTCAACATGGTGAAACCCCGTCTCTACTAAAAATACAAAAAATTAGCTGGGCATGGTGGCACGTGCCTATAATCCCAGCTACTCAGGAGGCTGAGGCAGGAGAATTGCCTGAACCCAGGAGGCGGAGGTTGCGGTGAGCCGAGATCGCGCCATTGCACTCCAGCCTGGGTGACAAGAGCGAAACTCCATCTCAAAAAAAAAAAAAAAAAAAATTAGCCGGGCGCTTTGTGGAGGTCGCCTGTAATCCCAGCTACTCAGGAGGCTGAGGCAAGAGAATTGTTTCAACCCGGAATCAGAGGTTGCAGGGAGCTGACATTGTGGGACGCCGACTCAAAAAAAGAAAGAAAAGAAAAAAACAGGAGAGGGGCTCTTGCTCTGTCACCCAGGCTGGAGTCCAGTGATGCAATCATGGCTTATTGCAACCTCGACCTCCCAGGCTCAGGTGATCCTCTTACCTCAGCCTCCTAAGTAGCTGGGACCTAATGTTTTTTCTTTTTTTTTTTTTTTGGAAAAACAGGGTTTAGGGCTGGGTGCGGTGGCTCACGCCTGCAATTGCAGCACTGTGTGAGGCCGAGGTAGGTGGACACCTGAGGTCAGGAGTTTGAAACCAGCCTGACCAACATGGAGAAACCTCATCCCTACTAAAAATACAAAATTAGCTGGATGTGGTAGCGCATGCCTGTAATCCCAGCACTTTGGGAAGCCAAGGCAGGTGGATCACGAAGTTAGGCGTTCAAGACCAGCCTGGCCAAGATGGTGAAACCCTATCTCCACTGAAAATGCAAAAAAATTTGCTGGGAGTGGTGACACACACCTGTAATTCCAGCTACTTGAGGAGGGTGGCTGAGGCAGAGAATCCCTTGAACCCAGGAGGCAGAGGGTACAGCGAGCCGAGATTGTGCCACTGCACTCCAGCCTGGACGACAGAGCAAGACTCCATCTCAAAACAAAAACAAAAAAACCGAACAGCATGTTATCATCTTGCCCAGGAGGCTGGTCTCGAACTCCTGGGCTCAAACAATCTGCCCACCTCGGTCTCCCAAAGTGCTGGGATTCCAGGCATGAGCCACTGTGCCCAGCCCAAACTGTACACTTTAAAACAGTGAATCGAATGGCATATGACTTATAGCCCAACAAAGCTGTTTTTCGATTCATTTCAAATGTATTCAACACTTGTTAGAGTTGTTGACACTGAAGGTTCAAATCCTTAAGTGGCTGAAGACCTGCCACCGCCCACCCTATGCATTTAAAACCCACCACAGCGGGGCGTGGTGGCTCCCGCCTGGAACCCCAGCACTTTGGGAGGGCAGATGGCCTGAGGTGGGCGGGTCACCTGAGCCCGGGAGATCTAGACCAGCATGGGCAACAGAGACTGACCCCACCTCTACAAAAGTAAGCTGAGCGTGGTGGCACCTGTCTGTACTCCCAGCTACTCAGGAGGCTGAGGCAGGAGGATCGATGGAACCCAGAAGATGGAGGCTGCAGTGAGCGAGGACTCAAAAATAATAAAAATAAAATAATAAAATAAAAAAAAAATAAAATAAAATGCTATCGGCCGGGCACGGTGGCTTCCGCCTGTAATCCCAGCACTTTGGGAGGCCAAGGAAGGCGAATCATGAGGTCAAGAGATCGAGACCATCCTGGCCAACATGGTGAAAACCCGTCTCTACTAAAAATACAAAAACTAGGCCGGGCGCGGTGGCTCAAGCCTGTAATCCCAGCACTTTGGGAGGCCGAGGCGGGTGGATCACGAGGTCGAGAGATCGAGACCATCCTGGTCAACATGGTGAAACCCCGTCTCTACTAAAAATACAAAAAACCAGCTGGGCGTGGTGGCGCGTGCCTGTAATCCCAGCTACTCAGGAGGCTGAGGCAGGAGAATTGCCTGAACCCAGGAGGCGGAGGTTGCAGTGAGCCGAGATCGCACCATTGCACTCCAGCCTGGGTAACAAGAGGGAAACTCTGTCTCAAAAAAAAAAAAAAATACAAAAACTAGCTGGGCATGGTGGCGTGTGCCTGTAATCCCAGCTACTCAGGAGGCTGAGGCAGGAGAATTGCTTGAACCCAGGAGGCGGAGGTTGCGGTGAGCCAAGATCGTGCCTCTGCACTCCAGCCTGGGCACAGAACAAGAGTCTGTCTCAAATAAATAAATAAATAAAATAAAACAAAATCCTACCGGGGCGGCTCTCCAGAGCCCAGGCCTGCTGGGTGAGTGACAGGAAGCCACCAGGAGGCTACGTCAGACATCAGGAGGCTGAGATCCTAATCGCTGCCTGACGCGTGCCGGACTCCAAGAGCGCACGTCCCAGGCCCCACGGCGGCCGGGTTCCAGGTGTCCGGGGAGAGAACCCACGGCCCCGAGCCGGCTGTGCCGGCCCCTCTGCAGCCCGGCCGCCCACCAGACCTGCAGCCCACAGCACAGTGTCACAGCTGTCGAGGATCTGCAGGCGGAAGTCAGCCTCCAGCCCTGCCAGGACCCGGGAGGAAGCGGCAGAGCGGTGCCAAGAGGCTGGCCAGCAGGCCAGGGCTGCCACGTGCCAGGAAGGGGGTGGGGCAGGTGCCGGAGCCAACAGGGGCCCCAGCAGGGGTAAGGGGAGGGGAATGTCAGCTGGGCTGGCTGGGCCCAGGCCACTGTTGACACTGGAGTGCAGGTGCCTGGCCAGCTGGGCGGGCGGCGGCATTGGCGGCTGGACCTGCCACAAGCGGCCCAGGATAAGATCCCAGGGCCGGCTGGGCGCGCCAGCTCAGGCCTGTCATCCCAGCACTCTGGGAGGCCGAGTTAGGCAGATCACTTGAGCTCAGGAGTCTGAGACCAACCTGGGCAAATAGTGAGACCCTGTCTCTAAGGGGGAAAAAAAAAAAATCCCAGGACTGCAGGGAGGAGCCTCCCCGACCCCCACCGCCCACACCCCTCCTTGGCCCCCAACTTCTCGGAATTCCAATCCCATCTCCTGTAAGACCTAGCCCTGAGCGGCACGCGGCCCCCAGCCCCGACACACAAGCCCAGCTTTAGTGAAACCTCAGGGCCTTTGCACAAGCTGTTCCCTGCCCGGTACACCCAGGAAGCAGGTGCCGGGGGGGACGGGGCATGCAGCAGGAGCTCCGTGAATACCTGAGACTGCGGGTGACACACGATGACCCCTCCCTGCCCTGGCCTCAGTTTCCCCATCTCAGCTTCCCGCTGCAGAGAACCCCATGGCCCCGGCTGCAGCGCCCGGGACCCTGACCCAGAGCGTCACCCAGATGAACTCCATGGTGGCTTCTGCTGCCTTTGTTCCAGACACACTGCAGGCTGAGGGGTCAGGGCGCCTGGCTAGTCACCCCAAAACTGCCCCGTCGGTTTTGGGCTTTGGAGGCTGGGGCTGTCTGGACGGGGCACGTGTCCAGGGTCAGGGGGGTCCCATTCACCTCTGACCGCCCCCCCAGGACCGACTGACTGTGGGGGGCCTTGACCCCTGCTGTGGGCTTGGCTGTGACGCTGAGGGGGTGGCGGTCTCGGCCCAGCTCCTGCCCGCCCCCCGCCCCAGCCCAGGGAGCCCGGACAGACGGCAAATATTGGGTGAATAAACAAATGGAATTAAACAGAATACACGCTCGTCAGTATCAGCTTAAACCCAGAAAAGATCCCACGCTCAGCGCCCCAGGCCCCGTCTCCCAGCGCCGAGCCTCCGTTGTCTCACGGGCAAAACGGGACGCATGGTGGCGTGGCCCGTAGAGTGTCCCCTTCTTCGGGAAAGGGAAACTGAGTCACAGAGCAGGGTGGGGTCGGCGAGACCCCCCCCGCCGAGTCCCCGCCGCAGCCCTGCCCGTTGTCCCACACCGTGCAGGGTCCGGCTTTCAGCTCTATACTGGGTGTGAGTTTCCAGCAGCCCAAACTGAACTCTCTTGAGAACCGCTGGGGTCAGAGCCCGCCTCCTACCAAGCACCCCTGGAGTCAGGAGCCCCAGGGGGGCCCCACTGGGTGTCTGTGCCTCGGCCCCTCCTGGAAGGTTCCTGGGAGCAGGTCCTGGAAGCCCGGGGTCGGAGGGGCTCCCCTGGGGCAGGCGGGTCCCAGCATGTCCATCACCCACCTCCCTGCGGGAGCCCAGACCAGCCTCTGGCCCCGGGCGAGAAGGAGGCTCCCCCCAGCCGCGCCCAGAGGTCAGGGCAGAGCCCAGCTGGCCGAGGGCTGGAATGTGAGCCTGGCCACCATCTGGTCTCCATCTGCCCGGCCCAGCATGGCCCAACTTCAAAGCATCCCCCGCCTGGCCACTTCCTCTGGCCTGGCCGCCTGCGGGGAAAGGCCGGGGAGGCCCCTGCTTCCTCCTGCAGCCTGGGGTCCCTGAGACCCTCCTGCCAGCCCGGCCTTCACCGCCCACTCAGAGCCTCACAGGTCCCGGATCCTGCGGCCACACCTGAGCCACCCCTGGGTCCCCTCGGTGGCCAGCTGCAGCCGGCAACCCCCAGGGCTGTCCACAGACTCCGGGGACCGGAGGAGCCTCCTCCCCGCGTCACCACGGCCCCCGCCCTCTGCCCACATCACCCACATGCCTGGTTCCTGCAGCCCACGCCCGGCGCAGGCTGGCCCGGCCCCTCCCTCCCAGACCGGCCTTTCCGTCTCTGCCTGGTCACCAGCTCGGACGCGGGGACCCCAGGTTCCTCCTCCCCGGCTGGCACCCCTCACACGTCCCACAGCAGAGCGAAGCACCACAGGCCCGTCCAGCCCATGCGCTGGGGGCATCGCCGCTGCAGCCTCCGCAGGAACCCCGGTTCTCAACGTGACGCCCGGCTCAGCACACACCCCGAGAAACGTGGGCCTGCCAAGGGCCCCAGAGGGTGGGCTCCCCCGCCCCGCGGGACGCACCCACTCACCTGCTTAAACTGTTCCTCGTACGTCCAGTCCCCGTGGTCTGGTGGCTGCAGCTGTGGGGCCACACAGGCGGCCCCTCCAGAGTGGGCAGGGCCGGGCCCCGGCCGCTCCTGGCCCCCCAGTGCCCTGGGAACGCCGTCGCTGCCGCGGAAGGCCTGGGGCGGCTGGGCCTTGCGGGGGAACAGGGCCGAAGTGCTCAGGCTGGCGGGGCCTGGGGGCCCCAGCCCCTCCTCGTCCTCCTCCTCCTCCTCCTCCTCATAATCCTCCTCCTCCTCCTCCTCCTCCTCCATCTCCTCCTCCTCCCATTTGGGCTTCCTGGGGTGAGCAGAGGGCGGGAGTCAGGGGAGAAAGCACTGGCTCGTCCCCGCCCAGGGACAGACCCGCTCCCCGACCCAACCTCAGTTTCTTTCTCTGGAAACGGGTTTGCAGGGAGTGCCCGTGAGCACAGGCTGTGTGGGGCACCCGTGATGCCCATTTTGTTCCCCATTAGCCCAGAACAGCACCAACAGTCCCTACAGCATGAATTTTGGGGCCCTGAAAAGCATCATGCGGGCAGGCACGGTGGCACACGCCTGCAATCCCTGCAGCACCCTGGGAGGCCAAGGCAGGAGGATCACTGGAGCCCAGGAGGTGGAGGCTGCAGTGAGCTGTGATGTCATTACTGCACCCCAGCCTGGGCCACAGACGAGACCCAGTCTCTTAAAAAAAAAAAAAAAAAAGGGGAATTATCATCACAGGCTGCTTCCCACATCACAGGCTGCACCCGGCCCCACCTCCTGGTCCCTCCACAGGGAGAATCCTCCCATCACTATCTGAAATCCCCCCACCCCAAGCCGCTGGCCCTCCACGGTACCCCTCCTGGGTTTTCCTGGCAGCCCTTTGTACAACCTGCCATCAGCCGGCTTCTCTGCTAGGTTTTGTTTGTTTTAGGAGACAGGGTCTTCTCTGCTGCCCAGGCTGGAGTGCAGTGGTGCGATCACAGCTCACTGCAGCCTCAGCCTCCCGGGCTCAAGCCAGCCTCCTGCCTCAGCCTCTCGAGCAGCTGGGGCCACGGACGCATGCCACCACACCCAACTCATTTCTGTCCTTTTTGTAGAAACGGAGTCTCACTACATTGCCCAGGCTGGTCTCGACCTCGGCTCAACTGATCGTCCCACCTCGGCCTCCCAAAGTGCTGGGATTATAGGCGTGGGCCACTGGTTCTCCCAGCAACATGCGGGTTCCTGGAGGCCAGGGTCCCTCAGCCAGCCCTGGGGGGACCCACACGCCGAACGGGCCCTGCCGGCTGCAGATTTTATCTGCCCCTGCTGCTGAATCTGCCGTAGCCATCAGTGACTAGGCTGCTTTAAGTTAACTAAGATGAAACAAAGTTAAAGACCCGGCCCTCAGTCGTCCTGGCCCCATTTCCAGGGTCTGGCAGCCACTCCCAGCTGCAGAGTGGAGACGGGGGACGTTTTCACCACCATCCTGAAAGGCCCACTCTCGGGCACACAGTACAGGCTCGAGAAACACTTGCTCGGGGGGACAGGATCCACGGGACGCTCACTTACTCCCTTTAATTAAACACAGGAGTTTAAGACCCGCCTGGCCAACATGGCGAAACCCCGTCTCTACTAAAAATACAAAAAATAGCCGGGCGTGGTGGTGCGCACCTGGAATCCCAGCTACTCAGGAGGCTGAGGCAGGAGAATTGCTTGAACCCGGGAGATGCACGTTGCGGTGAGCCGAGATCGTGCCATTGCACTCCAGCCTGGGCGACAGAGCGAGACTCTGTCTCAAAAACAAAACAAAACAAAACAAAACAAAAAAACACATTCTTGGCTCATGGCAACCTTCGCCTCCCTGGTTCAAACAATCCTCCTGCCTCAGCCTCCCGAGTAGCTGGGATTACAGGCACGCACCACCACGCCCGGCTAATTTTTGTATTCTTAGTAGAGACGGGGTTTCGCCATGTTGGCCAGGCTGGTCTCAAACTCCTGACCTCAGGGGATCCGCCCGCCTGAGCCTCCCAAAGTGCTGGGATTACACTCGTGACCCACAGCACCCAGCTAAGAAACTTTTTTTTTGAGACAGGATCTGGCTCCTTAGCCCAGGCTGGAGTGCCGTGGGGCAATCATAACTCACCTCCACCTCCTGGGCTCAAGGGATCCCCCTGCCTCAGCCTCCCTAGTAGCTGGAACCACAGGCATGCACCACCATGCCTGGCTAATTTTTTAATTTTTTGCAACAATGGGGTCTTGCTACGTTGCCCAGGCTGGTCTCCAACCCCTGGGCACAAGTGATCCTCCCATATCAGCCTCCCAAAGTGCTGGGATGACAGGCAGGAGGCCCCATGGCCGGACCCTTACTCCCATTCTGCAGATGAGCAGAGTGACACCCAGAGCCAGTAACAGCCCCCAAAGCCCCTGCCCGGGACCCCAACTCACATGTCCTCATCGGAGGCCACATCCTCAAAGTGCTCCTCTCCTGGCCCTTCTCTGCCTCCGCCAGGCCCGACTGGTGAGCCGGGTGTCCCCTCCCGGGCTGCGTCCTCCTCCTCCGAGCCTGGGGGCCCGTCCTCGGAGTCACCGGGGCTGGCTGGGTGTCCCAGGCCCGCAGCCGCGGCCCGCATGGCAGCCAGGGCGGCCATCTGAGCCCGTTGCATGCGGGCACTCTCAGGCTCTCTGTCCTCATCGGCGGTGGCCCGGGCCCGGACAGGGGGCGCAGCAGGGGGCTCGGGGGGCAGCTGCTGCCGGGCCTCCAGCTCCTGGCGTGCCCGCTGCTGCCGCTGTAAGAGCGTCTCCATCACGGCCTGTAGCTTCATGGCCCTGCGGGCCGGGCCACCGCCACCACCACGGGCGCTAGGGGTGGGTGGCGGGGGCAGCCCCTGCGGGGACGGGGCCCGGCCACACTGCAGCGTGGGGGCCGCGGGAGAGCCGGGGCAGTGCAGGGTGGCAGGGAGCGGGGGCGGGGGCCGCCGGGCTCAGGCTGAAGGCTGACGGGGCATGCCTCTTCCTCACGCTGGGCTCCAGGGGACAGCGGCCGGCATCTGGCTCATTCACACATCCGCAGAAACCTGAGGGCGGAAAAAGAGATGGTCAGAGCAGGCCTGCCCAGGCCCCCTCCCTCCCAGTGAAGGCCCCCCAGGATCATCTCTCATGTCCATCTCACGCAGGATGCAGACCTGGAGGCCTTCCTGGAGGCAGTGGTACAGGCTCTTCGAATACACCCTACCATGGGCCTGGGTAGCAAGGTCACCCCGCACTGGGCCACAGAGAAACACGCTGTGGCCAGACTGCCTGCCCCGGGAGATCTCGGATTATTGCTTCACAAGCAGGGTGGGGGAAATGGGCGTTCCTGGCCTGTGATTGGCCAGCAAGCTCCAGGCCCCAGTCAGGCGGGTTCTAAGTTCCAGTGGCTGCCCCAGCCCCTGCTGGAGCGGCCCAGGTATCCTCCCATCTCAGGCCGACAGAGATGGTGACTGCTGGACACTGAGCGCCTGTTGCATACAGCCAACGCCCAAGCCCCAACCTCTCTGGGCCTCAGTTTCTCCACATGCAAAACGGTGTGGATGACAGCACCCCCCTCCCGGCCCTCAAAGTGGGATGAAGCGAGTTCATGAGGTTAAGGTGGAACCAACAGGTGTCAGGGAAAGAGGCGCCAGGGCCGTCCCATTTCACAGCTGAGGACACCCGAGGCTCAGAGACCCTTTGCTTGGACACACGGGGCTGAGGCTTGAACTCAGGGCTGAGTGACCACAGAGCCTCCCACGCAGACCCCACACTCTCTTTGCAGGGCAGCAGGAGTCTGGAGTTCCCCGGTCCTCTGGGACCCCGAGCGGGCCGGACGCCTCCTTCAGCAACATGCTCACCCCAGCCTCCAGTCCCATCCACCGAGGGCCAGTCCTAATGGCCTGAGCGCAGAACGGAGACATCCCGGGGCCTGGGTCCCAGCCCAGGCCACACCTCCACCCACCAGGCCGACAATAAAACAGGCCGGGTGGAACCCAACAGGCCTGGGTGCCACCAAGCGACACCCCAGAGTGAAGGCACATGGTGGAGACGGGAGGCGGCAAAGCTCCACCCTCCAGAGAGGCAGCTGGCCCAGGAGGCCGCCCCCAACCCTTACCCTGGCAAAGGAGCCCCCAAGACTCATAAACAGCTCCTGGGCAGACAAGTTCTAGAGAGGGGAGGAGGCAGAGGCTCCTGGGACTCAGATCCCTCCCATGACCGGACCCCACCCAGGTTGCTGTTGCACAGCAGACACCCCAAACCTCCCATCTCACCAGAGGGGTCCTGCAGAAGCCACAGAGAGCCTTGCGGCCGCCTCTGCCCCAGCCTCCCTTTACCCAGACCCCTGAGTCTTTCGGCCCCATGAGTGAATGGCAGTGGGGGGGCAGGTGGGTGACCCAGGGGAGAAATCAGGGAGGGTCCGTTCCAAAATAGCCTCTGGGTCCCATCTGTTTTGGGGACAGAGGTCCCAGGTCACAAAGACCTCAGGGCCACAGTGCTGGGGAGGAACCAGGAGAGCCTGGTGGTCCAGAGCCCCCCAGCCCCAGGCCCTTCACCCACCATCCACCCCAAGAAAGTGCTGAGGGGGCATTTCTGGCTCAGGGTCTGGTCAGGTCTGCTGCCCCTCCCCCACCTTTGACAACTTCAAGAAAAGCCGCCCCCCCCCACGGAAGAGCTCCAAGCAAAGCCCCCCCTCTTTGGGGGCACAGAAGGAAGAGGCCAAAGGAAGCCACTCCCCCCACCACCCCGCTTCGAGCCCTGCTGGGTTTAATGACCCTTCCGGGTCGCCGGGTGGGGGAGGGGAGCAGGACAGGCCTTTACGTTGGGGCCGGTGGAGGGGGCAGGTGGGGATCCCAGATTCCTCCCCCAGGCCAAGCCTGGGTGCCGCCCCCCCATCGCCGCCATTAACCCTAAACTGGCAACGCCCACCCTCTTCAGACCCCTCCCCCAAGAGCCCTTTGTCCTCGACCCCCACCCTCATTTTATGACAGCCCCAAGGGAGCGGCTAGGACGGGGCGCTGGGTGGTCGTTGGACCTGGCAGGGGTGGGGGGCGGAGGGATCCTGGGCCACACCCTCCTTCCCCCAGGCCTCCGGAGAGAGGTCACCCGCTCAGCCCGGGCCTTGCAAAACATGGTTATTTAAAGAGTTGTGCAAGGCCCTGGGCCCGCGGGTGGCGAAAGGGGCCCCTCACTCCACGAGGGGAAGGGGAGGGGGAGGGGCGGGCAGAAAGCTGGGGAGGGGGCTGAGAAAGTCCTGGGGGGCGGTGTGGAGGAAGTGAGAAAAAAACTCAAGAAGAAACAAGAAGACAGAAACCCTGGCCCGGATTTCAAAGGCTTCTTGGAAAGCGGCCGATTTGCATGGGGGGACCCCCTCCTGCCCGAGCGCCTAAAAACGGAAGATAATCGAACCCGCCGCTCGGGGTCGGCGCCGAACGTTGGAGTTGACAAACGCGCGCTCCCAGCGCTTCCTGCGCCCGCTTTTGTGTCTGGGGGGCCCTGAGACGGGTCGGGGGGCTCTTCCTGGGAATCCCTGCCGGGGCACCGGGCGCCCCGGCCCAACCCACCCGGGCGCGCGGGGGCCGCGGGGTCTCCCTCGGGGGCCCCCCCTCTCTGCGCTGGCGCGGACACTTTATAAATAAACCCGCCCGGCCGCGGAGGCTCTCCGGGAACGACCCTCCCTCCTCTCTGGGCTCCCGAGTGAACCCCTGGTTTCGGGGAAAACGAACAAAAACGAGATAAAATCCCGGGGTGCAGCCCCCCGCGCGCGCGCGCGCAGAGACCATTTCCTTCCGCTGGGGAGGGGGGAGCCGCGCGCTCGCGACCCCCGATCGCCCCCGATCGCCCCCGCTCACCCGTGGGCGCCCGACCCAGCGGGGAGTGGAGTCTCCAAGCGGGGCGCAGAGAAGATCCCCGAACCCCGACCCGCCAGGGCCGCCCGCCCGGCCCGGGACCTCCCACCAACATCTCCGCCCAACTTTGGGGACCCCCTTATCCGGCTTCCAGGGCGCAGCGCGCGCACCCCGGCACCGGAACCCGCGCCCGGAACGGCCAGCGCGCCCCCCGGCCTCACCGCGCAGGGCGGCTCGGGGTGGGGGGACGCAGCGCCCCGCGCCTGGGGTCGGCCTGCCCGGGCCCGCCTGGCCTCCCGCCGCCGGCTCCCAGCCCCGCCCGACTCACCGAGCCGCCCGCCGCGGCCGCGTCTACACCCGCCCGCCCGATCGGCGAGAGGCGCCCCGCGCGCGGCCGGCCCCCGCCCCGCCCCTCCCCCACCCCCCAGACAAATCACCGGGGGACGAGTCGCTCTTGGATGCAAATACCTGGCCGGTGATTCAGCGCCGCGGCCCGGGCGCGGGAGGGGCTCGCCGGGGCTCCCCACGTCTCCCCGGACGCCCCCTCGCCCCCCGCGCGCGGTCGGACGACGCGCAACCAGCCCCGGGGGCGCTGGGGAGCCGGGCGGAGTGGACGGAAATTTTCAGGTCGCGGCCCCTTTAAAGGATAATAAATAATAAACGGGAAGGGGGAACAGTGCGGCGGGAGGCCCCGCCCCCGACCTAGGGACGGTGGGCAAAGTGCGCGCCGCGGCCCCAAGCGCAGAAGGCGCCGGGGACAGGGGCGGGAGCGGGAGCACCCCGCGTGGGGAAGCGGGGACTGGGCCTCCGCCCGGGCGGACTCGAGGGCATCGGAGCCGGAGCCGAGACCGAGGCTCGTCCCTTCCTACGGAGGGCCGAGGCTGGGCCTCCCTCCGGGGCTCGGAGTTTCACCTTCGCCCCTTAGACGGAGCGCCCCTGCGAAAGTGACTTCACGTCTGTGAAATGGGCTTGAAAGACCCGGTGCGGAGCAGGGCGGGCGGCGTGGGAGGAAGGGAGCCAGGGCTCCGCGGGCGTCCGTCCCGCGGGGTGGGGGGGTGGTCGGCGCGGGCGTGGGCAGGTGCGCGCGGGGACCCCGAGACCCCCAGGGAAGCCAGGACGACCCCGTCCGGCCCGGCTGCCACCGGCGTTGGGGGCTCGGCCGCCCACGGCCAAGCGAAGGCGGCGTTGCCTTCCACGGTCTGGGCGAGCGCTTGCCCGGTCACGTGCCCCGCGCCGCCCTCCAGGGAGGTCCCCGCCTGTCCCCAGCCCCACGCCTCTCGGTAACGGGCACCCTTGTGGGTCTCACTGCGCAGAGCAGGAAACTGAGGCACCCAGCGGGGTGCAGGGAAGGCGGTGGGGGGCGGGTATCGGCAGGGAGCTGTGAGCATGGAGGCACCCCCAGGGGGCTAAGCGCAGAGGCGCAGGCTCCAGCCCGGATGTGAGCCCAGGAGAGCCTGGAGGGCGGGCAGGGGCCACCCAGGGGGCCCTCCCTTGTGGAGGGTCTCTAAGGCGGGCTCGGGTCCCTGGTCCTGAGTGTTGGGAGTGGGGTCGCAGGCGTCTCTCACCCCTTCCCCTAAACTCATGTTGCCACTTTCTCTGTAGCTGCACCTCCTCCCTTGACAAAACCGCAAGCCGGCCGGGCGCGGTGGCCCATTGGGAGGCCGAAGCGGGCCTATCATCTGAGGTCGAGAGTTCGAGACCAGCCTGGCCAACATGGTGAAACCCACGTCTCCACTAAAAATACAAAAATCAGCTGGGTGGGGTGGTGCTCTCCTGTCATCCCAGCTACTACTCGGGAGGCTGAGGCAGGAGAATCGCTTGGGGAGGTTTCAGTGAGCCCAGATCACAGCACTGCGCTCCAGCCTGGGCCACAAGAGCAAGACACCATCTCAAAAACACAACAAAACTTCAGGCAGGAAAGCTGCCCCCGACGCCAAGGCCCGAAGCCAGCCTTCTGGGCCCAGGGCCACATGTAGCCTAATGCCAGCAGGTATCTGAGAAGCGTCCGCCATTACTGTATTAAACACCCAAACCCAGCGGTCACCCCCATCCCTGAGGGAGAGGCTGCTTTGGAGAGACGTTCCCTGTGCTGGGATGAAGGGATGGGGGAATGCTCTCTTCTAGGGCAAGACCCCAGTTCAAGTCTGAAGGTGCAGGAAAGCCCCTGCCACCAAAGATGGAGCACCTGGAGGCCAGCAGACCCAAAAGGCACCCGAAGAGCAGGTGCATGGGCCTCTGTGCCTCAGTTTATCCCTCTGTAAAATGGGCCGATATTAATTCAACCCTTTCACCATCCTGTTTAGGATTAGGTTGCCCTTTGTTCAAAGGGAACGGCCTGGAGTGGGGGCATAATTACCCCTAGGGCAGGAAGGGTAGAGCCCCTACCCGTTTCCCAGGAGGAAGCTGTGACCCGGGTAGCTGGCTGCAGCTTCCCCCAAAGGGGCCAGGCGCAGGGGGGTGAGGATGGAGGATGGCAGCTGCCTGTAGTGAGGGGCTCCTATTTTTAGCCTGGAGGCCGGAGAGGGAGCTGAGAATGTCTACACAGACTAGCTGGCTCCACCGTATTCCAGATTCCCCTTGCCCGGCGAGGGTAGGCAGCAGTGTGGAGTTAGGTCAGGGCACACCCCTCCCAGTCTCTGTGCCCCAGGTCTAAAGATTCCCCAGACCATGTCCTGGGGGCTTCTGTGGCTGGCACAACCTCCACCACAGGAAAACAGCCTGATCCTCACCCAACCCTGCAGGTCACTGGACCTGTTCTCTGGGGTCTGACTCTGTTCACTGGACCTGACTCTGCACTCAGGGGTTGGGGACATCCTCATGAAAGCTTCCAGATCGCATTCTCACAGCTCTTAACGTTAAAAAAGCCGAAACTAGGTCCGGGCCCAGTGGCCCACGCCTGTAATCCCAGCACTTTGGTAGGGCAAGGCAGGCGAATAACTTGAGGTCAGGAGTTTGAGACCAGCCTGGCCAACATGATGAAATGCTATCTCTACTAAAAATACAACAAATGAGCTGGGTGTGGTGGCGGTGCCTGTAATCCCAGCTACTTGAGAGGCTGAAGCAGGAGAATGGCTTGAACCAGGGAGCTGGAGGTTGTGGTGAGCAGAGATGGCGTCACTGCACTCCACCCTGGTGACAGAGACTCCTAAAAAAAAAGAACAAGAAGTGAGCTCAGCGCAGTGTGTCATGCCTGGGAGGCTTAGGCGGGAGGATGGCCTAGGACTAGGTGTTCCAAGATGAGCCTGGCCAACATAGTGAGACCCTGTCTCCACAAAAAAATTGTACAATAAAAAAATTAAGGCTGAGCACTGTGGCTCAAGACTGTAATCCTAGCACTTTGGGAAGCTGAGAAGAGAGGATCGCTTGAGCCCAGGAGTTTGAGACCAGCCTGGGCAACAGAACAAGTCCCCATCTCTACAAAAATTAGCTGACTGTGGTGACACACACCTGTAGTCCCAGCTACTTGAGAGGCCAAAGCAAGATTGTTCAAGGGTGCAGTGAGCCGTGATCACACCACTGCATTACAGTCTGGGCCACAGCAAGACTGCCTCAAAAAATCAAAGACAGTGGATCATGTCTGTCATCCCAGCACATTGGGAGGTGGAGGTGGGCGGGTCATTTGAGGCTGGGAGTTTGAGACCAGCCTGGCCAACATGGTGAAACCCCGGCTCTACTAAAAATACAAAAATTAGCCCGGTATGGTGGCACACGCTTGTAGTCCCAGCTGCTCGGGAGGCTGAGGCAGGAGAATTGCTTGAACCCAGGAGGCGGAGGCTGCAGTGAGCCGAGATTGAGCCATTGCACTCCAGCCTGGGCAACAAGAATGAAACTCTATCTCAAAGAAAAAAAAGGCCGGGCGCGGTGGCTCAAGCCTGTAATCCCAGCACTTTGGGAGGCCGAGGCAGGTGGATCACGAGGTCGAGAGATCGAGACCATCCTGGTCAACATGGTGAAACCCCGTCTCTACTAAAAATACAAAAAAGTAGCTGGGCATGGTGGTGCGTGCCTGTAATCCCAGCTACTCAGGAGGCTGAGGCAGGAGAATTGCCTGAACCCAGGAGGCGGAGGTTGCGGTGAGCCGAGATCGCGCCATTGCACTCCAGCCTGGGTAACAAGAGCGAAACTCCGTCTCAAAAAAAAAAAAAAAAAAAAAAAAAAAAAAAAAAAAACAAATCAAAGAAAAAAAAAGAAAAAACTCATATATACGTGTGTGTGTGTGTGTGTATACATGTAAAATGAATCAAGCTGGTTATAGCCATCTTTATAACAACCCAGACATAAAATATTATTTCCCCCCTCTTCCAGGACATGAAGTAGAATATTTTTTTCTTCTTTCTTTTCTTTTACGGTGACTATTGTACAATAAATTTACCATTTTAAATATTTTTTCATAGAAGGGGGCCCTCAAAAGCAAAGTGCCTAACACCAGGATCATTCATAATGTGTCTCTGATTGTCCCACTTCACAGCGGGGACACCTCCAACCGGGAGTCCAGGTTGGGGTCCGAATGAGCGACACCCGCCCCTGGGCGTCGGGCACCCCTGGACACCCAAGAAACGTTTCTAGAGGACAGAACAGAACGCGTGAAACCTCAGCGGGCCGCGCGTGCCACCTGCCGGGCACCTGCGGAACTGCGGGTTGGGGGCGGGGCCAGTGCCGGCGGCCGCTAGGTGGCGCCGTCTCACCTGAAAATGAATTTCGTGGCCGGGCTCACGCCTGTAATATCCTAGCTCCTTTGGATCACCTGAGACCGGGTGTTCGAGACCAGTCTGGCCAATATCGTGAAACCCCATCTCTACTAAAAATAAAAATAAAAATTGGCAATGACGTAAACCAGAGCAAAGAAAGCGTATTTATTCCTGGCCTTTGAAAAATAAAATTTGCTGTTTAGGCACGGCCTATCCAGCCCTCCAAAAATAAAAAAAATAAAAAATAAAAAAAATTAGCCGGGCGCAGTGGTGCATGCCTGTCATTCCCAGCTACTTGGGAGGCTGAGGCAGGAGAATTGCTTGAACCCCAGAGGCGGAGGTTGTGGTGAGCTGAGATCGCGCCATTGCACTCCAGCCTGGGCGACAGTGTAAAAACTCCGTCTTAAAAAACAAACAAAAAAGGCCGGGCGCGGTGGCTCAAGCTTGTAATCCCAGCACTTTGGGAGGCCGAGGCGGGTGGATCACAAGGTCGAGAGATCGAGACCATCCTGGTCAACATGGTGAAACCCCGTCTCTACTAAAAATACAAAAAATTAGCTGGGCATGGTGGCACGTGCCTGTAATCCCAGCTACTCGGGAGGCTGAGGCAGGAGAATTGCCTGAACCCAGGAGGCGGAGGTTGCGGTGAGCCGAGATCGTGCCATTGCACTCCAGCCTGGGTAACAAGAGCGAAACTCCGTCTCAAAAAAAAAAAAAAAAAAAAAAAAAAAAAAAAAAAAAAAAGAGAGAGATGGAGTCTAGCTCTGTGTCAACTCAGCTCACTGCAAACTCCATCCTCTGGGTTCAAGTAATTCTCCTGCCTCAGCCTCCCGAGTAGCTGGGACTACAGACGCCTACCACCATGCCAGGCTAATTTTTGTATTTTTAGTAGAAACTGGTTTTCACCATGTTGGCCAAGCTGGTCTCGCACCCCTGAGCTTAGGTGATCCACCCACTTCGGCCTCCCAAAGTGCTGGGATTATAGGTGTGAGCCGTGACCCCCAGCATAAATTTTCTTGTAGAGATGGGGTCTTGCTGTGTTGCCCAGGCTTGTCTTCAGCTCCTGGCCCCAAGCAATCTTCCCCCCTCAGCCTACCAAACCATTAGCATTTTTATTATTTTTTTTTTTTAATTTTTTTGAGACGGAGTTTCACTCTTGTTACCCAGGCTGTAGTGCAATGGCACGATCTCGGCTCACCGCAACCTCCGCCTCCTGGGCTCAGGCAATTCTCCTGCCTCAGCCTCCCGAGTAGCTGGGATTACAGGCACGTGCCACCATGCCCAGCTAATTTTTTGTATTTTTAGTAGAGACGGGGTTTCACCATGTTGACCAGGATGGTCTCGATCTCTCGACCTCGTGATCCACCCGCCTCGGCCTCCCAAAGTGCTGGGATTACAAGCTTGAGCCACCGCGCCCGGCCACCATTAGCATTTTAAGTGTGAACCACCAAGACCAGTAACCTTGTGGGACTTCTGAGGTCAGGCCTGAAGAGTTCTTGAACTTTCTTGGCTGGGTGCAGTGGCACTCGCCTGTAATCTCAGCACTTTGGGAGGCCAAGGTGGGCAGTCATCTGGGTTCAGGAGTTCGAGACCAGCCTGGGCAACACGGTGAAATACTGTCTTTACTAAAAATACAAAAAAAAAAAAAAAGTTGGGCATGGTGGTGCACACCTGTGGTCCCAGCTACTCGGGAGGCTGAGGTGGGAGGATCACTTGAGCCTGGAAGGCAGAGGTTGAAGTGAGCTGAAATGGTGCCACTGCACTCCGGCCTGGGTGACAGAGTGAGAGCCTGTCACTTTTTTTTTTTTTTTTTTTTAGATGGAGTGTTGCTCAAGCTCAGTGCTGTGATTTCGGTTCACTGCAACCTCTGCCTTCCAGTTTCAAGTGATTCTCCTCTCTCACTCTCCCGAGTAGCTGGGATTACAGACACCCGCCACAAAACCTGGCTATTTTTTGTATTTTTAGTAGAAACGGGGTTTCACCATGTTGGCCAGGCTGGTCTTGAATTCCTGACCTCGTGATCTGGCCTCCTTGGAGGCCTGTGTGGAGGTTCACAGTATCCCAGATTATTTGGGACAAATAATCCAAAAGTCCTGGGATTACAGGCGTGACACCCCTTGCCTGCCCCCTTATTTTATTTTTGAGACAGGGTCTTGCTGTGCCACCCAGGTGGGAGTGCAGTGGTACGATGATGGCTCGCGGCAGCCTCAACCTCCTGGGCTCAAGTGATCCTCCTGCCTCAGCCTCCCAAGCAGCTGATACTACAGGTGAAAGCCACCACATGTGGCTAATTTTCCTATCTTTTGTAGAGACAGGATCTCTCTATGTTACCTAAGCTGGTCTGGAATTCCCAGGCTGAAGAGATCCTCCAGCCTCGGTCTCCCAGAGTGCTGGGATTACAGGTGTGAGCCCCTGCATCCGGCCTCTTCTCACATGTTAGTATCTCTAAAAGTGGGTCGAGCCCAAGAGCAGTGGCTCACGCCTGTAATCTCAGCACTTCAGGAGGCTGAGCCAGTGGGATCACTTCAGGTCAGGAGTTTGAGACCAGCCTGATCAACATGGTGAAACCCCATCTCTACTAAAAATACTAAAATTAGCCAGGCCCGGTGGTGTATTTCTGTAATTCCAGCTACTTGGGAGGCTGAGGCAGGAGAATCGCTTCAGCCAGGGAGGCGCAGGTAGTAGTGAGCTGAGGCAGAGGATGCAGTGAGCTGAGATCGCGCCACTGCACCCCAATGAGACGCCACTGCACGTCTCAAAAAAAAAAAAAAAAAAAAAAAGGAAGGAAGGGAGAGGGAGAGAGAGAGAGAGAGAAGTGGAACGAATCACACAGAGTGACAGCTACTAGATCATGAGAAAACGTCTGACATGTTCTGGAATGATCCAGAAAGTCTCGTTTTGACACATCTTTAATTTCAGGAAACACAGACATAATTTCAGTATCAATAGCAAACATCACAGCAGACCTGCCCCGAACTGTCAGAAGAGGCCACAGCATTAGCATGGATGATCTCGGACTACAAGAAAAACATGAAGAACAGAACAGCGGCTGTTCCAGCAGCCCCCGCTCCGCAGGGTTCCCCTTGTTTTCCCACAGGTCCGCTCAGAGAGGGGCGCGGGCCTCCCCGGGAACGCAGACCCCGCGCGCCGCCGGCCCGCCGTGCCCTGGCTGCTGCGCCCTGGCGGGGGCCGGGTAACACCCCAGGCGGTGCAGCTCCGCGCGCGGGGCGGCGGGGTCCGAAGCTCCGGGCCGGCGGGGGCGGCAGGGCACGCAGGGACACGCGCGGCGCAGGGCCCGTCGGAAGTGCGAGCCCAGGAAGGCGTAGAGCAGCGGGTTCAGCGCAGAGTTGCTGTAGGACATGCCATGCGCCCAGGTCTTGACCGCGTACGCCGCGTGGCTGCGAGGGTGCCAGGCGCCCTCGGGGCCCAGCGCCTGCAGCGTCAGGAACAGCTGGATGGGGCCCCAGCAGGCGGCGAACAGCAGGACCACGGCCGCCACCAACCGCGACACCCGGGCCCGCACCGCGTCCGCGCGCTGCGCCAGCAGCTGCCCCTGGGGGTGCGAGGAGGTGGTCGGAGGAGAGGCGGCGGCCGGCTGGGCTCACCCCCTCGCGCCGCCACTGCCGGACCCCTGGGGCTGTCCCCGCCGCGCAGACGCCCCCGCCGTCGCCTCCCAGCCTGGTGCCTCCCCGCCCGCCCGTCTCGCCGTCCCCCGCACGCCGCGCACCTGCAGGGCGCTATCGAGGGACGCGGGGCGCACGGCGGCCCGGCCCAGGTGGCGGAGCATGGCCCCATAGCAGGCGCAGGTGGCGAGCAGCGGCAGCAGGTACAGCGCCAGCAGGTTGTACAGCGCGAAGGCGCGCTCCAGGGCGCGGCTGGGGAAGGCCTCTCTGCAGTAGGTGCTCGGCCCCGGGGACAGGCGGTGCAGGGCGAGCACCGGCGCAGACACCGCCGCGGAGCCTGCGCCACACGCCGGTGAAGACCCCACTCGGGGGACCAGCGGCCCCCCAAGTGCCTCCCCGGGAAGCGCTCACCGAGCCACCCTGCCGAGTAGGCGGCCCGTCTGCAGCCTCGCTGGTCCTGGGCAGGCAGAGCTCTTGCGCCCATTGTCCAGATGCCCAAGCGAGGCAGCAGGTGGCTCCGGGCGCCCAGAGCGTAGGACTCGTTCCCCTTCCCGGGCGAGGCCCCTGAGGCGTACTTACCCACCCAGATGCTGAGGCTGACAGCCAGCGCCAGGCGGGACGTGCGGCGGTGCAGGGCGCGCAGCGGGAACACCGTCACGTACCAGCGGTCCACGCTCATGGCGGTCAGAGTGGCGCACGTGGCCTGCACCGAGACCTGCGGGGCCCGCCAGCCGGGCATGTGGCCACCTGCGCGGTTGGGAGCCTGTCCTGTCGCCCGCCCTGCCGGTCCCCCTGCGTGTGCGAACGCTCGGGCACGGGATGTGTCCCGGGAGGGGTGTCCAAGGCGGGTTGAGGGGACCAGAGGGTTGGGGAAGTGAGGAAGCCCCTGGGGGCGGCTGGGACCCTGAGTCTAAGACAGGAGGGCTTCGTAGAGCGGAGGGACAGGCGGGCAAAAAGCCTCAGGGCCTCGGTCGTCCTTCCTCACCAGTGACCCGGGTCTCCGTCTGTATCTCCATCCCACCGTTCGGGCTCCGCACTCCACGTCTAGGCTGCACCCGCGCCCAGCCGCGTCCCTCAAGCTGGGGTCTCCAGCCCCTGGTTCTCCTATACATTGCCCCGCGCGCTCCGCCCAAGGTCGCCCCGCCAAGTGCGCCCACCCTCCCTACATTCACTCCCCTCCCCTCCTGCTCCGGAGCGCACCCCCTCCCCGTCCCCACGTTCGCCCCCTCCCCTCCTGCTCTGGAGCTCACCTGCTGGATGTAGTTAACAAACTTGCACATGAAGTCGCCTAGCACCCAGGCGGGCAGCGGGTACAACAGGGCCGTGAAGGGGACGCAGCACAGGAGGAAGGTCAAGTCCGTGGCTGCCAGGTTAGCTGCGGGGGGAACACGCGTGAGCGCTCCTGGCCGGCCATTGGGGTGGCTCAGGGAGGCCTCCCCGCAGAGCCCCCGGCCTCCTCGGGCAGCGGAGTTGGGACACTGTCCGGTAATTCCCGGTTACATCTCAGACATTACCTACTCCAGCTCGGGTTTCCTGGCCATTACGGCAGAAATCAGTTCTGGTTTTTTTGTTTGGTTTTTTGTTTTGTTTTTTTGAGACGGAGAATATATACATAGTTTGAGACGGAGTCTCGCTCTGTTGTCCAGGCTGGAGTGCAGTGGCCGGATATTGGCTTAATGCAACCTCCACCTCCCGAGGGTTCAAGCCATTCTCCTGCCTCAGCCTCCTGAGTAGCTGGGATGACAGGCGCGCGCCACCACGCCCGCCTAATTTTAATAATTTTAGTAGAGACGGGGTTTCACCTTGTTGGCCAGACTGGTTTCGAACTCCTGACCTCGTGATCCGCCCGCCTCGGCCTCCCAAACAGCTGGGATTACAGGCATGAGCCACCGCGCCCGGCCAGAAATCATTTCTGCTCGGCCGTGTCTGGGCTGGGGAAGCCCGAGCAGCCCCCTCCCCCCCCCGCCTCTCTGAGCCTCAGTTTCCTCATCTGCAAACTGGAGACAAGGGTGCCGGCCCAGCAGCCACCGACTGGACTCACAGCTGTGTGGGGTAGGGGACCCCGGGACACAAATGCATAAACAGGCTCAGAGAGCCACCGGAACAGGGGTCGCAAACTGAGACCTGCGGGCCAAACGCGCCCCAGCCCTTTGCGCCGCCGGCTCCCAGACTTTGGCCCGCGCGCAGGGCACCCGCTCGAGGTCTCCATGTGCCGCACTCCCCAGACTCCGGTCCGCTGGAGTTGGCGACCTCTAGCCTCAGGTATGGCGACCGCAGGGAAAAGATTCGGGGTGGGGGGAACCCCAGCGGTCCCCCCTGCGGGGGATAGAGCCGGGTCCGGGAGGGCCCCGGTGCGCCGCGCGCACTCACCGATGTAGAAGTTGGTCACCGTCCGCATCTGCTTGTGGCGGCAGATGACATAGATGACCAGCGAGTTCCCCACCAGGCCCAGCAGCATCAGCGCTGCAAAGAAGAGCGGCACAGCCCAGGAGTCCGCGAACCCCGGAGCAGGGACCCGGCCGTCGGAGGCGTTGGCGCCGCAGCCCGGGCAGCCTGAGGTGTTGGCCGGCGCCCACCAGGACGCGTTGGGCCCGGCTGTAGCCGCCGCGTGCATGGCCGCGCCTCCCTCCTCCTCCCGGCCGCCCTCCAGGGTTGCGCCCCGGCACCGCCCCAGACACCCCTCCGCCCTGACGCCGGGGGATACGCCCGCGGAGCCCTGGAAGGGTCTCGGCTGGAGGCGGCCGGGTCCGCGGGGCAGCTGGGATGAGCTCGGCGGCTCCTCTGCGGGCGCTGCTGCAGCCGAGCGTTTATAGCCCGGGCCCCGCCTTGTCCTTGCCTTCCCGCCTCTCCCGCAGCCGCTCGCCATTCCCTCCCCTGCCCACGCGCCCTCTATTACCCCAGCGGCACCCTCCCCATTCCACCCTCCCGGCGCACGGTCCCAGGGAGAGCGCAGGAGGGGGACTGAGAGGGGCGGAGCAGGCGCGGGGTGGCCGCGTGGAGGCCGCTGTGGGCCCGGAGAACCGACTTTAACCAGGGAGCCGAGCCCAGGCGCAAACCCTGAGACCTGGGAATGTGGGATGGCCTTTGACCCCCCCCCCTTAGGGGCTGGGGCTCCAGGCGGGTGGGCCCAGGCTGGCGGGGAGGCCAGCTCTGAGCGGAGACCCTGAGTGAGGAGAGCCTGGGTTTGTCCCCAGGACCCTGGAGAGACGTGGAAGGTTGAGGGCAGGTGAGGGTCGTCCCAAATCTGGCGGTTTCCAGCTGAACATGCCCCACATGGGTGGCAAGGAGTGGCTGACACCTGCGGGGACACTAGAAGCAGGAACCAGGTGTAGGGCACCTTACAAAGGCCAAAACCTTATTGCCACTGAGACAGTTTTGCTGTTGCCAGGCTGGAGGGCAGTGGCCGGATCTTGCCTGGCTGCAACCTCCACCTCCCGGGTTCAAACAAGTCTCCTGCCTCAGCCGCCCAAGTATTTGGGACTACAGGGGCGTGTCACCACTACAGGCTAATTTTTTGTATTTTTTTTTTTCTAATTCAATAAAAACTTTTTTTTTTTTTCTACTTTCAGAACTTTAAAATGTGAGCATAGCATAATTCAGCCAGTTTTTACCTTCTGGTAACTTCTTCATTGGGTGGCTATTCCCCTTTAAATAACATAGTATTCGGCCAGGTGTGGTGGCTCAGGCTTGTAATCCAAGCGCTTTGGAGGCCAAGGCGGGCAGATCACCTGAGATCGGGAGTTCAAGACCAGCCTGACCAACATGGTGAAACCCCGTTTTTATAAAAATAAATAAATAAATAACATACTCCTGTTCCAGAAGGCAGTTAGCTTTTCATCACCCTGTCTAAATAACATCCAGTGACAAATCTCATAGGGACAAGAACACGGACCCAGCGGTCCCACACAATCTGAAGTAAGTTCACCCTGATGGCTGCAGGCCCAGTTGCCAACAGTGACCCTGAGACCAAGGGCGATGGAGGACTCAGCCACCCGCTGCTTGGGTGGAAGCTGCAACCTCGTCCCCACGGAGCAGAGGTGGCACCAGCAAATCACACTACTTTCTCCGCCTCAGGGTTGACGCCTCTCATTATTTTTTTCCCTTTTTTTCCACCCATGGACCCATGTCACAGAAATCTTCTCTTTTTTTTTTTTTTTAAGACGGGGTTTCACAATCTTGGTCAGGCTGGTCTTGAACTCCCGACCTCAGGTGATCCGCCCGCCTTGGCCTCCAAAGTGCTTGGATTGCAGGCTTGAGCCACCATACCCAGCCTCTTTTTTTTAAGCTACTAAACATTACGGATAATTTCTGAATAAAACTTCGATCCACACTGACAAGGCATGGAGGTGTGAGTGTCAGCACCTTCCCACAGCCGATTGTTTGTGTGTGTGTGTGTGTGTTTTTTTTTTTTTTTTTTTTTTTGAGACAGAGTTTCTCTCTTGTTACCCAGGCTGGAGTGCAATGGCGCGATCTCGGCTCACCGCAACCTCCGCCTCCTGGGTTCAGGCAATTCTCCTGCCTCAGCCTCCTGAGTAGCTGGGACTACAGGCACGCGCCACCATGCCCAGCTAATGTTTTGTATTTTTAGAAGAGACGGGGTTTCACCATGTTGACCAGGATGGTCTTGATCTCTTGACCTGGGGCAATCCTCCCACCTCTGCCTCCCAAAGTGCTGGGATTACAGGCGTGAGCCACCGCGCCCGGCCCAAAGTTATTCTTTTTATTATGTATTTTCTGAGACAGAGTTACACCCTGCTGTCTAGGCTGGAGTGCAGTGGTGTCATTTCAGCTCACTGCAAACTCCACTTTCCCAGTTCAAGCGATTCTCTCTCCTGCTTCAGCATCCTGAGTAGCTGGGATTTCAGGCACGCACCAGCACACCCGGCTAATTTCTGCATGTTTAGTAGAGACGGGGTATCACCATGTTAGCGAGGCTGGTCTCTAACTCTTGACCTGGGGCGATCCTCCCACCTCTGCCTCCCAAAGCGCCGGGACTACAGGCCTGAGCCACCCGGTCGGCCACCCGGCCTACTTTTAGAGAAGAGTAAACTGAGGCTAAGCAGGGGAAGGGGTTGCCCAGCCCCAGCTCTAGGGCTGGGAGGGGCAGGTGGAAGGAAGGCTGCGGGGTGGGGGTGGGGGTGGGGTCCCCGCCTCCAGGCCTCAGTTTCCTTGTCAGTTTCTCCTCGATTCCCCGGGCTGGATTCCTGGCTCAGTCGGCAGCCCGGGTGGGGAGACAGGGGTTGTGGTTGAATTTTCCACCTCTCGCCTAGGTGTCTCTCCCCGCCGGCCTCGGTTTCCCCATTCCTCCCTTCAGGGGCTGGATCCCCGTCCCCCGGCCTCGGTTTCCCCGTTCGTCCCCTATTGGCTGGATTCCCGCCCCGCCGGCCTCAGTTTCCCCGTTCGTCCCCCCGGGGCTGACTCCCCGCCCCCACGGCCTCGGTTTCCCCGTTCGTGTCCCCGGGGCTGTATCCCCGCCCCGCCGGCCTCAGTTTCCCCGTTCGTCCCCTGGTGACTGGTCCCCGCGTGGGTCCCCGGCCCCGGGAGGTGGCGGCCCCGCCCGCAGCCCCAGGCCCCGCCTCCGCCCGTCACTTCCTGCCCGGCCCGGGGAAGGCCCAGCCGGGCGGCGGCGGCGGCAGCGTCCGAGCCATGGTCGCGCTGGAGAACCCCGAGGGCGGCCCGGAAGCGGCGGAGGGCACCCCGGGCGGGCGGCGGCTGCTGTGAGCGCGGGCAGGGGGCGGTGTGGATCTGGGCCCCTCCCTCTTCCCCTCGCTCCCCCCTCCCCGCCCCTAGCTCCCCTTCCGGGGCTCCAGCCTCCGTCCAGCCGTCCTTTTTCGCCCGCTGTGGACCCCCATGCTGTTGGGGGGGTCTTCACTGTTACCCAGCGGGGACACCCTCCTGGCTCCCCGGGGTTGGCTGGGGGAGGGGACCCCGGTCCGCGCCCCCACTTCCCGGGTCTGCGCCCCGATTCCCCCGGTCCGCACCCCAATTCCCCGGTCGGCGACCCCCCCACTCCCCCGGGTCCGCCCCCCGCACTCCGGGGTCCGCCACCCCAGCTACCCGTCCGCCCCCCGCCGTCCCCGGCTCTGCCCTCCAACTCCTCCGGTCCGCCCCCCCAACTCCCGGGTCTGCGCCCCCACTTCCTGGGTCCGCCCCCCAGCTCCCGGTGCGCGCCCCCATTCCCCGGGCCCCCGAGGTACCCGCCAGAGAGCTTCCCGCCAGGGGTTCCTGGGCCTGTGTCTGCGGGCGCGGGTCACCCACGCGGCCGTGCGCCCCCGGCCCCCCCGGTTCTCCCCGCGCTACCCGCCATCCGGGCTCGTCTGCGCCCCCCGCCTTTCCCGCCAGACGCAGCCCCAGAACCCTTGCAGATTAAAATCAGGAATCCGCGCGTACTCCCGGCGTTTTGGGGGTGGGGGGGACCCGAAAGCGGGGTGGCCTGTGCGGTGTTCACCTGTGCAGGGACCTGGGGACCCTAGGGTGCACCCCTGGGGTCCGCGTTCCGTTCCTGTCTCCTCCGTGTGCCCACCTGCCTCCACTTGGGCAGGTCATTTCACGCTCCCGTGCCTCAGTTTCTCCTTCTGTAAAATGGGATCGTAAGTGGGGCCTGTTCTCCAAGTGCTAGGGGTTGCCGACCTGGCTCTGGGCGGGTCCCAGCAAATGGAGTGTCCATTGTTTCCTTATTACTAATGATTGTTAATGTCTTATTAATTATTTTAGTATCACTGTTATTTGAGACGGAGTCTCACTGTGTCACCCAGGCTGGAGCGCAATCGCGTGATCTCCGCCTCCACCGACTGGGTTGAAGCGATCCTCCTGCCTCAGCCTCCTGAGTAGCTGGGATTACAGGCACCGCCACGACCCCGGCTAATTTTTTGTATTTTTAGTAGAGATGGGGTTTCACCATGTTGGCCAGGATGGTCTCGATCTTCTGACCTCGTGATTCACCCTCCTCGGCCTTCTAAAAATACAGCGTTGAGCCACTGCACCTGGTCTTTAGTGTTGGTTTTCAATGATGATTTATTATGTTTATTATTATTATTATTATTATTTTTTTTTTTTGAGACGGAGTTTCGCTCTTGTTACCCAAACAATGGCGCGATCTCGGCTCACCGCAACCTCCGCCTCCTGGGTTCAGGCAATTCTCCTGCCTCAGCCTCCTGAGTAGCTGGGATTACAGGCACGCGCCACCATGCCCAGCTAATTTTTTGTATTTTTAGTAGAGACGGGGTTTCACCATGTTGACCAGGATGGTCTCCATCTCTTGACCTCGTGATCCACCCGCCTCGGCCTCCCAAAGTGCTGGGATTACAGGCTTGAGCCACCGCACCCGGCTATTATGTTTATTATATCATTGCTTTTATCTCCCCCAGAGGCCATACCAGTCGCTACCGAGGTGATTTGTATCTGAAGGAGAAAAGATGCCTCTTTGATTGGTTGATTGATTAATTGATTGGAGACCAAATCTCCATCTATTGGCCAGGCTGGAGTAGAGGATGCCTCCTTTTTTTTGAGAGAGAGAGAGAGAGTTTCGCTTTTGTTGCCCAGGCTGGAATGCAATGGCAAGATCTTGGCCCACAGCAACTTCCGCCTCCCGGGTTCAAGCCATCCTCCTGCCTCAGCCTCCTGAGTAGCCGGGACTACAGGCACGTGCCACCACGCCCGGCTAATTTTGTGTTTTTAGTAGAGACAGGGTTTCTCCATGTTGGTCAGGCTGGTCTCAAACTCCCGACCTCAGGTGATCCGCCTGCCTCGGCCTCCCAAAGTGCTGGGATTACAAGCATGAGCCACTGCGCCCAGTCTTTTTTTTTTTTTAAATATTAGAAATGGGGTCTTGCTACATTGCCCAAACTGGTCTAAACTCTTGGGCTCAACCCATCCTCCCTCTTCTGCCTCCCAAAGTACTGGGATTACAGGTGTGAGCCACCACTCTGGTCTATTTTATTGAGATGAAATTCACATTTATTAGTATTTTTATTAATACAGGGTCTTACTCTATCACCCAGGCTGGAGTGCCGTGGTTCAATCACAGCTCACTGCAGCTCCTACCTGCTGGGCTCAGGTGATCCTCCTGCCCCTGCCTCCCGAGTTGCTAGGACCACAGGTGTGCCCCACCATGCCTGGCTAATTTTTAAATCTGTTGTAGAGGTGAGGTCTCACTATGTTGCCCAGGCAGGTCTCGAACTCTTGGACTCAAGGGATCCACCTGCCTTGGCCTCACGAAGTGCCGGGATTACAGATAGGAGCCACTGTGCCCGGCACCTGCGTCGTCTGGAAGCCCAGATGCATTGACTCGTGTGTAACTGTGTAAATATGCTCATGTTTCAGCCCTCACTGGCTGGGTGTTTACCTGCCAGACGTGTCCTGGTGGGGGGTTGGGGACTGCTGGGGACCTTCCCGGTCTACCCCACCCCTGGCTGAGTCACCTCCGCCCTGAGCCCTGGCTTCCTCCTGGACACGTGGGTTCCTCTCTTGCGGGTTCCTGGGGGAGGGGCCGGTGCCGGGAAAGGTGTGTTTTTGCCCAAGGGAGTGGGGGTCCAAAGGTCCCCTCTCAAAATCTGCAAGGGGTGTAATCGGGAGTGGCCGGGAGACCTGTTCCCCCAAACCCCCACCGCGCGCCGGCTCGGGCCGCCCCCCTCTGTGGACACACATCCTCAGGACTTCAGTGTCCACGAAGCCTCAGATACTCTCTAAAGTGGTCTTGTTGGGTGCTGTGGGAAAGAGATGAGCCAGCCCTTGCAGACTGTGTAAACAGAAGTTTAGTTATTCATTCAACAAACAGGCAGAGGCTGGGCTGGGCATAGGCAGGCCCTGGGGGAGGAGAGGACCCCTTTTTGTGCTGTGAGCCTAGGAAGCTCGTGATTAGGGAGCAGAGATGTAAACAGGCCAGCTGGGGCCAGTTGGTTTCCAGAGCCTCCTGGTTAGGCTGACTGGGCTAGGTAGGGGTGGGGCCGTTTCTGGGGGTGGTGACCACACAGCCCAGGCCGGAGTGAGCAGGTGCCACAGAGCTCCCTGAGTTTGGGGCAGTGTGTGGGGGAGCCTGGGGCTGGGCATAGGAATTTTTAAAGTTCATTTTATTTTATTATTAGTATTTTTTTCACACTCCCCCCTCCATCGGAATATATATATATATATATATATATATATATATATATATATATATATTTTTTTTTTTTTTTTTTTTTTTTTTTTTTCTTGAGGCAGTTTCTGACATCCCTGATCTCAGCTCACTGCAACTTCCATCTCCCGGGTTCAAGCAATGCTCCTGCCTCAGCCTGCTGAGTAGCTGGGACTACAGACATGGCCGCCATGTCTGGCTAATTTGTTTGGTATTTTTGGTAGAGATGGGGTTTTACTGTGTTGGCCAGGCTGGTCTCAAACTCCCAGCCCAAGTGATCCACCAGTCTCTGCCTCCCAAAGTGCTGGCCGGGATTACATGGGTGAACTGCCGCCCCCGGCCAGGCGTCCGGGTTTTGATGTGAGACCTCCAGCCTGTTCCTTCCTTTTCTGGAGGGGAGTGATGGTGACCCCCAGGCCCTACTGCCTACCCCAGAGGCCAGATATTTGTTAATTTCTTGCTGAAAACTGATTGAAGTCAGCCAGCTCCATCCGGTGGGAGGTCTCGGATTCCAGTGCTCAGCCCAGCACTGGAGGCCCAAGGGAGGTGGTGGGTCCCTCAAAAGCCCCTCAAACACCAGAGGAAACAGCCCTGGTGGTCCAGTGCCAGGCCAAGGGGGAGCCAGGCCTTGCCCTGGGACGCTAGGGAGCCAGGGCCTGTGCTGGAGCAGGGGAAGGACTGGGCAGGTCTTTGGGGGCCTGGAGGGCGTCCTGGAGGGGGGGGCCTGTGAGGCTTTGATGTGAGGGGTGGTGAGGGAAGCAGGGTGGTGAGGGGGTTCCTGATGAGACCCAGGTTCACACGTGGCTCCTTGCATTTTCTGGGTGGCGACAGGACAGCCCCGCTTCTCCAAGCCTCAAACCCTTCATCTGTAAGATGGGGGTGACTCTAGGCCCCTGGCTGGGAGGGCTTGAGCTGTGTCACTGAGCCCCGCCCCGATCTGACTTCCCCAAGGGCTCCCCTCGGATGTGACTTCCGTTATCGGCCCTGTCCGGCTGTTGGGGTGGAGATGTGGGCCCTGGGGCCTCAGGGGGGCTGTGGGTGAATCTGGGGCGTGGGAGGAGGTGCTTGGGCCTCAGGGAGGCAGCCTCATGTTGAGTCCAGCTGCAGAGACGTTGGCTTCACGTGACCCTGTGTGCCCGTTCAGTGCCTGTCGGCTGCTGCGCTTGGTGCTGAGGATGTGGGCTACCACCTCCTTCTTCACAGCAGCGGGAGCTTGGGTGGTGACCTTGTGCCTCGGTTTACAAATCTGTATAATGCAGGTGTGGTGGCTCATGCCTGTGATCCCAGCACTTTGGGAGTCTGAGGCGGGCGGATCACCTGAGGTCAGGACTTCGAGACCAACCTGGCCAACATGCTGAAACCCCGTCTCTACTAAAAATACGAAAATTAGCTGGGCGTGGTGGTGGATGCCTGTAGTCCCAGCTGCTGGGGAGGCTGAGGCAGGAGAATCGTTTGAACCTGGGAGGTGGGGGTTGCAGTGAGCCAGGATCGAGCCACTGCACTCCAGCCCGGGTGACAGAGTGAGACTCCATCTCAAAACAAAACAAAGCAAAAAAAACCCAATTCTATATAATGGGCATTAAAGTAATGTCACTTGCCTCCTGGGGGACAGTGCAGGGGACAGGAAATGAACCTAACATGGGAAAAATAGTCCAGGGACACTGGTATGACTGACAGCAGTGTGGCCTGGCTGAGGGGTGAGTTCCCCATCAGAGGAGGAAACCAAGCCAGTGGCAGTTGAGATGAGGAAGGGACTTCATCCCAGGCCCTTTGGGCTCTAAGTACCCCTCCCAGACCAACTTGTTCCCACTTTTTGAGAGGGACCTGAGGTGAAAGGTTGCAGGGTGAAGCATCCTAGCTGGGGTTCACACACTCAGGGCTGACATTCCAGGACCTGCCCTGCTGACACCCCCGCCCCCGGAGGTGTCGGTTTCTGAGTCTCCAGCCTTGCCTCAGCCATCGAGGTCTGAGTTAGCCATGCCTTGGCCAGTGAGGTCCAGGTTTGAGGCTTGACCTGAGCCCCTGCCTGTGGGTCCCTATTGGTGGGTGCTTGTGCGGATGTGAGGCTTTTGCTCCGATGACTTTTCTTTTTGTTTTTGAGATGGAGTTTCGCTCTTGTTACCCAGGCTGGAGTGCAATGGCGCCATCTCGGCTTACCGCAACCTCCACCTCCTGGGTTCAGGCAATTCTCCTGCCTCAGCCTCCCGAGTAGCTGGGATTACAGGCACGTGCCACCCTGCCCAGCTAATGTTTTGTATTTTTAGTAGAGACGGGGTTTCACCATGTTGACCGGGATGGTCTCGATCTCTTGACCTCGTGATCCACCCGCCTCGGCCTCCCAAAGTGCTGGGGTTACAGGCTTGAGCCACTGCGCCCGGCAATTTTTGTATTTTTCATAGAGATGGGGTTTCACCATTTTGGTCAGGCTGGTCTCGAACTACTGACCTTGTGATCTGCCCGCCTTGACCTCCCAAAGTGCTGGCATTACAGGCGTGAGCCGCCGCGCCCGGCCTGTTTGTTTTGAGGTACGGTCTTGCTCTGTTGCCCGGGCTGGAGTGCGGTTCTGCGACCACAGCTCGCTGCAGCTTCAACCTCTCCAGGCCCAAGTGATCCCCCCCCCCGCCTCGGGCTCCCAACGTGCAGGGATTACAGGAGCCCCGCAGCCTGGCCTGTGTGGTTTTTCCTTGCCCGATAAGTCCCCATCCAAGAGGCCCCCCCAGCCCACTTTCCAGGCGCGCCTGCCCCACTGTGTTCCCAGCGGGAGACCCGGCTGTGACAGCTAATCCGTCTCCGTCTCCGCAATTAATGTCATTTGTTGGGGCCAGGCCAATTAGCTCTGGGGGTGCCGCTCCAGCCCCTCTTTTGTCCTGGCCCCGGGGACAGGGGACATTAAGGGAGAGGCAGGGGGCCTTGGGCATCACCTGGAGCTTCTGAGACTGTTTGCTTCCTCCTCTGCTGGGGTGGGAGATGTGGATAAAATCAAGTTTCTTGACTTGATTTCACATCCCAGAGGCTGCACGCCCTGCAGCTAACGCCTTGAACACTGGGACCGGGGGGCAGGGGGCAGCATTTCTGGGTCATTCACCTGCTGTGTGACTTCGGGCAACTGTCTTCAGTTTTCTGAGCCTCAGTTTACTAATCTGTCATCACACTTTTTTTGTTTTGTTTTGTTTGAGAGAGAGTCTCACTCTGTCGCCCAGGCTGGAGTTCAGTGGGATGACCTTGGCTCACCGCAACCTCCACCTCCCGGGTTCTGGCGATTCTCCTGCCTCAGCCTTCCATGTGGCTGCGATGACAGGCATGCACCCCCGTGGCCGGCTGATTTTTGTATTTGTAGTACAGATGGGGTTTCACCAGGTTGGCCTGAAACTCCAGACCTCCGGTGATCCGCCCACCTTGGCCTCCCAGAGCGCCGAGGTGACAGACGTCAGGCACCGTGCCTGGCCTTTTTATTTTTATTTTTATTTTTTGAGATAGGGTCTCACTCTTTCACCCAGGCTGAAGTGCAGTGGCACGATCTCAGCTCACTGCAGCTTCTGTCTCCCAGGTTCAAGTGATTCTCCCACCTCAGCCTCCTGAGTAGCTGGATTACAGGCACATGCCACCACACCTGGTTAATTTTTGTATTTTTTTGGTAGAGGCAGGGTTTTACCACGCTGGCCAGGCTTGTCTTGAGTTCCTGACCTAAAGTGATCCACCCATCTTGGCCTCCCAGAGTGCTGGGATTACAGGCATGAGCCAATGTGCCTTACTTCATTTTTTTTTTTTTTTTGAGACAGAGTTTTCCTCTGTCACCAGGCTGGAGTGCAGTGGTGTGATCTCGGCTCACTGCAACTTCCGTCTCCTGAGTTCAAGCGATTCTCCTGCCTCAGCCTCCCGAGTAGATGGGACTACAGGCGTGCGCCACCATGCCCAGCTAATTTTTGTATTTTTAGTAGAGACAGGGTTTCACCATGTTGGCCAAGATGGTCTGGATCTCCTGACCTCATGATCCACCCACCTCGGCCTCCCAGAGTGCTGGAACTACAGGCATGAGCCACCGCACCCGGCCCTAATTTTTTTTTTTTTTTTTTTTTTTTTTTTTTTTGACACAGTTTTGCTCTGTTGCCCAGGCTGGAGTGCAGTGGTGCCATCATGCCAGCCTTAACCTCCTGGACTCGAGTGATCCTCCAGCCTCAGGCCCCTGAGTAGCTGGGACTACAGGCATATACCAGCACACCTGTTTAATTTTCTAATTATTATTATTATTATTATTATTTTTTTTTTTTGTAGAGACAGTGTCTTGCTATGTTGCTCAGGCTGGTCTTGAACTCCTGAGCTCAAGCGATCCCCCTGCCTCAGCGTCCCACGGTGCTGGGATCACAGGCATGAGCCACCACACCCGGTCTGTCATCACAGATACCTCTGGGTGAGGTGAGGATGAAACAAATGGGATTTTAAGGGCTCAGGACTCCACACGCCATAGGGCTGAGCTCTTCATTGCTGGGAGAAACCCAGCAGGCCATGGCTGTGGTAAGGTTCTCAGAGATCCTGGCCAGTCTTGGCCCTGAGGACCACCCTCGCCCTGGCCCGCAGGTCCCTTCCCGGCTGCCTGCCTGCCCTCGCCAGCTCCCAGGTGAAGAGACTGTCAGCGTCCAGGCGGAAGCAGCACTTCATCAACCAGGCTGTGCGCAACTCAGACCTCGTGCCCAAGGCCAAGGGGCGGAAAAGCCTCCAGCGCCTGGAAAACAGTGAGCAGGGGTCAGGAGGCGCCTCTGTGGGGCTCCTGGGTCTTGTAGAATGGTGTGCATATTGGTGTGATCTCTGCCCCTCCTGTGAGCTGGGCTTGGGCAGGGCTGGGGACCCAAAAGAGTGTCACCTTTAGGCCAGGGGAGCGTATAAGAGAGCCAGACACAGGTACCTTCTAGACTGTTGAATCAGGGCTAGGTGGGAGGGTGCTCTGAGCATTGGAGCTGGGGTTTTAAAGGATGTGTAGGAGTTCAACAAGCCAGAAAGTGGAGGTGGTTTCTGTACCTTCTGGGGAATACAGCTGGAGCATGGAGGTGGGGTGGCTGAGATGATAAAATGAGAGGAAGCCTAGTTCTTGAGTCCCCATTGAGCATGGGGTCCCCGAACACCACCCTGACACAGACCACCTGCTTCCACCTAGCCCAGTACCTCCTGACCCTGCTGGAGACAGATGGGGGCCCGCCTGGCCTGGAGGACGGGGATGTGGCACCCCCTGCATCACCCGGCATCTTCGCAGAGGCCTGCAACAATGCCACCTACGTGGAGGTGCGGCCCCAACCCCCTCGCTCCCTCCATGTGGGGACCCCCAGCTTCACATCACTTCTACAGCCAGAGCACCCACCCACTTCCCATCGTCTAATGAAGGCCCCGCAGTCTCCTCTGGGGTCCCCAGACCAGGCCAGAATCCCCACCTGACCCCTGGAACCTGCCAGCTCCTGGATTCATCCACCCAACATGTTTTGGAACCCCTGCCTTTAGATTTTTTTTTTTTTTTGAGAACGAGTTTTGCTCTCTTGCCCAGGCTGGAGTGCAATGGCACAATCTCCGATCACTGTAACCTCCACCTCTCGGGTTCAAGCGATTCTCCTACCTCAGCCTCCCAAGTAGCTGGGATTACAGACACCACCACGCCCAGCTAATTTCTGTATTTTTAGTAGAGACGAGGTCTCATCGTGTTGACCAGGCTGGTCTTGAACTCCTGACCTAGTGATCCACCTGCCTCAGCCTCCCAGAGTGCTGGGATGACAGGCGTGAGCCACGGCGCCCGGCCTTGGGGGAGGGTTTTATTCACATGAACCCTCACCCCAGACAGCTGGGCCTATCCAGGTTCCCCAGTGCCCCGCACTCAGCTCAGGGCCCGACACACGCAGTGGCTCAGTGGACACAGGTGACCGCAGGAGCACTTCCACCTGCCTGGCGGCCTTTCGTGCCCATTCGCCAAATGAGATGCTGAGGCCCAGAGACGTCAGCCCAGCCCGGGGTCTCACGGCAAGCCTGACGGCCTCTCTTCCAGGTCTGGAACGACTTCATGAACCGCTCAGGGGAGGAGCAGGAGCGGGTCCTTCGCTACCTGGAGGATGACAGCAAGAGCAAGGCGCGGAGGAAGGGCCCTGGCCGGGGGGAGGACCGGAGGGAGGACCGAAGGAGAGGTGCGGGCCTGGCTGGGGCCGGTGTCGGGGCGGGACCCGGGGTGGGTGTGGCCAGGATGGGGGGGTGTGATTGTGGTTGGGGTGGAGCCTGGGTGGGTTGGACCTAGCGTGTGGGTGTGGCCAGTGCATGGATGGGGCGTGGCCTGGGTGGGTTGGACCTAGTGTGTGGGTGTGGCCAGTGCATGGATGGGGCGTGGCCTGGGTGGATTGGACCCAGCGTGTGGGTGTGGCCAGTGCGTGGATGGGGCGGGGCCTGGGGTGGGTTGGACCTAGTGTGTAGGTGGGGCGGGGTATGAATGGGAGCGGGGCATGAGGTGGGGGTGGCCAGGATGTGGGGCCCAGGATATGGATGGCAGTGGGTAGGGGTGGGACCCGGAGATGGATGGGGGTGGGGCTGGCTGGCCTGTTTGGGACTGGTATGGGTGGGGCCTCCTGTATACCTGGGGCCAGCCTACCGGGTCGGGCCAGCTGGATGGGTTGCGGGCTCAGGGTGTAAATGGACGTGGCCTGTGTGGGTAGGGTCTGCTCCATGTCTGGGTGGAGCCACAGTGTGGGCGAAGGTGTGGTTCGGTGAGCGGGTGAGGCTAAGGCACAGATGGGCGTGGTCTTCCCGGGAGGGCGTGGTCTGGCAGGTGGGCAGGGCCAGGACGGGCGCCCCAAGACTGCCCCCTGTTCCCCCACTCCTGCAGAGGACCCCGCCTATACACCCCGCGAGTGCTTCCACCGCATCAGCCGGCGTCTGCGAGCCGTCCTCAAGCGCAGCCGCATCCCCATGGTGAGTGCCTGGTGCGGGGCGTCGCCTCTCTGCCTGCCTAGTCCTTTTTGAAGGCCCCTTTCCCGGGCACAGGTTCTCACCCGGTGCAGGTGGCGTCAGAGGAAACGGCAGGATACAGACAGTGGGACCAGGGATCTGACTGGGGGGGGGCAACGAAGGGGGGCACTGCAGGGTGTGTAGGAGTTCCCTCGGCAGAACGCGGGCCCTGCAGGGTGTGTAGGAGTTCCCTCGGCAGAACGCGGGCCCTGCAGGGTGTGTAGGAGTTCCCTAGGCGGAAGGCGCAGGCAGGAGCTGGGAGGTGGCGATGTCTAAGTGCGTGGTGGCCTTGGAGACAGTTAAGCAGCCTCACGTGGCGGGTCAGAGGTCATGTTTGGGCTGTGGGCTTCTAGGGGGCCTAGACTGCCCTCGCCCGTCCACCCGAAGGTTCCTTAGAGCCCTGGCTGCCCTCCCCAGGAAACCCTGGAGACCTGGGAGGAGCGGCTGCTCCGGTTCTTCTCCGTGTCCCCCCAGGCCGTGTACACAGCCATGCTGGATAACAGGTAAGCGAGGAAGGGGGGTGGCAGGTGGGCGGACCCCCCACTTCCTTGGCCCCGGCGCATTGCTCACTGCCCATCCCCCACAGCTTCGAGAGGCTCCTGCTGCACGCTGTCTGCCAGTACATGGACCTCATCTCGGCCAGTAAGTGCTGATGGCCCCCAAGACCCCAGGTTGGCCGGCTCCACACGGGAAAGTGGCTAGTTCCTCTTTGTGGGAAGCTGGGGAAGGTGGCTGCAGTAGTGGGGATGCTACGAACTCGGGGGTGGCAGCAGGACCCTGCCTTGAATTGACCAGAAGCTCCCAGCGTATCCGTCCCCATGCAGAGTGACCGCAGACACAGCCAGGCTGCTGGACACAGACGCCCTCCACATCTTCAGGGCCCGGGTGGGGGTGATGATACCTGGCTTGGAGGAACCTCTGGAGTCAGATATAAGATGGAGGGGTGCGGTGTCTGGAAGATTGGAATTTAGCCATAGGGTCTCCCCCATGGGAGCTCAGACGAGAACCCCTCCTGGCGCCTGTGTCCACTTTTCCAGTGGGGTGCAGTCTCAGAACACCTTCCCCCCCAACCAGCGAGGGTCTGTGCAGGTGCCTGCTGGTGCCAGGCACCCCATCGAGTCCTGGGCCTCTCCCACCTGTCTTGCCTTCTGCCTGGAGTTGCCACGGGGATGGTTTCCAAGGCAACCTGATGGTGCTTCCCCGGTTCCCTCTGTGGGAGACGCAGCCCCCATGCCTGCATCTGTTGGGAACGTCGGGTCTTGGCTAGGGGTGCAGGGCTTGACGCTTGGTGGCATGGAGCTTCGGTCCTGACACGGAAGAGGAAGGGTCCCAGCAAGATGGGGAGTAGGGGGTGGGGGTCCCAGGCAGAGGGGACTGCTGAGGCACAGGCCCAGAGGTGGCATGGAGCTCACATGGGACATGGCTCGTTTTGTTTGTCATTTTGAGATGGAGGCTGGCTCTGTTGCCCAGGCTGGAGTGCAGTGGCGCGATCTCAGCTTACTGCAACCTCCACCTCCCAGGTTCAAGCGATTCTCCTGCCTCAGCCTCCCGAGTAACTGGGATTCCAGGCACACGCCCCCACACCTGGCTAATTTTCGTATTTTTAGTAGAGACGAGGTTTCACCATGTTGGCCAGGCTGGTCTCAAACTCCTGACCTCCTGATCATCCTGCCTTGGCCTCCCAGAGTGTTGAGATTACAGGCGTGAGCCACTGCGCCCGGCCCACTCGTTCATTTTTTGCAGTAAGGGGGAGATGGGGGAGGGGAGGCTAGCGGGAGCCGGACCACCCAGGGCCTGGGTGCCTCAAAGCCACCTCTACGGGGCAGGCCTGGGAGGCCAGACGCTTTGTCAGCACGTGTGTGAGTGGCCCTGTGGCCTCAGGCCCGGTGTGTTTCAGGGTCCCCTGCGCGCAGTGGGATGCGTGGCAGCGAGTGAGGTGAGCCCCAGATGAAAGCACTCCTGTGGGAAGACTTCGGTGTTCTTGTGAGCCAGGCTCCAGGACCCGGGGGCGTACGGCCAGGAGGCCACCGTGACCAGCACACACGGCTGGCGGTGACCTCCCCAGGAAAAAGTGAGGGTGGTCTGGGTCCAAGGCACCAACCTGCCGAGGCTCCCGAAAGCCCCCCGAATCTTGCCCCGCGATCCCTTCTGCAGGTGCCGACCTGGAGGGGAAGCGGCAGATGAGGGTCAGTAACCGGCACCTGGACTTCCTTCCACCCGGACTGCTCCTGTCCGCCTACCTGGAGCAGCGCAGCTGATGGCGGCCCCTTGGAGCCCCCACTGCCGCCTCGCCCAGCACCAAGCCCTTCGATACTTTTCTGCTGTCGATACCTGTCACTCACGTTTTTAGAATTTGTCTTTGGAAACGTTTTTCTTTTGGGGTGATCTCTCTCACCCTGCTTCCTCCTCACACAGCTCTCGGCAGTGAACAGACACCGCTGGTGGCTGGGACTTCCCATCCCATCCTAGCTCCAAGCTGCCCACTCTGGGACTTGTATTTGGGTGGGGAGACCCGGCCTGGGTGTGTTCCTGTTTCTTCATTGCTTGGCTTTTCTGGCCCAGTCTGAAGCTCAAGTGAGGAGGGGGAGGCTGGGTGGGTTTTTAATCTCTTTTAATGAATTTGGTGTGATTTGTTGTAGATTTTTAAATTTCCCTTTTGGAGAGAAAAACCAAAAAAACTCACCCCACTGGTAAAGCATGGGTCTTGATCCCAGCCCTTGCTCAGCCCCTCCCAGTTTTTAGCTTGAATGAAGAAGGGGGTCTCTGGGACCCTGCCCCTCATGCCAGAAGCATCTTGTATTGTGTGTGTGTGTGCGCGCGCACATGCGTGTGTGTGCCTTGAGACCCAGGACGGAGCTGTGTCCCGAGGGCTGGTTTTATCCTCCTGTTCTTCGTGTCCTGCCCCACACTGCCTCTGTCAGGGCTCAGGGTCCTGTCTGCTTTACACGAACCCCCCTCTTTTCTTCCCCTCCTTTATACTGGGGGTCCAGGACTTCCAGCCAGAAGCCTCTGCCCTTGCACTACCTTGTCTGTCCCGTCCACTCCATGTCCCACGGTCCCCCAGCCTGGCTCCTGCCTGATAGCCCCTGTGTCCCCATGCTGGTCCTCCTGACACAGACTGCACGAATCAGGCTAGGGGCCTCCCTACCCCCTCGCCGAGTGTGGGTGATTGTATTTTGGGGGGAAGTGGGGGATTTAATAAATTTCTGGTGCTCTGGCCTCAGGCTTTGTGGGTTTTTCTTTTGGGGCAAGGCTGGGGGCTTAGTAGGTGCTGGTCACCTGGGGCCGCCAGTGCTCCCCAGCTCCTCTACTCTTGGGTGCCTGGGTTCAAACCCCGACTCTGCCACACACCTGCGGTGTGACCTTAGGCGAGTGGCCTATATGAGTGCCCTGGGGCCTCTGTAATAGAGTGTCTTACACTGGGGGCTTGAAATGGCAGGCCAGCGAGGTGGCTCACACCTGTGATTCCAGCACTTTGGAAGGCCAAGGCAGGAGGATCGCTTGAGCCCAGGAGTTTGAAACTAGCTGGGGTAACATAGCAAGACCCTGTCTCTAAAAAAAAAAAAAAAGAAAGAAAGAAATTAGCAGGGTGCGGTGGCATGCCTGTAGTCCCAGCTACTTGGGAGGCTGAGGTGGGAGGATCACTTGAGCCTGGGAGGTTGAGGCTGCAGTGAGCTGAGACTGGGCCACTTCACTTCAGCCTGGGTATGGAGGAAGACCCTCTGTCAAGGAAAAACAAAAGGGAAGTCTCTTCTCTCATAATTCTGGAGGTACATGTCTGAGGTCAAGGTGTCTGCAGGGTGACGCTCCCTCTGGACTCCTAGGGGAGAAGCCTTCCTGCCTCTCCCAGCTTCTGGGGGCTCCATGTGTCCCTGGCTTGTGGCCACATCGGTGTGGTCTCAGCCTCTGTCTCCAAGAGGCTGTCTTCCCTGCGTGCCATGTCTTGTCCCGACGTTACCCTCCCTCCACGGGTCTGTGCCCAAATATCCCTCTGTGTAAGGACGCCCATCATTGGGTCAGGCCCACACTAATCACCTCTTTTTAACCTGATAACCTCAGAGAGACCGTTTCCAAATAAGATCGCATTCTGAGGTAGTGGGAGTTAGGAATTCAACATCTTTTCTTTTTTTTTTTTAGTCAGAGTTTGCTCTCACCCAGGCTGGAGTTCAATGGTGTGATCCTGGCTCACTGCAACCTCCAGCTCCTGGGTTCAAGCGAGTCTCTTGCCTCAGCCTCCCAAGTAACTGGGATTACAGGTGGCCGCCACCATGGCCGGCTAATTTTTGTGTTTAGTAGAGACAGGGTTTCACCACATTGGTTGGGCTGGTCTGAAACGCCTGACCTCAGGTGATCCAACTGCCTTGGCTTCCCAAAGTACTGGGATTACAGGCGTGAGCCACTGTGCCTGATTTGTACTTTTTGTAGAGATGGGGTCTGGCTATCTTTCCCAGGCTGGTCTCGAACTCAAGCTGTCTTCCCACCTTGGCTTTCCAAAGTGCTGGGATTACAGGTGTGCGCCCCCACACCCTGACCCCTGAGAACTGTAAACAGCTACCTGCTGCCTGGGAATGTGGATTTTCTGTAAGGTCGCCACGTGGCCCTCTTGGGGAACTGAACCCTGATCCAGAAAAACCCTCTGATGGGCTGGGTGTGGTGGCTCACGCCTGTAATTCCAGCATTTTGGGAAGCCAAGGTGGGTGGATCACAAGGTCAGGAGTTTCAGACCAGTCTGACCAACATGATGAAACTCTGTATCTACTAAAAATACAAAAATTAGCTGTGTGTGGTGGCGCACGCCTGTAGTCTCAGCTACTCAGGAGGCTGAGGTGGGAGAATCACTTGAACCCTGGAGGCGGAGGTTGCAGTGAGCCGAGATCGCACCATTGCACTCCAGCCTGGGTGACAGAGTGAGACTCCATCTCAAAAACCTCTGATATCTGGGCCGTTGTTAACTTGTAATTTTAGAACATTTTGATATTTGCAGAATTCTTGCAAAAATCATGCAGTGAGGCTGCGGTGGATCCCACCTATAATCTCAGCACTTTGGGAGGCTGGGGTGGGAGGAGTGTTTGAGGCCTGGAGTTTGAGATCAGCCTGGGCCACATAGTGAGATCCAATTTCTATTAAAAATTTTAAAAAGAAACGAAGATCCGGGCATTGGGTATGCAGTATTTCATCTTAACACACTTTAAAAAAAATTTAAACACATGGTAAATAATGGCCTCCTTGAGGCCAGGAGTTCGAGGCCCGCCTGGCTAACCTGGCGAAACCCCATCTCTACTAAAAATACAAAAATTAGCCAGATGAGCCGGCACATGCCTGTAGTCCCAGCTACCCAGAAGATTGAGGCGTGAGAATCATTGAGCCTGGGAGGCGGAGGTCGTAGTGAGCAGAGATTGGGCCACTGCATTCCAGCCTGGGTGACAGAGCATGACTCCGTCTCAAAAAATAAATAAATAAAAGTAAAATAATAATGAAACAAGAAAAAAAAGAACAAAATAAAAAATAAAATAATAATAACGGAGCCGGGCGTGGTGGCTCCTGTCTGTAATCCCAGCACTTTGAGAGGCTGAGGCAGGCGGATCACGAGGTCAAGGGTTCCAGACCAGCCTGAGCAACATGGTGAAACCCGGTGTCTACTTAAAAATACAAAAGTTAGCCGGGTGTGGTGGCACCTGTAATTCCAGCTACTTGGGAGGCTGAGGCAGGAAGATTGCTTGAACCCGGGAAATGGAAATTTGCGGTGAGCCGAGGGCGTGCCATTGCACTCCAGCCTGGGCGACGGAGTGAGACCCTGTCTGCAAAATAAACAACGCCCAGCTCATTTTTGTATTGTTAGTAGAGACGGGGGTTAAAAATAAAAAATAAGGCCGGGCGCGGTGGCTTACGCCTGTAATCCCAGCACTTTGGGAGGCCGAGGCGGGTGGATCTCGAGGTCAAGAGATCGAGACCATCCCGGTCAACATGGTGAAACTCCGTCTCTACTAAAAATACAAAACATTAGCTGGGCATGGTGGCACGTGCCTGTAATCCCAGCTACTCGGGAGGCTGAGGCAGAATTGCCTGAACCCAGGAGGCGGAGGTTGCGGAGAGCCGGGATCGCGCCATTGCACTCCAGCCTGGCGCATGGTGACGGAGTGAGACTCTTGTCTCAAAAGATAAATAAATAAAAAGTAAAGGAATAAAAAGAAAAGCACAACATGCCTTGCACTAAACTGGCTTTTGGAGGTGGGGGTGGAAATGGGGTTGGATGTAGGAAGATCCCTTAACGGGATCAGTGACTTCCGTCAAAGGAGCCTCAGTTTCTCCAATCTTGGACATTAGAAAACGGAAGAAAATATGGAACGCTTCACGAATTTGCGTGTCATCCTTGCGCAGGGGCCATGCTAATCTTCTCTGTATCGTTCCAATTTTAGTATATGTGCTGCCGAAGCGAGCACGTTGTTCCTCTCACACCAGGACCCATTTATACCCCCTACAGTCAGTATCTGTACACATAGGGCGACTTTTGTTAAGCGACATAGATGCTCAACCTACACGTACGTAGTTTGCCGTGTCATGCAACTAACGTAGTTATTAACTGGAGCAGAGAAAGTGCTCATTCTACCAAACGTAGCTACGGCGGCTTTTGGGAATCATTGGAAACGCTCGCATGCAAATGTACCCGGAAGCGGGGCGGAGCCTAGGCCGCGCCGCCGTCCCAGAAGTCTTTGGGAGGCGACGGCGCGGGTCAGGCAACTCGTTGGTACCGGGGAAGATGGCGGCGCCAGAGCCGTGGCATTAGGGAAGTTCGCGCCGCGGACACCCGCTGGTCTTGGCGCACGGGCCGGCCAGGTGAGCGCGGGGCTGCGGGGGCCCGGCCGGGGGCGGGACAGACTCCCGATGGCGTCTGCAGCCCCAGGGAACGCGGTGCGGGGGAGGCGGGGCCTGCAGGGTTAGGGGGCGTGTCCGGGAGCAAAGGCTGCTGGGTAGGCGGCCTGGGGCGCAGGATCTTGAGCTCGCGGCGGAAACTCGGGGGAAGCCGGAGGGGGCGGGGCCTGAAGGGAGTTTGGGGCGGGGCTGAAGGCACTTGGTGGGACTTAGGGGGCGGGGCTTGTAGTGGGTTTGGAGTCCCTGGCAGGGAGCCTAGGAACTGGATGGCTATATGGATGCAACCTGGAGAGTTGGGTTCTCTGGGGTGGACCCTGCAGATTGGGGGTTACAGGGGCGGGGCCTGGAGAGGCTATGGTCCCTGGGATGGATCCTGGAGATTGGGGGTTATAGGGGTGGGGCCTGGGGAGGCTATGGCGTTCCTGGGATAGACTCTGGGAATTGGGGGTCATAGGGGCATTCCTGGGATGGACCCTGGAGATTTGGGGTTATAGGGGCAGGGCCTGGAGAGGGTATGGGTTCCCTGGGATGAACCCTGGATATTGGGGTCTGTAGGATTGGGCCCTGGAGAGGCATGGTACTTCTGCGAGAAAGCCTGGTGTTTCGGGCTATAGGGGCAGGACCTAGAGGAGCTATGGGGTCGCTGGGGTGGACCTGGAGATTGGAGGTTATAGGGGTGGGGCCTGTAGAGGTTATGGGGTCCCTGGGATGAAGCCTGGTGTTTGCGGACAATAGGGGAAGGGCCTGGAGAGTACATGGGGTCCCTGGAGGGGAACCTGGGAACTGGGGAGTTTTAGGGGTAGGGCCTGGAGAGCCAAGGCTGTTGGAGGCTGGACCTGGGGAGGTCAGCCAACATGGGACCCCTGGGGTGAAGCCTGAGAATTTAGGCTGAGGCCATGGGCCCCAGGGGTGGTTTGAAGCGGGTGAACGAAGGGGTGGCGGGGGCTGACTTTAAGGGGTGTATGGGGCAGACCCTGAAGTAGGGAGCCGGGGATAGGGTTTGAGGAAAACGGGCTGGTGGTCCTTCCAGTCTCACTGGGCTTTTGCCTTTATGAAGCGGAAACAGTCCGTCCAGATACTGGGCGCTTAGAAAGCCCCAAGGAAATGCTCCCTCTGTCGCCTGTCACACTCACCAAGCCCCTTAGCCCCAGAACTCCTGCCCGCCTTGGCCGCAGGGAGCAGCCCCACCATTTGCCTGGCTGTGGGCCATTCCCTCAGAAGAGACCCAGCGCCCTCCTGCTGTCCCCATCATCACTCACCTGGGCCAGTGCAGACCCTCTGCTGCGTCTCCGGCTGTGCCCTTGGTCCCCACGGTCTGTTACCCAGACAGCCAGAGGGGTCCTGGTGAGATCCAAGTAGGCGCCAGCCCTCCCGGGCTCCCACCCGCTCGGGGTAGAAGTCCAAAGGCCCTGACCTCTCCACGCCCCCTTCAGCCCCAGCCCCATGGGCTGCCGGGAACACCCCAGGCTCTGTCTGGCCTCCGGGCCTTTGCACCTGCCATCCCTTCGACCGCCTGCCTGTGGTTTTTCCGTATCCGGCTGGCACTCCACGTGCCCTGGGAGCTCAGCCCACACAGACGACCAGCCAGACCTCCCTCCCGCAGTAGCTGGTGACTGCCCTGATGTGTGACTTGCGGCGGCCGGCAGCAGGTGGGATGATGGACTTGGCCTACGTCTGTGAGTGGGAGAAATGGTCCAAGAGCACTCACTGCCCATCGGTGCCCCTGGCCTGCGCCTGGTCCTGCCGAAACCTCATCGCCTTCACCATGGACCTTCGAAGCGACGACCAGGGTGCGTCCCCCTCCCGCCCACGTGGCGTCCCACCCTTTTCTCCAGGTACCCGGCACCCTGCCTTGCGGGGACTCGGTCTCCCAGGACAGCCCTCACTCTCTAACTTGGGTGAGAGCCTCAGCCTCGTGGAGGTGCAGAGGGTGGATTCAGTGCTCCCCACACCTGGTGCCGGGAGACGTGAGGTCCCCCCTGTGCGGGATCGAACGGGGCTGGGGCGGTGGTTGACGCAGGCATGTTGGAGACACCTGCCCCAGGTTTCCAGAGGGTGTGTGTCACTGTTTGGTGTTTGAAAGGCACGTGGTGACTGTACTCATTTTCTCTCCCTTGTTCCAGTAATATGCACTTGTAATATGTGCTTGATAGAGAAAATTAGAAAACCACAGAAAATTAGAATCAAATCAGGGTGAGAAAAGCCGCCTTTCACCTTCTGTGGAGGGGCCCACTGTTCACATTTTGGGTCATGTTCTTCTAGTCTCGCTTTAAAAACGTGGTCGTGGTGCATCATGGGTCTGTTCTGTTCCTGGGGGGAGACAAAGCCTGTTCCTTCAGCTGTCGCCCTGGCCGACAGCAGCTCCGTGAACTCCCTGGACCCTGCCCGGGGTCATCCTCACCTCCAGGCCGCAGCGCCAGGCCATGCTGACCGTGCCCTGTCCCCACAGACCTGACCCGAATGATCCACATCCTGGACACGGAGCACCCTTGGGACCTGCACTCCATCCCCTCAGAGCACCAGGAGGCCATCACCTGCCTGGAGTGGGACCAGTCAGGTGAGGCGGGCCCCAGATCGTGTAGCGGGTAGGAGGTGGTGGCCCTGTGTTTCCCTGGTCCGTCTGGAGTCTGGCGCTGGGACCAGTCAGGTGAGGCAGGCCCAGATCCCGGAGCTGGTGGGTGCGGGGGGCCTGTGTCCCTGGTCTGTCTGGACTCTGGAGCCAGGACCAGTCAGGTGAGGCAGCTGGTCCCACGTGGCCAGGGGTGGCAACCCTGATCCCGGAGAGGGGACCCTGTATTTCTCCGGTCCGTCTGGAGTCTGGCACTGGGTCTGGAGCCCCCTGTCCGCGGTTTGGCAGCTGCTGCTCTTCCCACAGTGCCCTGAATTGTTCTCGTTTGGGGTGTCTGGAGGCATCTCCGGAGTGCGGCTCTTGTCACCTGCTGCTCTGCCCTGCCTGGGCCGAAACCTGTCCACTGGGCAGGCTCCCCCAGGCGCCGTGCCGTCCTGCAGGGCAGCGCTCTGCCAGTCCCTGGAGGGTTCGTGACGATGGCTTCTTGCCCACAGGCTCCCGACTCCTATCAGCTGATGCCGACGGGCAGATCAAGTGCTGGAGCATGGCAGACCACCTGGCTAATAGCTGGGAGAGCTCGGTGGGCAGCCTGGTGGAGGGCGACCCCATTGTGGCCCTGTCCTGGCTGCACAACGGGGTGAAGCTGGCCTTGCACGTGGAGAAGGTGAGTGTCTTGCCGGAGTGAGTGGGTGAGGCAGATGAGATCGTCCCCCCGCCCAGCCTCCTGCCAGCCCATCCCCGCCCATCACCAGCATGCCCCAGTCTTTTGAACCTTGTACTTGGCTCACCCCAGCTAATTTTTTGTATTTTTAGTAGAGACGGGTTCACTATGTTGGTCAGTCTGGTCTCGAACTCCTGACCTCAGGTGATCTGCTTGCCTTGGCCTCCCAATGTGCAGGGATTACAGGTGTGAACCACCACATCCAACTCCAGACCAGTCTCATCACCCTAAAAGGAAATTCAGTTCCTGTCACCCCATCCTGTCTCACCCCCGTCTTTCCCCCACCCCAGCCCCTGGAACCCAGCCCGTCTCTGCAGATCAGCCTGTGCTAGACATTTCATAGAAACAGGGTCATACTCTGTGCGGCCTTTTGCATCTGGCTTCTCACTGAGCATGATGTCCTCGAGGGGCATGCCTGCTGTGGCCTGACTCAGGGCCTCGCTTTAAAAAATAACTAGATAAAATTATATTAATAAAAGGCACACGTGGTCATTTAAAATACCCTCAAACACGCCAGCCTGCGACCCACACAGACGCGTGTGGTGTGGACACCTGATGCCATCCCTCATCCTCATGGCAACCACACGTGGCCGGGCCTGGCCTGCTGGCTGGACTTCCGGACCTGCTTCTTGCTATAAAAAGTGGGTTGTTTTTGTTTTGAGAAAAAGTCTCGTTCCGTTGCCCAGGCTGGAGTGCAGTGGTGCCATCTCGGCTCACTGCAGCCTCCACCTCCCAGGTTCAAGTGATTCTTCTACCTCAGCCTCCCGAGTAGCCAGGGTTATAGGTTTATGCCACCACACCCGGCTAATTTTTGTATTTTTAGTAGAGATGGGGTTTCACCATCTTGGCCAGGCTGGTCCCAGGATGATACACACTTTTCTCTCCCTTGCATGTTTTTACAACATACCAGGGACTTTTTGTTTGTTTGTTTGTTTTTTTGAGACAAAGTTTCGCTCTTGATGCTCAGACTGGAGTGCAATGATTCAGTGTTGGTTCACTGCAATCTCCGCCTCCCAGAGTCAAGTGATTCTACCGCTTCAGCCTCTGGAGTAGCTGGGATTACAGGCGCCTGCCACCACGCCCAGCTAATTTTTGTATTTTTAGTACAGATGAGGTTTCGCCATGTTGGCCAGGCTGGTCTCGAACTTCTGACCTCAGGTGATCCTCCCGCCTCCTCAGCCTCCCAAAGTGCTGGGATTATAGGCGTGAGCCAGTGTACCCCACCAAGACCCCATCTCTTAAAAGACTCATGTTCAAAGAAGGGTGGATGTTTTTGTATGTAAATAATGACCTCACAAATTTGATTTGAAACCAAAATCACATCCGCAGTAGCCACTGGTGCTCACACAGCGCTTCCCGAGTGTCGCAGCGCAGGTCCACACGGCCCCCGCCGGGGTTTGTGAGTGGGCTGATCGGCACCCGCCGCCCGGCGTGTGTGCTCACCGCCAGTGACTGCTTGGCTGCCACAGGGACCACATGGCTCCCGGATCAGAGCGTGCCGGTGTCTGTCCCTTTACAGAAAGAGGAGGTGACTCCTGTCGCACACACGTTCATCCATTTAATCCTCCCCGCTGTCCTCCAAAGCAAAATTCACCTTACAGATGAGGAGACCAAGGGTCAGAGGGGCCCACATCCCACACGGCTCCGGGGGCAGAGTCAGGATCTGAACCCAGGCGCACATTCTCCTGGCTTCTGCCTTGGGGTTCTTCTGTGTGAGTGTCTCTGGGTGTCGCAGGGGGCAGCCTGCATGAGCCTCAACAGGCTCTCTTCCCTCCCTCCCTCCCTCCTTCCCCCACAGTCGGGCGCGTCCAGCTTCGGGGAGAAGTTCTCCCGCGTCAAGTTCTCGCCGTCGCTCACGCTGTTTGGTGGCAAGCCCATGGAGGGCTGGATCGCGGTGACGGTCAGCGGCCTGGTCACCGTGTCCCTGCTGAAGCCCAGCGGGCAGGTGCTGACGTCCACGGAGAGCCTGTGCCGGCTGCGGGGCCGCGTGGCCCTGGCCGACATCGCCTTCACGGGCGGCGGCAACATCGTGGTGGCCGCGGCGGACGGCAGCAGCGCCTCGCCGGTGCAGTTCTACAAGGTGTGCGTGAGCGTGGTCAGCGAGAAGTGCCGCATCGACACGGAGATCCTGCCTTCTCTGTTCATGCGCTGCACCACCGACCTCAACCGCAAGGACAGGTTCCCGGCCATCACCCACCTCAAGTTCCTGGCCCGGGACATGTCGGAGCAGGTGAGCCTGTGCCGGGGCCGCCGCGTCGGCTGGCCGGCTGCGAGTGCGGCCTGCGTTCTCAGGGGCCTGGGGTGGAGACCCCCGCGGGCTAAACCGGGCTGTGAGCAGGGAGAACCTCCTTCCTGCCTTTCGCAGCATCTGGAGGCGCCCGCGTCCCTCGGCTCAGGGCTCCTTTGTCCCCTTCATGGCCACAGCACAGCCTCGTCTTGTCTCTGAATCTCAGTTACCGCCTCCTCTCCTGAGGACCCTGTGAGGACACTGGGGCCCCTGGACCCCCCCATGCTCTCCCGCCTCTGTGTCCTGAACCAAGTCCCACCTGCAGGTCCTTCTGTGTAAGAGGCAGCCCAGCCACAGGTCCTAGGGCTGAGGACGGGGATGTCCTGGGGCCACTGTTCAGCCGACCACACCAGGTTGCCTGGATTCCTGTTGTAAAATCAGTAACGCCCCTGACATGGTTCCCTGGGTCCCCTTGCTGTCCCTGTGAGAAGGCGCCATCCTGGGACATTTTCGTTCCTGTGAGTGGACGGTGGCCTCTGGGGACAGGCAGGCCCGAGTTGGCATCCAGGAGGGCTTGGAGTGGCAGGCGTGGCCGAGGAGACAGGCCCCGTGGTACAGCAGCCCCAGGGTCCCGTGGCTCCAGTCACGTGGCCAGCACAGCCGCGCAGGGTCTGCCCTCACCCCACCTCCCGCAGGTGCTGTTGTGCGCGTCCAGCCAGACCAGCAGCATCGTGGAGTGCTGGTCCCTGCGCAAGGAGGGGCTCCCGGTCAACAACATCTTCCAGCAGATCTCCCCCGTGGGTGAGTCTCCCCGGCCGGCTGCGGGAGGACCTGGCCTGCCCTCGGGGGCAGCTGGGTTTTATTTTTGAGGCAGGTAGCGCTCTGTTGCCCAGGGTGGTCCCGAACCTTGGCCCTAAGCCATCCTCCTGCCTTGACCTCCAATAGTTCTGGGATCTTGCGGCGTGATCACCTTGCTTGCAGACTGCTCCGTCCTTCCACTCCCGCCTAGGCGACTGCCACCATCCTAGGCTCGGGGAGGCGACGTCGGTGGCCCGCGCAGGCGTGTGGGCGGGGCCGTCGAGCGAGCGTGTCTGTGGGCGTGACCGTCGAGTGGGCGTGCTTGTGGGTGGGGCCGTCGAGCAGGCGGGTGTGGGCGTGGCCGTCGAGCGGGCATGTCGGCGTGGTCGTCGAGTGGGTGTGTCTGGGTGGGGCCGTCGAGTGGGCGTGTCTGTGGGCGTGGCCGTCTAGCCGAGCAGCCGCTCTGTGGGGGGGGCCGTCAACCAGCAGGGGACAGGCCAGAGCCCGCGGGGGCGGCGCACGGAACCCTCCTGGACCTGGTTCACGGAGGAGCAGCCGAGGCTTAGCGGGTCAGCTGAGGCTGATGAGAACAGCCTCTACCACCACCCACTTCTCCAGCAGCCTCTTCTGGGGCCCCCATTCCCATCTCTGTCTGTCCGATGGGCCCCCCAGCACCCACGGAGCCAGGCCCGTCACCCCCACCTCCAGCGCAGAATGCTGGGGCTGGAGCAAAGCAGGAATGCCCCACTGCCACTACGGGGGGCATAACAGCGCTAGGTTTCCAAAGCCTGGGAGTCTGTGGGCCCGGCTTTCAGGCCGGCCTTTGCCCCGGAGAAGGGAGAGGTTTCCTGCAGATGAGAGCGCAGGCGTTTGCCGATGAGCGCTCATGATCCGGAGTGGCTGGACTCGGGCAGGTGCTCTTCGTAAGCCGCTAACGAGCCCGTGTCTCGATGTGCCTGCGGGTGGTTACCTCACCTGCCCATGGTGGCCGTGGAGGCAGGAAAGGTCAAGAGGGCCGCCACCTGGTCCTCCCCGCACGCCTCGTTGTGCGTCACCACCAGCACTTTGGGCTGCGTTGGCTCATGCGACAGCACCTGGCGCTAGCCCGCATGGGAGGCAGGGCTGCAGGGACCCGCAGTTTCGCTGCCTGCACGTCCGTGTCCACCATCAGCCCACAGCCAGGCCGCCGGCAGTCCCGGGTCCGACGCCTCACCTCATCTCCTGCAACGGTCCACACTCTCCAGCCCAGCTCCTGCTGTCCTTGAGAGCCACGTCTCACACGCACACAGCAGCGTTAATCAGGCCTCATGTCCCTGGCAGCTGGGGGTCACTGTGAGGCAGTCCCTGTCCGACCCATCTCTCCACCCACCCTGCCACATGCCCGTGATGCCAGGCTTTGGTCCTTACCACACTCAGCTCTCCACCCACTGCCCCAGGTGCCCACCACAGCAGGCTTCAGTCCCTGCCATGCCCATCTCTCCACCCACCACCCCAGGTGCCCACCATGGCAGGCTTCAGTTCCTGCTGCAGTCAGCTCAGCTCTCTACCCACTGCCCAATGTCCCCACATGCCAGGCTTTGTGGCCCAGTGTGCTATGGCCCAGCTACTTCCGCCCTCAGCCCTGCACCCCTGCCCCCACCCATCCCAAGCCTGGCCAGCCCACCGTGTTTCTTGAGGCCCAGCCTGGAGGTGGCCCTGTGGGTGGAACCTCAAGTCCCTGCTCTGCCTCTCAGTTCAGCCCAGGGCAGGGGTGGCCAGGCCCACGGAGGCTCGGAGCCTCCTCCATCAGCTGAATGGCCCTGGGCCAGCAGCTGAGACTCTCTCTGCCTTGAGCCCCATCATTTAGGAATGGTGGTCACGGCTGTCAGTTGGATGAGGAGGGGTTGTAAATCGAGGGCACCCTGAGCACCCCTGGGTGTTATGGCAGCCACTTCACCCGGCCCTGGAGCACAGGGTTTCCTGTCTTTCCTCTGAGAGGCTCAACCCCACAAGGGCCAGCCACCCCTGACCACTGTGTGCCCTCCGGACATCTCAGCCACTCTCTGGGCCTCAGTTTCCCCTGGGAATGCTGCTCACAGGACCCCTATACGGGTTTGTAGCAGGTCAAGGCTCTGTGACTATGATGACCGGTCCAGGGCAGAAACCTCAGGGTGACATGGGTGGCACAGAGCAGCCGTGTGCTAGTCAGCTTCAGCCGAGTAATAAGCCGCCCCCAAACTGAGCGGCTCAGACCCGCAGCCCTGCACTGTTTCTGCAGCCGGGCTGCCTCAGTTGCCCTCTCCTGGTTCCCACATGTCTGCAGTCAGAGGTAGCCTGTCCTGTCCACTGGCCACACATGCTCCTGCAGGCCGGCCCTGGCCGCCCTCCACGTCCCACGTGCAGCAAGAGCAGTGCCCCGCTGCCCACACAAGCTCTCTGGGCCTGTGTGTGTGTGTGTGTGTGTGTGAGAGAGAGAGAGAGAGAGAGATACAGGCTCCAGGCTGGAGTGCAGTGGCGTGATCTTGGCTCTCAGCTCACTGCAGCCTCAATCTCCTGGGCTTGAGCAGTCCTCCCACCTCAGCCTCCTGAGTAGCTGGGACTACAGGCGTGCATTACCACACCCAGCTAATGTTTTTGTATTTTTGGTAGAGATGGGGTCTGGCTGTGTTCCCCAGGCTGGTCTTGAACTCCTGGGCCCAAGCCGTCCTCTGGCCGTGGCTTCCCAAAGTGCTGGGAGGGCAGGCTTGAGCCACCGCACCTGGCCGTGTGGCATTTGCTAACACTTGACCCGAGATTCCCGGAAATAGACTCTGACCTGTTGGGAAGGGCGGCATCTTCATGCAGAGGCTGCCAGGCAGCAGATCTGTGAATGCGACTGTCCTGCATGGCCTTGTCTTGTGGGGACCCTGGAATTGTAGATGAGGAGGAATGGAAATCCCAGCTCAGCTGGCTGAAGCTGAGGGAATGTTGGGGTTTGCATGGCTGCAAGTCGGGGGTGGGGCCATCTCCCCATTGTCTGCTCCATCAAGGGGGCAAGATGGCCCTGCCCCACTGGTTTCCATAAAATCCCAGGGCCTCATCCCATTGGCCTGCCTTGGGTCACATGCCTGTCCCAGAACCAGTGGGCGAGTCATGGAGTGCTCGGATCGGCCAGGCCTGGTGTTCCTGGCGTGGAAGCGTGGCCGCGTGGAAGCGTGGCCACGTGGAAGCGTGGCCACGTGACACCCGGGCAGGGCACTGGGTGGGCTGCAGGCCCCGCCCTGCTGGGCTCCTGTGGCGGCTTCTCAGCCTGTCTTCATTGCCTTCCCGTGTTCCTGCGTCTGATTTTTCAGTTGGTGACAAACAGCCCACGATTCTCAAATGGCGGATCCTGTCGGCCACCAATGACCTGGACCGTGTGTCAGCCGTGGCGCTGCCCAAGCTGCCCATCTCGCTCACCAACACCGACCTCAAGGTGGCCAGCGACACACAGTTCTACCCTGGCCTCGGTACGGCAGAGCCAGCGGCGGCCACACAGGCCCTCAGCTCACACGAGGGGAGGCGGGCTCTGAGCGCAGGCCTTGGGGCCCTGGGAGCTCGGCCTCCTGGGCTCTGATGGGTCCCCAGTCAGGAGGCAGACCTTGCCTTTCAAGCTGTGTGAGGCTGGCAGACCGATCCTGTGCTCTTTAATATGTAAAGAGTTATTTCAGATCAACAAGGGAGTGTGGGGAACTCGGGTAGGCAGCACCTCTGCTCCCCCAACTGCAGCGGTCGTAATGTGGGTCCTGGTCTCAAACCGTGGCATCCGTGTCCCTGAGTGAGTCTACGCTCTCCGTGGTGCTGGGCCTGTTTGCTCAGCTGTAAGGTGGGGACAAGCCCGCCCCTTCCTTCCTCTAGCTCCCATTCTCCCCTGGTTCCCTGGAAAGAGAGGTTATCAAAGCCCGCTCGGGGCTCGGGGCTGTTTGTCGGAGCCTGCAGAGAGGTTGAGGGGACGCAGTTCCCTGCTGGAAAACCCTTGGTTTGTTTTCCATTTTCCAGTCTCTCTACCGCAGGGACCCCTTTCAAATCCAAGAGCTTTGGGCTCTGGACCCCACCCACCACCCCGCCGTCATTCACAGGCAGGCCCCAGTGTGACTGACGGCCCCGGCCCACCACCTGAAGATGCCTCTTTTTGGGGTGCCAGGAGCTCCGACCCTTGGTCCACCCTAGATGGGCAGCCTTGGCTCGCTACACACCCTGCAGAGCAGGCGGCCCCTCCACGGGCGGGCGTGTCCCGGGCCCTGCCCCTGCCTAAGCTGAACCCGTGCCCCGCAGGGCTGGCCTTGGCCTTCCATGATGGCAGTGTCCACATCGTGCACCGGCTGTCACTGCAGACCATGGCCGTCTTCTATAGCTCCGCGGCCCCGAGGCCCGTGGACGAGCCGGCCATCAAACGCCCCCGCACCGCAGGCCCCGCCGTCCACTTCAAGGCCATGCAGCTGTCCTGGACCTCGCTGGCCCTGGTGGGCATTGACAACCAGGGGAAGGTGAGCTGCTCGGGCATGTGGGGCTGGGCTGGGGGCAGTGCCTGAGGGAGGTGCCCCGTGGGGAAGGGACCACAGGTGCAAGCCCCTCACAGCCCCTGCCTGCGCCTCTGTGTCTGTGCGATGGGTTTGTCTTGTTCAGCGAGGTCACTAGGGCAGCCTGCGGCGTGTGTTAGGAGGTTCGTAGCTAGGAACTGTGGAGAGGACAGCCTTTCATGGTATGGACTTCTCAGCATTCAGGGATGTGTGTTTGCCCGGCTTGGCACCCGGCGCAGTTGGGGCTCAGGGAGTGTTTTCCTTCCCTGTTCTCAGAGGCATTGTCTGTGACCCTGACAGGTGCAGGCAATGCACACACATGCAGGCACACAGACCCATGCACAGGGGCACACACATGCATGCACACACGCACAGGGTCCTGTGCATACGCCTGCACATGGGAGCGTACACCCACAGGCATGGCTGCCTGCTGACCCACAGGTCTGTGTGGGGTCCTCTGGAGTAGGCTTGGTAAAGAGCCACCCCTCCGTCCTGGAGAGGAGCTGCTGGGCAGGTCCCTTCCCTTCCCTCCCCAAGATGCACCTCAGCCCCAGGGCCCCGTGCTCGTCCCTGCTGCGGTTGGAGCCCCACGTCTTACGCGGCTCTCCCCGGGCTCTGTCTCCGGCAGCTGAGTGTGCTCCGCCTGTCACCCTCCATGGGCCACCCGCTGGAGGTGGGGCTGGCACTGCGGCACCTGCTCTTCCTGCTGGAGTACTGCATGGTGACTGGCTACGACTGGTGGGATATCCTGCTGCACGTGCAGCCCAGCATGGTGCAGAGCCTGGTGGAGAAGCTGCACGAGGAGTACACGCGCCAGACCGCGGCCCTGCAGCAGGTGGGTCCCCAGGCAGGTAGGGCTGTCCCTGGAGCAGGTGGGTCCCCAGGCAGGTGGGTCCCCAGGCAGGTGGGGTCCCCAGGCAGGTGGGGCTGTCCCTGTGGCAGGTGGGGCTATCGCTGCGGCAGGTGGGTCCCCAGGCAGGTGGGGCTGCCCCTGCAGCAGGTGAGTCCCCAGGCAGGTGGGGCTGTCCCTGTGGCAGGTGGGTCCCCAGGCAGGTGGGGCTGTCCCTGTGGCAGATGGGGCTGTCCCTGCAGCAGGTGGGGTCCCCAGGCAGGTAGTGCTGCCCCTGGGGCAGCCAGGTGCCCTGTGGTGAGTGAGGGGCCAGTGGCAGGGAGAGGGGTCCCGTGGAGGGTGGAGGAGGTCCCTGCAGCAGTCATGGAGGTCCCCGTGGCAGACCTGGGGGTTGCTGTGGTAGCTGGGGGGGGGGTCCCCACAGCAGGCAGGGGCTCCGTGGAGGGTGGAGGGCAAGAGGGGCAGGTAGCCTGCGGCAGGTGAGGCTGTGTGGGGGGTGGGGTGTTCCCGGAGGCCCGTCCAGTAAAGTTGCGCCTGGGAGAAGCAGTTGCTTCCCTCCTTACCTCGGAAGTTTTCTCTTAACACATTAGGCCCCTTCTGCTGTGAGGTTGCTGAGGTGCACAGGCTTAAGCGGCTTGCCTAGCTCACCCAGCGCCTGGTGCCAGAGCCGACTGCTCTTCTCCCCAGTTGGAGCCTTGGCGGGCACCTCTGACTCTGCCCCTCGGGGTGACCCGGCTTCCTGCTCACACCGCCCCGCCCCCCAGGTCCTCTCCACCCGGATCCTGGCTATGAAAGCCTCGCTCTGCAAGCTGTCCCCCTGCACAGTGACCCGCGTGTGCGACTACCACACCAAGCTCTTCCTCATCGCCATCAGCTCCACCCTGAAGTCGCTGCTGCGCCCCCATTTCCTCAACACGCCTGACAAGAGCCCCGGAGACCGGCTGACCGAGATCTGTGCCAAGATCACCGACGTCGGTGGGTCCCGTTCCGCGCCCCGGCCTCGGGCTCCTTTCACCGTTTACTTACTGTATTATTTAATCGTTTGAGATGGAGTCTCGCTCTGTCACCGGGCTGGAGTGCCGTGGTGGGATCTCAGCTCACTGCAACCTCCGCCTCCTGGGTTCAAGCAGTTCTCCTGCTTCAGCCTCCTGAGTGGCTGGGATCACAGGCGTGTGTCACCACACCCGGCTAGTTTTTGTATTTCTAGTAGAGACAGGGTTTCACCATGTTGGCCAGGCTGGTCTCGAACTCCTGACCTCAAATGATCCCCATGCCTCGGCCTCCTAAAGTGCTGGGATTACAGGCATGAGCCACCACACCCGACCTTTTAGAGACAGGGTCTCACTCTGTCAGCCAGGCTGCAGCGTGGCGCCTCTGCCTTCCATGCTCAAGCAGTCTTCTCACCCCAGCCTCTGGAGTAGTTGGGATTATATGCGTGCGTCACCACACTTGGTTTTTAATTTTTTGGTCTCACTATTTAGGGTCTCACTATGTTGCCCAGGCTGGTCTTGACGTACTGAGCTGATGGGATCCATCCACCTCTCTCCTGGGGGCCTGGGTGCTGCTCCCAGGCCGGGACCTGGCACCTGTGGGGCAGGTCCGCTCCTCCTCCCGATTTGCCATAAGGGGACTGAGGCACAGGGAGGCTAAGCAGCTTGCCCAGGCCCGCCCAGCACGTGGCATCCCACTGGCCTCGGCCTCCCAAAGTGCTGGGATTGCAGGCGTGAGCCACTGCGCCTGACAGGCCGTTTCTTTTTAAATTGGGATTATCATTTACGTCTAGAGTATCCAGTTCACTGTAGGCATGTGGCACTCCCGGTAGGTAGGAGAGGTGTGCACATTCGTGGTGGTTTCTGTGGGACCACACTAGTCGCCATCCCAGAGGTACCTGCTGGGTGTGTAACTAGCACCAGGTGTGGGGTGGGGTGGTTGCAGCTACACAGTGTGGACACGTCCTGTGTTCACAGAGCCCACCCCTAGCCTAGGAGGGGCCCGATGTGCACCAGTGGGCCGGGTCTGAGCAGTGCTGTCCCTGGCATGGGGACCTGCCCACCCAAGGCCTGCAGGCCGAGAGAAGCTGGTTGGTGCTGAGCACAGCGGCCCCCGGGTGGGCAGGCAGTGGGCTCCCAGTTCCTCTCCATCAGGCAATGCCATCACCCTCGTCCCATTCCCGGTGTGGGCACCTGCTTGCCTGGCACTGGGTGGGTGCTCGGTGCAGGACTGTGGGGAGCATTTAGGTCACCCCGTGTGTCTCAGGGGCCCCACCTGACCTGACCTGCGTCTCCTTGCAGACATTGACAAGGTCATGATCAACCTCAAGACAGAGGAGTTTGTCCTGGACATGAACACGCTGCAGGCGCTGCAGCAGCTCTTGCAGTGGGTGGGCGACTTCGTGCTCTACCTGCTGGCCAGCCTACCCAACCAGGTGTGCCCTCCAAGGCCCCGACCCCGCTAGGGCCCCGCCTCCCTGGCCCCACCCACACCTATGTTCCGCCTCCCGTGCCCCGCCCCTCACCAGTGCCCCGCCTCCCTTGCCCCGCCCAAGTCTGTGTTCCACCTCACTAGCCCCACCTCTCACCAGGCCCTGGCTCCCTGGCCCCGCCCTTCCCCGGGCCCTTCCTCCATTGCCCCGCCCCTCAGAGGCCCCGCCTCCCAGGTTTCGCTCCTCAAAAACCACAGCCCCGCCCCTACCTGGAGCCCCACCTCCTGGCCCTGCTGCTTCTCAAAGCCCCACTCTCTAGCCCACCGCTCCTGAAGCCCTGCCCCACCCTGGAGCCCTGTCTCCTCCAGGAAGCCTCTCCTGCAAAGCCTTTCCTGCCCATTCTCAAAGTCCCGCCTCCCAGGCCCTGCCTCTTCTCAGCCCCACCCCTACTCGAAGCACCCCTTACTCTCCCCAGCCCCCTTCGCCTAGGGTAGGTGGCTTTAAAGTCAGGAACTCACTGCCAGCCCCAGCAGGCTCGGGCCACACCCCCACCTCCAGGTCTGCAGGCTGTGCACCATCGTGCCCTGCGGCCCCTGCGTCTCCACCGTGGCCGTCAAGCACAGTTTGAAGCCCCTCTGCTCTTTGTGGGGCTTTAGGCTGCCAGGGGCCACCTCCGGGGCCTCCCTTCCCTGGTCCTCTGGCCTCCCAGTGCAGCCACGGTGGTGGGAGGGGGGCACTTAGCTTTGGGAAGATCGGCTGCTCCCCCGCATGCGGGTAGGGGTGTTGGCGGCAGTGAGAGCCTCCTCTCGGCCCTGTGAACTCTCAGGTCAGGAACGGGATGACTCCCCAGGTGGGGCCGTCCTGGGCCCTGCAGGGTGCTGAGCAGCTTCCCTGGCATCCACTGATGCTGTGCCAGGAGCACCCCAGTCCTGACCTCCGCAAACGTCCCAGACCCTGCCCATCGCCGCCAGGCTGGGGTTCCACGCACCCGGAGAGGCTTGATCCCCTCACCATCTGCTTCCCGCTGCCCCTGCCACGCTGGGCGCCTCTTTCCTGCAGGGCTCCCTGCTACGGCCGGGCCACAGCTTCCTGCGGGACGGCACCTCGCTGGGCATGCTTCGGGAGCTGATGGTGGTCATCCGCATCTGGGGCCTGCTGAAGCCCAGCTGCCTGCCTGTGTACACGGCCACCTCAGACACCCAAGACAGCATGTCCCTGCTCTTCCGCCTGCTCACCAAGCTCTGGATCTGCTGTGAGGCCCCCCGCCTGCCGCTCTCCTCTCCCCACCGAAACACGAGCCCTGCCCTAGCCCCCCTCCAGAATATTAGCCCCTGCAGGTGGCAGTGGCTCTGTCTGCCAATTCCCCAGTTCCCAGCACAGGTCCAGGCGTGGTGCGGATGCTTTGGGGATGGTAGCTGCTCCCAGGCACCTGTTCCTGTCCCGTCAGTCGTGTGTGTGAGGAGGGCGGGCTCTGTCGTTCTGACATCCCGGTGTCTGGCAAAGGCACAGTACTTGCCAGATGCTTAAGTGACTGAGGCCAGAGAGGGGGAGAGGAACCTAGGATCACCCAGCCAGGCAGGCAGAGCCAAGGCTGGACCCAGTGCTCCTGAGAGGGAGGAGGCCCCAGCGTGTCCTCGGTGGCTGGGTTGAGACCTCGGCCACCCTCCCCGCAGGTCGTGACGAGGGCCCAGCGAGTGAGCCGGACGAGACGCTGGTGGACGAGTGCTGCCTGCTGCCCAGCCAGCTGCTCATCCCCAGCCTGGACTGGCTGCCCGCCAGCGACGGCCTCGTCAGCCGCCTGCAGCCCAAACAGCCCCTGCGGCTTCAGTTTGGCCGGGCACCCACCCTGCAGCTCGACGGCCTGGCAAGGTGTGTGCGTCCCTGCACGGGTCCCCAAACCCACGCGGCTCCATCCTCCGTGCCCGGCCCCGGGACCCCAAATCCACACGGCTCCCTGTTCCCTGTGTCCTGCCCCAGGATCCCCCCCAAATCCACACGGCTCCCTCCTCCATGCCCTGCCCCAGGATCCCCCCCAGATCCACACGGCTCCCTCCTCCATGCCCTGCCCCAGGCCCCCCAGATCCACACAATTACAATGGCTGCGTCCTTCCAGGTTCCCCCTAGCGCCGTCCCCTAGTGGTGTTCTCTGCTGTTGTTATGAACTACCCCCTACACACGGGCACCGACGCTTCTGTTCACCCTCTTGCCTTGTTTTTTTGTTTTTTTTTTCCCCCCGAAGGTCTTGCTCTGTCTCCCAGGCTGGAGTGCAGTGGTGCCATCTCGGCTCACTGTAACCTCCGCCTCCCGGGTTCAAAGGATTCTCCTGCCTCAGCTTCCTGAGTAGCTGAGATTACAGGCACCTGCCACCACACTCAGCTAATTTTTGTATTTTTGGTAGAGATAGGGTTTTGCCATGTTGGTCAGCTGGTCTTGATCTCCTAACCTCAGTTGAGCCGCCCACCTCAGCCTCCCAGAGTGCTGGGATTACAGACATGAGCCACCGCGCCCAGCCACCTTAGTGTTCACTGATTGTATGTATGCTGGCCTTGCTGTGCCAGGCGCCCTGCAGCTGGCCTGAGTCTCCAGCCCTTTAGAAGTCAAGGCCCCACTGTAAATCCCTCTGTTGACGGGGACCGCCTAGCATGGCCCAGGACCCTGGTGAGCACAGATGCCTCATTGGGAAGGTCTCCCCGGGGTAAGAGGTCACCTGCAGGGCCCAAGGCTGGCCTTTCTTTGGAATGTGCATGGTTTGAACAACCCAAGCCTGCTAAGCTGACCCCGGCCACCCAGTGAGGAAACCCCACCGGGAAAGGCACAGCCGCTCATCTGGGGGTCACAGGCTCAGGAAGTGGCTGAGCCAGGATTTGAACGCAGGCCGGTCAGACCCCTGAGCCCATTTCCGACCCGTGTTTGACGTGGAGCGCGTGCAAATCCTCCAACCGCGGATGGCTTACGGCTGGATTTTTTTTTTTTTTTTTTTTTTTAATTGAGACGGAGTTTCGCTCTTGTTGCCCAGGCTGGAGTGCAATGGCGCAATCTCGGCTCACCGCAACCTCCGCCTCCTGGGTTCAGGCAATTCTCCTGCCTCAGCCTCCCGAGTAGCTGGGATTACAGGCACGCGCCACCATGCCCAGCTAATTTTTGTACTTATAGTAGAGATGGGGTTTCACCATGTTGACCAGGACGGTCTCGATCTCTTGACCTCGTGATCCACCCGCCTCGGCCTCCCAAAATGCTGGGATTACAGGCGTGAGCCACCGACGGCTGGAATTTTAGAAAACACAGATGAGCAAAAGGAAGAAAAGGAAGTGAGCCTGCTGCAGCCCCTCCTCCAGGGAGGCCGCTCGGCTTGACTCTGGGACCTCCAGCATTTTCTTCCTCATGCTCACAGTGGGAGGGGTGCCTGATGAGTCACACACTGGGGTTTCTGGGGTTCAGGAAGACTAGATGAAGAGAGAGGATGGCCACGTCTGAGGCTTGTAAACTGTTTGGGAAATGATCAAGTATCTGATGAGTGTGGAATAGACGGGCCCACCTCTGCCCAGACCCAGGCCACCCACCCACCCCCGGGGGCAGCTCTCGCCACCAGGATCTGCTGTTGTGCAGAGGTCCCGGCGTCCCCAGGCTGGTGTCTGTGGACGGATGGTGTGGAAGTGCCCATGCACTCCCTCCTGTTCAGCCTCGAATGGGAGCCCCGCAGGTGCCTTCTCTGCCCCTCAGGCTTCCTGTGCACTTGGGAGACCCACCCCTTCACTGGGCCTGTCCCAGGTGTCCATGCACCTCTCACCTGAGTGTTCACAGACAGCTGGGCCCACCTGATGGATGGTGTGAGGCGCCCACCACCCACCTGCCTGGCCTCACGCTCTCCCCTCTCCTGCCAGGGCCCCGGGCCAGCCCAAGATTGACCACCTGCGGAGGCTGCACCTCGGTGCCTACCCCACGGAGGAGTGCAAGGCTTGCACGAGGTGAGTGCTGCCCCGGGCCCCGGCCACGCAGCTCGCAGACTCAGGCTCGGTGTTGCCATTCTGCAAACGAGGCCATGGAGGACCTCCCTCTGGAGCTACTCCTGAGAGACGAAACCCCGGGGTCTCTGGGCCTCGTGGTCCGGGGAGGTCCGGGTCATCCCGTGCTGGGCCGTGGGATGGTGCCGCCCCTGCCTGTCTCCGAGGCGCCCCGGTAACCCAAGGGCAGAAGTTAAGTCAGCCACTGCTGCCACACGACCAGCTTCTGACGTGTCCTCAGCACACGGAGGCACAGTGCGCCGTGGACTCCCAGAGCTCTGCTGCTGGGATGGCACAGCTGATTCCAGCCCCCAGCTCCTTATGGTCGAGGGTGGCGGAGGGAACGGGTCCCCGAGGGGATGCTGCAGCCAGGGTCCAAGGGTGGGGAGCAGTGAACGGAGTGGCGGGCGCTGGTGCAGGGAGCAGCATTCCCAGTGGTCGGGGCAGCCGGGGCTGAGGCCCTGTGGCAGGTGGGAGCGTGGGGCGCGGGCGTGCGGGACGGCGGGGCAGGGACACCCACTCGGAGGGGGAGCCCGCCCAGCGCCTGCCTCCCCGCAGGTGTGGCTGCGTCACCATGCTCAAGTCGCCCAACAGGACCACGGCGGTGAAGCAGTGGGAGCAGCGCTGGATCAAGAACTGCCTGTGTGGCGGGCTCTGGTGGCGGGTGCCCCTCAGCTACCCCTGAGCCAGGCTGCCAGGGAGCCCCCGCACACCCTGGACACTCTTGGGCACGGTTAACCTCAGCCTGCCCCGGAGGGCTGTGGAAGGCCGTGGGCCGGGCGCCTCCGTGACCACAGATCTTTGAGGAAGCCCCCCGCGCCTCTGTGCAGCTGGGGCCGCGGCCCACACACCACCCTCCCTCCTGGGACCCCAGATCCCTGGACCATCTGCATCCAGAGGACCAGCCACGAGGCCTGGGGGTCCAGGCGGACCCTGTGGTGACCTGGCTCGGGGCACCTGCCTCGGTTTCCTTGCCTCGCCTGCAGTGGATGCTGAACCTGGACAAGCTGCGGCTGGGGGAGGGCAGGTCCAATAAACGCCCTCCGCGCCCAGGCCTGTGTCCCTCCCGTCAGTGCCCCGGCCCCACCCGCGACCTCCATTCGGTGCTTGGGAGCCTGTGTCCTCTGGGCCTGTCTTTAAATCACTCAGCATTGACAGGTGCCCAGCGGATGCCAGGCCCAGGGCGTCCACAGTAAGCAGTGGGGCAGGTCACAGCAGGCTGGTGGGTGGGGTGGGGCGGGGCGACCGTCGTCGGGAGCTGTGTCCAAGTGTGTCTCTGCATGTCTCAGGGTGGTTTCTCTGTGCGGTCTCTGCATGTCTTTGCGTGCTGTCTTTGTGTGTCTCTGCATGTCTCTGTGCTATCTCTGTGGTGTCTCTATGGTATCTGTGTGTCTGCATGTCTCTCTTGTCTTTGCATGTCTCAGTGTGGTGTCTCCGTGCGGTCTGTATGTCTGCTGTCTTTGCATGTCTCTCGTGTCTCTGCATGTCTCTGTGTGTCTGTCTCTGCATGTCTCTCTTGTCTCTGCGTGTCTCTGCATACTGTTTCTGTGTCTGCGTGCTGTTTCTGTCTCTAGCTGCTCCCTGCCAACCCCTTGGCGCGAGAGTTTGTGCCTCTGTCTGCAGGGGTCCCGCCTTCTGCCTCCAACAAGCACTTCCAATTACCCTGCGTCCCGCAGCGGGAGGCCTGCCCAGCACAGGGCGCCCTGCTGTGTGCGGATAGCAGGGAGGGCAGGGAAGGAGGATTGAGTGCCCAGCGCTGGCGCAAAAGGCGGGCGCTCAAACACGCCATCACCTGGCTGAGGCACCCCACTTTAAAGCCCGCCTGCCTGCGGCTGTGGACTCCAGGCCTCTGCACCCTGGCTGGGACAGCTGGCCACCGAGCAGAGGGGCCCCCTCTCCCCACCCACCTGAACACCCTCTGAGGGAAACGGCAGACCCTAGGGCAGCCTCCCGGGCCTGGACGAAGCCCCTGGCCCCACCCCTGCAACCTCCTCTCGTGCTTGGAAGTGCGGGGTCCGGCTCCCCTGGAGTCACTCCGCATATTTGGGGTGCCTAGTGAATGCCAGGCCCACGGTTGTCCAAAGCGAGCGACCAACAACAGAGTGGGCCCCGGCGGGTGGGTAGGGGGCCCTGGCTGGTGGGTGGGGCCCCCTGGCGGGTGGGTGGGGACAGGCCACCCGCTGGCTCCGTCAGCTCCTGGTGGGAGCCGGAGTGGGCCTTGGCGTAGGGTTTATTCTCTGTGAGGTCTATTGCCGAGTTTAAAATGAGGAAACTGAGGCCTGCATGAGAATAATTAGACACCCCGGGGCGAGGTTCCGTGGTCCCGGGGAAAGAGGCCAGGAAAGTCACGCCTGACTGCGCTCAGGCCTGGGGTTAGAGAGGGAGGGATGGCGCTCTGATTGGCTGCGGAGAAACGGCGTGCACGTGCAAGCTGCTATACATCGGTGGGCGGGACTTCCGGTGAGCGGCTGGACGGGGCCATGCGCTCTTGGGCAGGTTTGGGAGGTGCTTCTTTTCAATTTTGGCAGGGTTTTCCCGCAGCTGGCTCGGTGCCCAGTGCAGATCCTGGTGCCGAGTGCAGAGGGGATTTCCAGGGCGGGCTAGGTGCCGGGTGCAGAGTTTAGTGCCGGGTGCAGATCCTGGTGCCGAGTGCAGAGGGGATTTCCAGGGCGGGCTAGGTGCCGGGTGCAGAGTTTAGTGCCGGGTGCAGATCCTGGTGCCGAGTGCAGAGGGGATTTCCAGGGCGGGCTAGGTGCCGGGTGCAGAGTTTAGTGCCGGGTGCAGATCCTGGTGCCGAGTGCAGAGGGGATTTCCAGGGCGGGCTAGGTGCCGGGTGCAGAGTTTAGTGCCGGGTGCAGATCCTGGTGCCGAGTGCAGAGGGGATTTCCAGGGCGGGCTAGGTGCCGGGTGCAGAGTTTAGTGCCGGGTGCAGATCCTGGTGCCGAGTGCAGAGGGGATTTCCAGGGCGGGCTAGGTGCCGGGTGCAGAGTTTAGTGCCGGGTGCAGATCCTGGTGCCGAGTGCAGAGGGGATTTCCAGGGCGGGCTAGGTGCCGGGTGCAGAGTTTAGTGCCGGGTGCAGATCCTGGTGCCGAGTGCAGAGGGGATTTCCAGGGCGGGCTAGGTGCCGGGTGCAGAGTTTAGTGCCGGGTGCAGATCCTGGTGCCGAGTGCAGAGGGGATTTCCAGGGCGGGCTAGGTGCCGGGTGCAGAGTTTAGTGCCGAGTGCAGAGGGGATTTCCGGGGCAGGCTAGGTGCCTGGCGCAGAGTTTAGTGTTGGGTGCAGATCCTGGTGCCGAGTGCAGAGGGGATTTCTGGGGTGGGCTAGGTGCCCGGTGCAGAGTTTAGTGCCGCGTGCAGAGGGGGGCGTGGCCGAGCTAGATGCTCATTGCAGATTCTGGTGACGTAATGTCAAGCGTGGAGAGGCATGGGCGTGTCCGAGCTCCCGGCAAAGCAACTGGCCTGACGCTTGGTGCTAGGTTTGGGGGTCTGTCCCTCAAACTGCTGTCAGAAGCTGGCGGTCCTGGGCGCCTGCCTCTCCGGATACAGTGGGCTGGGCAAGGTGGGCGGGGCATGATGCTGAGAGGAGGCCTGTGGCCCTGAAGCTCCCCCGTCCCTGCTCCCGGCTTCCCCAGGTCCTTGGCACTGCGCAGTTCCCCCGAGGGGTCCTCAAAATCGCCCTAAGAGCCAGGGACGTTGAGGTCCCGAGATACAGATGAGAAAACCGTGGCCATACGGCTTGGAGGCCGGACCGCGTGTGCACGCATGGACTTGGTGCCTAGATGCCCTCGGCCTGCGTCCCCCCCACCACTCCTGTCCCGCCGCCGCCTCAACCCTCTCCTCCTCTGTAACCCTCTGTAGCTCCTGCTGACCAAAGGATGGGGTGGAAATGCACAGGTGGGCTGGATGTGGCAGCTCACATCCCAGCACCAAGGGAGACCCAGGTGGGAGGATTGCTTGGGCCCAGGATGTCATGATCAGCCCCGGCAACATGGCGAGACCTCATCTCTACAAAACTCTTTTTATTTAATTTTATTTTATTTTGAGCCAGTCTCGCTCTGTCACCAGGCACCAGGCTGGAGGGCAGTGCTGCAATCTCGGCTCGCTGCAACCCCCACCTCCCAGGTTCAAGCAATTCTCCTGCCTCCCGAGTAGCTGGGATTACAGGCACGCGGTACCACACCTGGCTATTTTTTTTGTATTTTAGTAGAGACAGGGTTTCGCCATGTTGGCCAGGATGGTCTCCATCTCTTGACCTTGTGATCCGCCCGCCTTGGCCTCCCAAAGTGCTGGGATTGCAGGCGTGAGCCACCGCGCCCGGCATACAAAAATCTTAAAAAATTAGCCAGGCGCGGTGGCAGTGCACGTGCCTGTGGTCCCAGCTACACATGGGGCTGTGGTAGGATTTCTTGAGCCCCGGAGGTTGAAGTTTCAGTGAGCCGTGATGGCGCCAGTGCACCTGAGCCAGCCTGGGGTGACAGAGTGAAACCGTGTCCCCCAAAAAAAGAAAAAAAAAAGCTTCTGTTGCTTATTGGAAGTTCCCGTCTAACTGGGGGTTTGTGTTTGCCAAACGTGGTTCTCTCTCCTGCCCCGCCTCACACTGAATCCGTGAGAACTGCTTCTCTGGTGTCATTTCCTTCGGGAAATACCTATTGAATGAATGAATCAATGACCGAATTACCAGCAACTATGTTTCCGTGTCTCCCCTTAAATGTTGTAGGGCTTTAGAAATTACATGCAGGCCAGGCACGGAGGCTCACGCCTCTAATCCTAGCACTTTGGGAGGCTGAGATGAGTCGATCACCTGAGGTCAGAAGTTCAAGACTAGCCTGGGCAACATGGCGAAACCCCGTCTCTACTGAAAATACAGAAATCCGCCAGGTGTGGTGGCGGGCGCCTATAATCCCAGCTGCGCAGGAGGCTGGGGCAGTTGCTTGAAGCCGGGAGTTGGAGGTTGCGGTGAGCTGAGATTGCACCACTGCACTCCAGCCTGGGCAGCAGAGTGAGACTGTCTCAAAAAGCAACGTGAGACGTACAAACACAGTGAGACACAACTTCATCTCAAAAAAACATGAGATTCACAAACACAGACACAACTTCATGGTGGTCTCCAGACGGCTGAATGGATGCCTTTCCATGCGGTGGAATATTTACCAGATTCCTAAGAGCAGGGCTGGGGCTTAGACGTATCTTACCATGCCAGGCCCAGGGCCCTGCGCACAGTAAGTGCTCAATACATGCTTGCGTGTAAATGTGATTCCCAGGTGAGCGCTCCATAGCCCCCAGAAAACACCCTAGCACAGATTTCAATCCCATCCCCCACTTCCCAGTGGACCCTACCTCTCAAACCCTCAGTCTCTTTTCCTACAATAGGGCCTGGCTGGCCCCTCCTCCAGGTGGGAGAAAGGGCACAAGACCTCAGGCCTCCTGACTGCCCGTGCCCAGAAAGGTAACCTGAAGTCCGAGGCCCCAAGCAGGTGCGCTGCCCCGACCCGGCCGCACCCAGGGTGGTTTGTGAAAGGAGGCTCCGTGGCTCTGGGCTGGAGTCCAGGCTGCCTCCCGGAGCTTCCGTGTGACCTCAGGAGAGTTGCACAGCCCCTGTGAGCCTCAGTTTCCCCTTCTGGGACCTGGGTCATAGCAGGACAGCTTCACAGGGTCTCTGCACTGGAGTCTCAGCCCACAGCCTTGCACACAGTAGGCGCTCACGTTCCCCTTGGGAAGCAGATGGAAACGACATCAGGCAGACCAGGAGGGGACACCCCCCGCCTCGCGGGGCTTCCCCTGGAGTGTGGGTGGGAGGGGTGAACCTTCTCAGACTTCCAGGAAAGAGCAAGAGCGCCTCCGTGTGGCCGCCTCCTGAGACGCTGCCGAGAACCCTGAGCCCCCGGGAAGCGCAGGACCTCGAAAAAATAATTTTTCAGTTTTTGCGCTTTTTTTTTTTTTTTTGAGTTTTTGCGCTTTTATCTGTAGCTTTCTGCCTTGCTCTCTCTCTCTCTCTTTTTTTTTTTTTTTCTGAGATGCAGTCTCGCTCTATCACCCATCCTGAAGCGCAGTGGCACGATCTTGGCTCACTGCAACCTCCGCCTTCCAGGGTCAAGCAATTCTTCTGCCTCAGCCTCCCGAGTAGTAGCGATTACAGGCGCCTGCCACCACGCCCAGCTGATTTCTGTATCGTTAGCAGAGACGGGATTTCAAAGTGTTGGTCAGGCAGGTCTCGAACTCCTGACCTCGTGATCCACTTGCCTCGGCCTCCCAGAGTGCTGGGATTACAGGCGTGTGCCACCGCTCCTGGCCTGCTCTTTTTAATGCTTCTGTTTTTGTTCCGAGTTAGAGTCTTGCTCTGTTGCCCTGGAGTGCCCTGGAGTGCAGTGCCATTATCTCGGCTCACTGTAACCTCAGCCTCCCAGGTTCAAGCGATTCTTCTGCCTCAGCCTCCCTAGTAGCTGGGATTACAGGTGCATGCCACCACGCCTGGCAATTTTTTTTTTTTTTTTTTTTTTTTTTTTTTTTTTTTGGTAGAGATGGGGTTTTGTTATATTGGTCAGTCTGCTCAGGAACTCCAGACCTCAAATGATCCACCCGCCTTGGCCTCCAAAAGTGTTGAGATTATAGGCGTGAGCCACCTCGCCCAGCCTGGTTTTGTTTCGTTTTGTTTTTCAAAGAAAGAGACAAAGTCTCACTCTGTTGCCCAGGCTGGAGGGCAGTGGCACAATCACAGCTCACTGCAGCCTCGACTTCCTGGGCTCAAGCTATCCTCGTGCCTCAGCGTCCTGGGTAGCTGGAACCACAAGCTCCCACTTCCATGCCCGCAAATTGCCCAGCTAATTTGTTATTTTTGTGTAGAGATGCAGCCTTGCTATGTTGCCCAGGCTGGTCTCGAACTCCCGAGATCCACTGATCCTCCTACCTCGGCCTCCTCTTCTACATACAGTGAGTGCTCAATAAAGACCAACTGGATGCAGGAGTGGATAACTTTATTGTTGCGGACTTTATTGTTGGGGTGACCCTGACCCGCAGGCCCTATGCCCTAGGCCAGGACGCTGTTGATCCAGGCCACATAGCTCGCCACGCGCGTGTAGATCCCGGGCTTCTTCCGGTTGCCGCAAACGCGGGAGCCAGAGGTGACTATGCCCTCGAGCACGCCCCCGCACACCAGCGGGCCCCCGGAATCGCCCTGCGAGGACAGGATGGGCCGTGAGGGACGGGCCGCGCCCAACCCAGCCCCACACGCCATACACCCTCACCTGACTGCAGCTCCCGCCCCAACCTGGTCCTCGCTGATCAATATCCCCGCCCCACGCCCACCACGAAGGCCACGCCCTCAAGCCACGCCCTCTAGGCCCGCCGCCAGATCCTGGTTACACCCCCTTGGACCTCAACCTCACCACGTGGACCCCACCGCAACCCCACTCCATGCCCTTTCCAGTCTGGGGTCCCACCCCTCCATGCCCTTTCCAGTCGGGTCCCACCCCTGCTCTCCCAGACCTTCACTTGCCCCAGATCCCACTTCTGCCCTAACCCGTCTCAGTGGCCACCTGTTCTGCTCAACCCCGCCCACCTCAGGCCGCGCCCCTCCCCTAGAGCACCACCCAATCCTCGTCCCTGGGTACCACGCAAGCCACAGCTTGTCCTAGGCCTCAGCCCTTCTCAGGCATCCCGCTCCGCACCAGCCGAGCCGCTTCGGAAGTTCCCGCCCCTTCCACCTGCCCCGCGCCTTTCACGTGCCCCGCCCCTTCCACGGGCCGCGCCCCTTCCACGGGCCGCGCCTTCCACCTGCCCCGCCCCTTCCACCTGCCCCGCCCCTTCCACCTGCCCCGCGCCTTCCACCTGCCCCGCCCCTTCCACCTGCCCCACCCCTTCCACCTGCCCTGCCCCTTCCACGTGCCGCGCCCTCTATACCTCCCACCCTTTCTCTGCCGCCTGCCCTTTTGCTCGCCCTGCCCCTTCTCCAGTCCCACCCTCTCCACAGGTCCCACCTCTTCATTCAGGCCCCGCCCCTGCAGCCCTACCCCTCGTCATGCTCCACCCCTATTCCTGGCCTCGCCCCCTTGCGGACTGTAGTTACTGGGCCCCGCCCCCTCCTAGAGCCCCGCCCCTTCCACGGGCCCGCCCCCTCTCCCGTAACCCAAGGGCCCTTTCACCTCCCACTCTTTCCTGCCTTTTTTACCAGCCCTGACCCTTCTTCAGCCACTGCGATCCACAGGCCCAACCCCTTATCCAAGCCCCACCCACAGCCACCACCCTACGAGGCCGCGCCCCGTCTCCAGGCCCCACCCCCACACCCCACCCTTGCCATATGCCCCGCCCTTTTCTCCGGGCCCTGCCCCTCCCCACCCTCCGCACGCCCCCACACCTCCTCCGGACTCCGCCCCACACCCCCACACTAGTCATAAGTCCCGCCCCTTTATCGAGACCCCGCCCACACACCACCCTCCACACGCCCCGCCCCTCATCCGGGCCCCACCCACGCCCGCCCCTTCCTCCGGGCCCCGCCCCTTCCCTGCCCCCGACCCCCACGGATCCCGCCTGCGCCCCTCTTCCCGCCCCTCCTCGGGCTGCTCCCCAGGCCCGCCTCCTTCCTGAAGGCGCACCTTGCAGGTGTCCCGGCGGTTGCTCTCCGCGCACATCAGGCTCTGGGTGATGGCGCCGTCGTGGTGCGTGCGCCGGTTGCACGTGGCGCGGTCCATCACCGGCAGGAGCACGTGCTGCAGGCGGTCGGGCCGGCTGCCCGCGTGGCTGACGGTGCCCCAGCCGGCCGCGTCGCAGAGGGTACCCGGCGCCACGTCGCGGTCCACGCGCTGCCAGGGCACGGGGCGCACGGCGGTGCCCAGCACGGCCTTCTCAGACAGCTGCGGGTGGAGGCGGACGTCAGGGTTGGGGCGCGGGGCTGCTAGGCTGGGGAGACCAGACAGGGGAAGGGGGCGTCGGGGCGGGGGCGGGGGTCTCAGTGCAGCGGGAGGGAGCCAGGCTGGATCCTGGGTAGGGTGCAGGTGGGGGTGGGGTGGGGGCGAGGGTCTTCAGTGCAGCTGCAGAGGTCGAGGCTAGACCGAGGCGGGGATGCAGGGGGAGCCGGGGATTTGGGGGGGCTTCCGGCGCAGCAGGAGAGGTCGAGGTTAGACCCAGGGGGCGGGGGCGGGGGCGGGGCGGGGTCCCCATGCAGCTGGAGAGGTCGGGGCTGGTCCCGGGGTGGGGGACCAGGGGGAGCGGAGTTTTGGGGGGTGCTCCCAGCACAGCAGGAGAGGTCGACGCTAGACTCATGGTGGGGATGCAGGGGGAGCGGGGTTTCGGGGCTCCCAGCGCAGCAGGAGAGGTCGAGGCTAGACCCAGGGCGAGGGTGCGGGGATGGGGGGCAGGGTCCCCAAGAAGCCGGACAGATCGGGCTGGACCCCGCGTCGGGGTGCAGGCGGGGTGGAGCGAGGGTGGGGCGGGGGTCCCAGCAGGGCAGGAGACATCGAGCCCAGACCCGGGGCGCGGGTGCAGGCGGGGCCGGGCGGACCTGCAGCAGGAGGAGGTCGTGGTCGATGGAGCCGGGCCGGCTGTCCGGGTGGGGCACCGCGCGGAGCACGTCATGCAGGCGCTTGGAGGGCTCCGGCTGCGACAGGGAGTGCGCGCCCAGCAGCACCTGCACCTTCTCGTCGGCCCTGGGGACCGGGCGAGGTCCGGGGTCGGTGCCGGCCGAGTCTCCCGCCTCCCCCCAGGGCTGCTCCCTGCGCGCGGCGCCCACACTCACGCGTCCTCCAGGCAGTGCGCCGCGCTCAGCACCCACTGCTCCGCCACCAGGACGCCGCCGCACCGGTGCGCGCCGTTCACCTGCACCGACGCCATGTAGGGCCGCCCGTGGGCCTCGGCCTCGCTGCCGCCCAAGATCCGACCGCGGGGCTGCGCCGCTGTGGGTCGGGGGACGCGTGAGGGCCGCGGGGTCGACTGCTCCCCCCGGCGAGGCCAGCCCTGGCCCTCACCCCACAGGCCGCTCCCCAAGAATCTCATCTCAGGGCGTGGTGATTCGTGCCTGTAACCCCAGCATTTTGGGAGGCCGAGGCGGATCACGAGGTCAGCGGTTCGAGACCAGCCTGGCCAACATGATGAAACCCCGTCTCTATGAAAAATACAAAACATTCGCTGGGCGTGGTAGCGCGTGCCTGTAATCCCAGCTACTCTGGAGGATGAGGCAAGAGAATGGCTTGAACCCAGGAGGCCGAGGTTGCAGTGAGCCCAGATGGTGCCTTTGTAGTCCAGGCTGGGCAACAGAGCAAGGCTCTGTCTCAGGAAAAAAAGAAAAAGAATCCCATCTGCATCTCGGGACCCCTCAGCGTCACAGACTCAGATGTCCCGGGAACCAGAACGCCCGGGAGGACAGAAGCCACAGTGCACCGGGGACCAGGGACAGATCCCAGCTCTGCACCCTGGGTGCAATGGCTTCCAACTGGACATAACAGAAACAGGGCTGACCCATAGGCCGGGCGTGGTGGCTCAAGCTTGTAACCCCAGCACTTTGGGAGGCCGAGGCAGGTGGATCATGAGGTCAAGAGATCGAGACCATCCTGGTCAACAAGGTGAAACCCCGTCTCTACTAAAAAATAATAATAAAAAAAAAAATTAGCTGGGCATGGTGGCGCATGCCTGTAATCCCAGCTACCCAGGAGGCTGAGACAGGACAATTGCCTGAACCCAGGAGGCAGAGGTTGTGGTGAGCCGAGATCGCGCCATTGCACTCCAGCCTGGGTAACAAGAGCGAAACTCCGTCTCAAAGAAAAAAAAAAGAAAAAGAAAAAAAAGAAATAGGGCTGACCCAACCAGTGCCCTGTGGGTAACCCCCCATCTGGGCACGGAGGAAGGAGAGCTAAGCAGATCCCGGCACACGTAGTGCCTGAAGAACGTCTTAGTTTATGGTGTTATTACTCAGTTATTTCCTTCATGTAATCCTTTACATATATAATCATGTGTTCGTTTATAGTCGGAACAATTCATGCCTGAAAAATATCTTATTACTCAGTTACTTCCTTTTAATTTATTTTTTTTTAAAGATGGGGTTTCACCATGTTGGTCAGGCTGGTCTTGAACTCTCGACCTCAGGTGACTCGCCCACCTTGGCCTCCAAAGTGCTTGGATTACAGGCAGGAGCCGCCACACCCGGCCTACTCAGTTACTTCCTTTTATATATATTCTTCAGGCACTAATTGTGCCCGGGGTCTACTCAGCCCTCCTTCCTTGGTGCCCAGATAGGGGGTTACCTACAGTGCCCCGGGCAGCTCAGCCAGCCGCCCGGAAGAACAGTTTTCCACGCAGACACTCGGATTCTCTCTGCAAGAAAAGCTGACCCCAGAAAGCTCCAATTTCCGAACCGAAGTTTCTAGACTTCCTCAGCTTTCAGAGCCTTTCATTGGTGAGGAATGACACCCCTCTCTTCCTGCCTACCTGGTGGGGCTGGAGGACCGTCCGTGTGACCCAGAGGACCACCTGGGAAACCCCTGCCCCTCACCCCAGGCCCAGGACCCCTTACCGCAGGCCACCACTCCTAGGAGGACCAGAACCGCCAGGCGCCCCCAGCTGTGCATGGTGAAGCCGCTGTGGTGGACACACTGACCCTGGCGGGGCCCTGGGGGTGCTTTTATGACGGTGGAGGAGGTGGGAGGCTCCCGGGAGCCCTGACTGTCAGGTGGGCAGTGGTCCAGCTGGAGAAAGGGGCACCCACCCTCCCAGCCTCCACCCTCCTGGGGGCTGGGTTATCTCCTGCCAGACTCACACCAGAGGCAACAGGTTGCTGGGAGACCCTCCGGTCTCCGTGAGCCTGATGGCTGGCTGGCCCTGGTTGGGGGCAGTCCCTCAGATGGGCAGGAAGCAGAGAGGGGTGCTGCACCCACCCCAGCCCCCCAGCCCCAACTTCACCAGACCCGGAGTCCCTCCAGCTTGTTTCACAATCCTAGCTGGAAGCCAGTGTGTAAACAACCCACTTCCTCATCCTCCTACCCCTCCCTTCTCCTCTTCCTCCTCCAAATTGGAGAGAAGCTCTGATGGGTGTGGGAGGAAGGTCACTTGACACCCTTGTCTCTGTCCCTGTGGCTTCTGGGGCTTGACGCCCGGATAAGAATGTTGGAAAGGCAAACGCAGAGGCAGCTGGGAAGACTGGCTACAAGGGACAGGAAAACCAAGACAATCTGGGTGGAGCCGGAATCATGAAAGTTGTATAGAAAGTTGGCCGGGCGCGGCGGCTCAAGCCTGTAATCCCAGCACTTTGGGAGGCCGAGGCGGATGGATCACAAGGTCAAGAGATCGAGACCACCCTGGTCAACATGGTGAAACCCCGTCTCTACTAAAAATACAAAAAAAATTAGCTGGGCATGGTGGCGTGTGCCTGTAATCCCAGCTACTCAGGAGGCTGAGGCAGGAGAATTGTCTGAACCCAGGAGGCGGAGGTTGTGGTGAGCCAAGATCGCGCCATTGCACTCCAGCCTGGGTAACAAGAGCGAAACTCCGTCTCAAAAAAAAAAAAAAAAAAAAAAAAAAAGAAAGTTCAGGGATGGCCGCCTTCAGGTGTGGTGTGATCCAGCTGCCTGAACAGTGTCTGGTGTCTGCCTCTGGCTTCTCCTTTCTTCTCTGATGGCATCTCTGCTCACCAGGCTTCCCTATTACACTTCCAGGGACCCCACACTCAACCCAGTGGCTCAGTGGGCCCCTCCTAAAATTCCTCATCACTCCAGCCAAGTCTCAAGGTTGCCTTCGGTTGGCAGGGCCTGGATCAAATGCTTACTCCCAAATTGTTCACTGAGGGCAGGTTCCGATGAACAGAATCAGGGTTGGCTGGGCACAGTGGCTGCCACCTACCAGCCCAGCATGTTGGGACACCCAGATAGGAGGATAGCTTGAGCCCTGGAATTTGAGGCCAGCTTGGACAACATAGTGAGACCCCCATCTCTGCAAAAAAATTAAAATACTTCTCAGAATCTGTGAGGTGGGAGTGGTGGGTCCGTGGTGGGGAGGACTTCAGACATCATCCCGAGGGGGAGCAGCACGCAGGATTTCCCGCATCCTTTTTTTCTCTCTATCGTGGATTATTTATTTATTTATTTATTTTCGAGACCGAATTTTGCTCTCATTGCCCAGGCTGGAGTGCAATGGCACCATCTCGGCTCACTGCAGCCTCCGCCTCCCGGGTTCAAGCGATTCTGCTGCCTCAGTCTCCCAAGTAGCTGGGATCACAGGCACCCGCCACTACACGTGGCTAAGTTTTGTATTTGTAGTAGAGCGGGGGGTTTCCACCATGTTGTCCAGGCTGGTCTCGAACTCCTGACCTCAGATGCTCCACCCACCTCTGCCTCCCAAAATGCTAGAATCACAGGCAGAAGCCGCTGGGCCCGGCCCCCTGTGGATTATTTCATACTCACAGAGACTAGAAAGTGAGGTCACAAATGTGATTGCTGAGATTCTAACATGTCTCCTTGAGAAAGTCAGAAACTCTGAACAAAGCCTGGAGGATGCAGAGTCCGGATTACTAAACAAGAATGCTGGAAATTGCAACCGCAAGATGTGGTAACAGACAGGGCCGCAGCAAGAACGGGCGGCTCGGCCACTAACCCGACCGTCTCCAGCCGCCCTGCTGACGTGGAAAGCTGGCTGGGTGTGTTAAGAGGAAAATGAAACAGAAAGACAGAGGGTCATTACGGTGAGCAGCTGGAGCCTGTGGGGAAGACGTGAACAATGGAGCTAACCACGGCCAGGCCTGCAGTCCCTGCACTTCCAGAGGCTGAGGTGGGAGGGTCACTTGAGCCGGGAGGTCGCAGAGGCTGCAATGGGCTGTTATTGCACCACTGCACCCCAGCCTGGACGAAAGAGCAAGACCCCATCTGCAGTGAAACAAAAACAGAGGGACAGGGCGCGGGGGCTCACGCCTGTCATCCCAGCACTTTGGGAGGCCGAGGTGGGCAGATCTCGAGGTCAGGAGTTCAAGACCAGCCTGGCCAATATGGTGAAACCCCGTCTCTACTAAAAATACAAAAATTAGCCAGGTGTGGTGGCGGGGGCCTGTAATCACAGCTACTCGGGAGGCTGAGGCAGAAGAATCACTTGAACCCAGGAGGCGGAGGTTGCAGTGAGCCGAGATTGCACCGCCACACTCCAGCCTGGGCCACAGAGCGAGACTCCATCTCAAAAAAGAAGGAGGAGAAGGAGATGGAGGAGAGGGAGAGAAAAAGAAGAAAGAAGAAAAGAAGGAGGAGGAGAAGGAGAAGGAGAAGAAAAGGAAGAGACTCATTTCTTGTCCTCTTGCCCCATTGCGCTGGCTCTGCTGCCACCTGGTGGCAGCTCACACCAGTGATGCCTAAGACATTCTATTGACCATTTTATTTTACATTTATTTATTTATTTATTTTTATTTTTATTTTTATTTTTATTTTTTGAGACAGAGTCTCACTTTGTCACCCAGGCTGGAGTGTAGCAGTGTGATCTAGGCTCACTATAGCCCCCACCTCCCAGGATCAAGCAATTCTCTTGCCTCAGTCTCCCACATGCCACGACACCTGGCTATTTATTTATTTATTTTTAATAAAAGACGGGGTTTCACCATGTTGGTCAGGCTGGTCTTAAACTCTGGACCTCAGGTGATGCGCCTGCCTTGGCCTCCAAAGTGCTTGGATTATAGGCATCAGCCACCACGCCCGGCCAACCTGGCTAATTTTTTAATACTTATAATAGAGATGGGGTTTCACCATGTCACCAGGCTGGTCTCAAACTCCTGACCTCAGGTGATCTGCTGGCCTCGGCCTCCCAAAGTGCTGGGATTACAGGCATGAGCCACCAGGCCTGGCTCAGACATTCTATTTTATTTATTTATTTATTTTAATAGAGGCAGGGTCTTGCTATGGTGCCCAGGCTGCTCTCAAACTCCTGAGCTCAAGTGATCCACCTGCCTCAACCTCCCAAAGTGCTGGGATTACAGGCGTGAGCCACCGTGTCCGGCCTACTGACCATTTTCCACACCCAATCACACAGCCGAGAAATCTCAGACACAGTCTACAAAACAGAGGGATGTTTATTGTTCCAGCTGCTGGAGACTGCAGCTGTGTCCAGCTGAGCTGACCCGGGCCGAGCTTCTCACTGGGTCCTGCCGGCCGGGTCCTGGGGGTGGGAGCAGGGGTGGTCCTCGGAGCGTCGGATGATGGAGTCGATCCAGTCTGCGTACTGAGCCACCGGAGCAAAGAAGTCGGGGTAGAACCCGGAGCCACAGCCTCCCCGGATGAAGGAGTCGATTCCCTGGATTAGCCCATCGCAGACCAAGGGGCCGCCGGAGTCCCCCTGTGAAGGCAGACGAGGTGGGGAAGCTGGACTCCCAGGCTTCCTGCCCGCCCACCTGCTGTCTGTCGGGTTGGGAAGCCCCTCCTAGGGTCTGGTGCCAGGAGTGGGCGGGGAGCAGAGGGACACCCAGGGAATGTGCAAAGCACGGGGAGGGACCCTGTGATCCCTCCTAGGGTCTGGCCTCGGTGCCTGTGGCTGCGGTCTGGGCCAGGGCCAGGAGTGGGGGGCGCGTGGGGAGCAGAGGGGCACCCGGGCACCTACGAAGCAGATGCCGGCCCGCCGGCGCCTCACAAACGTGCAGACATTGCTGCGGCGGCAGCCGGACGTCACCACCGTCACGTTGAGCTCCTGCAGGACATTGGCCACGGGACTGTGGGTTCCCTGCCGGCCCCAGCCCATGGCCAGGCACCGCGCCCCATCCTCCGGGCCTTGGTCCTGGGCTGGCAGCCGGGCCACCTGGACGTTGGCGTTGATGGTGGCCGACCCATTGAGCTGTGGTAGGGAGCGGGGGGCAGGGACAGATCACCAGCGTGTCACGTGGGGCAGTGATGACCTTCCCCGTTCCAAACCTCAGTTTCCCCATCTCAGACTCCACTGCGGTTCTGGGATCCTGCAGAGCAGGACACCCTTCAATCTGCTCTTCAACCCGAGCCTCAGTTTCCCCATCTCAGACTCCACTGCGGTTCTGGGATCCTGCAGAGCAGGACACCCTTCAATCTGCTCCCCAACCCGAGCCTCAGTTTCCCCATCTCCAGAGTGGGAGCAGCTACCAAGGCTCCGGTGTTGGAGGTTGTCCCTGGATGTAGCTTGAGTGCAGGAAGCACTTAATTAATTAAAATAAATTAAATAAAGTGCTCGATTAATAAAGAAAACTATGGCTGGGCACGGTGGCTCATGCTTGTAAGCCCGGCACTTTAGGAGGCTGAGGCAGGAGGATCACTTGAGGCCGGGAGTTCGATACCAGCCTGGGCCATGTGGCAAAACCCCATGTCTACAAAATAAAAACAAAATGCCAGGGGGGTGGCTCATGGCTGTAATCTCAGTACTTTGAGAAGCCAAGGTGAGAGGATCAGTTGAGGTCAGGAGTTCGAGACCATCCTGGCCAACACGGTGAAACCCTGTACCTACTAAAAATACAAAAATTAGCTGAGTGTGGTGGCCCTTGCCTATAGTTCCAGCTACTTAGGAGGCTGAGGCAGGAGAATGTCTTGAACCCGGGAGGCGGGGGTTGCAGTGAAACCAGATCATGCCACTGCACTCTAGCCTGGGTGACAGAGTGAGACTCCCTCTCAAAAGAAAAAAAAATTAGCCGTGTGACCACGAAGTGGCTCATGCCTGTAATCCCAGCATTTTGGAGGCCAAGGGGAGTGGATCACCTGAGATCAAGAGTTCAAGACCAGCCCAACCAACATGGTGAAACCCCCATATCTACTAAAATTTCCAAAAATTAGCCAGGCGTGGTGGCAGGCCCCTGTCATCTGAGCTACCTGGGAGGCGGAGGCAGGAGAGCTGTTTGAGCCCAGGAGGTGGAGGCTGCAGTGAGCCACGATTGCGTCACTGAGCTGGGTGACAGCTATGGGAACACTGACAATCAGACTCTCCTTCTAACCCCCACGGAGAATCGTCGTACCTGTGGGCCAGGGACAGGGATGGAAACGTGGGGACTTTTGCCCCATTTCCTAAAGGCAGAGATGGTCCCTGCCCTCGGCCACAGGGCTGTCACAATAAGTTTGTTGATTGACAGCAGATCTGTGCTTCCCTCCTATATCTCATTTAATCCCTTGACAGCCCCTGGTGGGGACTTCCCCGTTTCGCAGAGCCAAATGAAGACTGAGGCACAGAGAGGGGGTGACCTGTCCACGGCAGCCCAGATTCCACGCCAGGTCCCCACAAACGGCCCCTGACACACCCCTCTGCCTCTGTCTCCACCTCCAACCTCTCCAGCCTCTGGCCTCCACCCAGGTGCCCCCACCCTGGGCCTCCCTTTTCACCCCGCCCAGCGGCACCTGGAGAAGCACGATGTCGTTCAGCAGCCTCGTGGGGTCGAAGCCGTTCTCGAAGACGCGCTGCACGGAGAAGATCTGGCGGGTGCGCTCCCGCCGCTGCAGGTTGTGGGCGCCCAGCACCACCTGCACCGAGCGGAAGTTTCTGCAGGGGAGGGAGGGCGGAGGTGAGGGGGCCGCGCTGGGGGGTCAGGGCTCAGCCTTGCCTTGTCCCCAGCCCTGATGGGCCTGATGGGGAAGGGACTTGCGGGGTCCCTGCAGGCCCAGGAGAGGCCTCCCAGCATCTCCGGGGTGCCGGCCTCACCCCCACCCATCTCACACACTGGGATGCGGGGGGTCCGAGCCAGGCAGCTGCGCCCCAGGCTACTCACACGTCGTTCACACAGTGCGCGGCGGACATGACGAAGTTGGGGGCGATCAGGGTGGCGCCGCAGAAGTGGCCTCCGAGCCGCTGCAGGGACACCATGAAGGGCCAGGCGTGGGGCCGGGCTGCCCGGCCCCCCACAATCTCCGAGGCCAGCGCGGGGCCTGGGGACGCACAGGGTGCAGGTGCTGAGTGCCAGCCGAGGAGCCCCTTTGTTCCCGGCCATGGGGCCCCCGAATCCCCCACCAGGAACCCGTGGGATCAGGGCTGTTCAGACGCCTGATGTGCAGATGAGGAAACTGAGGCACAGAGCGGCAAAGGGAGCTGCCCATGGGCCCCCTGCGAAGGCGCAGCTGAATCTGGACTTGAACCCGAAGGGTGCCCAGTGACCCCCGGGTCTGCAAACCCCAGCTCTGGGCTGCTGGTGTGCCTTTGCCACTCAGAACCTCAGTCTCTTCTTCTGGTCTCCTCGTCCCAGAAGGCACCTTCCCCGTGAGGATGTGGGATCCGCGTGGAGAGGTGGGAGCGGACACCCGGGACAGACGGAGCAGCGGGAGGATGGACACACAGACTCACCCCCCAGCAGCAAGGCCAGCAGGATGCGGGCGAGGAAGACGCAGGAGGGTCGGCGGCTGAGGGTCATGGTGGGCTGCGGCTCCGGGGTCTCTGCCACTCCTTGCCAGCCCGGCTTCTCTTATAGTTCTGTGCCAGGAGTCCGTTGCATTGCCCCACAGCTGGCTGGCACCCCCCACTTCCTCTCCGCTGGCACAGGGGGTTGATGAGAAGGGGGGTAAGGGGGGCAAGAGGCTGGGGTTGGCTCCGGAGGGGCCGCCAGACAAAACTCAGGACTCACAACTGCATTCGAATGTCAGGTAGTCAACATGGTTTTATGTATTTGGAGACCAAGCCTCGCTCTGTCTCCCAGGCTGGAGCGCAGTGGCACAATCTCGGCTCACTGCAACGTCCGCCTCCCGGGTTCAAGGAGTTCACCTGCCTCAGCCTCCTGAGTAGCTGAGATTATAGGCGCCCGCCATCCCGCCAGGCTAATTTTTGTATTGTTAGTAGAGAGAGTGTTTCACCATGTTGATCAGGCTGGTCTCAAACTCCTGACCTCAGGGGATCCACCCACTTCAGCCTCCCAAAGTGCTGGGATGACAGGGGTGAGCCACCGAGGCTGGCTAATTTTTTGTATTTTTAGCATAAATGGGGTTTCACCGCGTAGGCCGCGCTGGTCTCAACGTTTTTTTTAAATCTAAATCTGTCTCAAATGATGCCCAGGATATACTTACTGGAAATCCAAAGTGAACCGAGCATTGCTGTGTTTTTGCCAAACCTGCCAAAGCTAGTGCTGAGGGGCCTTGACCGGGGTTGCCCTCGCCTGCCTCAGTTTACCCAGGGCACTGTGGTAACAGCAACGTGCAGCCGTGTCGGCCACTCACAGTGCACCAGGCACTTCCCTGACCTTCCCCAGGGTTCCCGTTTGGGGTGAGGAAACCGAGGCACATCAAGGGCCTTCCCCATGAGCCGCCAGGTTAGCCCAGGGCTCTGGGGTAAACTGGGGTAAAATTTGGGGCTGGCTCCCTCAGCCTTGCTCCCTGAAGCTCCGGGCTCACGCCCGGGCCTGGCCTCTCTCCCTCTTCCCGGCTTTTGCTGACAACGGGAACTCACTGTCACCCAGGCTCACGGTCACTCTGCGGACACCAGCTGAGGCTCTGAGACTCTCCCGCCCTTCCACCTTGCTGAGCTTCCCCGGTGCCCCCCCGCCTGAGCCAGGGGCCAAGTGGCCATCTGGCACGGGTGCTGGCGAGAGAATCCCTGCCCCGGCGCAGAGGCTGGGCGAGGACGGTTACTCAAGCCTGAGGGCTTCCGCCTGGAGGAGCCCGTAGGGAGCCGAGCCCCAGCGGCGGGGACGGGATTCCCAGGCTCCAGCCCCGGTTCCTCTTCCCGTCAGTCACCCGCACCGTGGTCCCGCTGCAACGGCCCGACTGGGGTTGTCGTAAGAACCAACGTCCTCCTGGCTCCAGGACAAGGGGTGGGGAAGGGAACCAACGGGTCGTCTCCGGGGACAGGCAGGGCCTGGGCCGGGCGGGAGTCTCGACCTGTGAGCACAGGCAAGTGGACCCTCATGGCTCTCAGGGACCAGTGGCCCTGCTCCCCCAGAGCCTGGCACACAGCAGGCGCTCAGTCCATGTCCGCTGTGTCCTCAGCTCAATCAGTCAAGGGTTCCCACCTTGCCCTGACACCGCCATCTGCACTTAGCGCCTGCTGTATGCACAGCCCTGTTTCAAGTCGAGAGTCGGGGGACGTCAGGTCAGGGGAGACCATATCTTTGGGGGGCTTGGCTTCCAGCAGGGAGACCAGACTTGGCTGCAGCCCCATTTATGAGCACCAGCTGTATACTGTGGGAAGAAAGTTGTCCAGGTGCCACAGCAGGAGACAGAAGACACAGTTTGTCCCAGTATAATAACTGATGGCCGGGCGTGGTGGCTCACGCCTGTAATCCAAGCACTTTGGAGGCCAAGGCGGGCGGATCACCTGAGGTCGGGAGTTCAAGACCAGCCTGACCAACATGGTCAAACCCCGTCTTTTAAAAAATAATAATAATAAATAGCGCCGGGCGCGGTGGCTCAAGCCTGTAATCCCAGCACTTTGGGAGGCCGAGGCGGGTGGATCACGAGGTCGAGAGATCGAGACCATCCTGGTCAACATGGTGAAACCCCGTCTCTACTAAAAGTGCAAAAAATTAGCTGGGCATGGTGGCACATGCCTGTAATCCCAGCTACTCAGGAGGCTGAGGCAGGACAATTGCCTGAACCCAGGAGGCGGAGGTTGCGGTGAGCCGAGATCGCGCCATTGCACTCCAGCCTGGGTAACAAGGGCGAAACTCCGTCTCAAAAAAAAAAAATAATAATAATAATAATAAATAAATAAATAACTGATTACTTAGATATAGCAATGATACCCATTATAAATAACTGAGTAGTTATAGCTATGATATATTTAGTGATTACTTAGTTATGCAAATGACACCAAATAGATATTAGATTCAATCACATAATCAGTTACACAGTCAATCTTTTTACTTATTTATTTATTTTTTGAGACGAGGTTTCACCGTGTTGGCCAGGCTGGTCTCAAACTCCTGACCTCGTGACCCACCCACCTCGGCCTACCGCGCCTGGCCCACAGTCAATCTTAGTACGTCGTTATTCTTTATTAATCTTTAGTATTAGAGTATAGGAAAACTGCAGTCTTACAGTATGGACATAATCCAGTGAAATATAATTCGGAGCTGAAGGGATGTTGTTGGGGTGACCAGGAGGTGACAGTGAACCCCTTGCGGTAGCGCCGGCTTCTGGGAAGGTGCCCCTTACTCAGCGGCCGTGAGGGGGTCTCCCTCTCCCTGGGGAGTTCAGAGAACACCCCGCTCTGCAGGCCCTCGAGGAAGGTCTGACAATGGCGCAGCTGCCCGCAGACACCCAGGGGCCTAAACCCTCCCCGTGGTGCGGTGCTCCCACAGTCGCCATCCTGTCCACCTTCACGTTCCACTTTCCCACCCGCTGCCCCCGTGTAAATCCTGAGAGGCTGTGAGGAGTAAGAACAGAGGAGCCCCAGTAGCCTTTGATCTCTGATAAGTGACAGGGAGACACTGAAGTAGCTGCCTCCCCTCTGTGCGGCAGCTGCCTGAGAGGGCGGGGCCCTCTGTGCTGTACCCACGTGGCCCCCGTCATTATACCCACGTGGCCCCCCGCACTGTACCCACCTGGACCCCTGTACTGTACCCACGTGGACCTCTGGGCTGTACCCACGGGACCCCTGTGCTTACCCACGTGGCCCCTGTGCTGTACCCACGGGACCCCTGTACTTACCCACGTGGACCTCTGTGCTGTACCCACGGGACCCCTGTACTTACCCACGTGGCCACCTGTGCGGTACCCACGGGACCCCTTCACTATACCCACGTGGCCCCCTGTGCTGTACCCATGTGGCCCCCTGTGCTGTACCCACATGGCCCCTGTCATTATACCCACGTGGCCCCCTGCGCTGTACCCACCTGGACCCCTGTACTGTACCCATGTGGACCTCTGTGCTGTACCCACAGGACCCCTGTACTTACCCACGTGGCCCCACTACTTATCCACATGACCCCCTGTACTATATGCCCGTGACCGCCTGCACTATACCCACGTGATCCCCACACCGTGCCCACGTGACACCCTGTACTGTATCCACGTGACCACCTGCACTGTGCTCACGTGACCCCCTGTACTATATGCACGTGACCGCCTGCACTATACCCACGTGATCCCCTGCACCGTGCCCACGTGACACCCTGTACTGTATCCACGTGACCCCCTGTACTATATGCATGTGACCGCCTGCACTATACCCACGTGATCCCCTGCACCATGCCCACGTGACACCCTGTACTGTATCCATGTGACCCCTGCACTGTGCCCACGTGGCCCCTGCACTATACCCACGTGGCCCCCTGTACTATACACGCCTGACCCCTGCACTGTACTCACGTGGCCCCCTGTACTATACCCACGTGACCCCCTGCACTGTGCCCACGTGACCCCCTGAAATATACCCACATGGCCCCCTGCACTGTGCCCACGTGACCCCCTGAACTATACCCACATGACCCCCTGTACTATACCCACGTGACCACCTGCACTGTGCTCACGTGACCCCCTGCACTATACCCACGTGATCCCCTGCACCGTGCCCACGTGACACCCTGTACTGTATCCACGTGACCCCCTGTACTATATGCACGTGACCGCCTGCACTATACCCACGTGATCCCCTGCACCAAGCCCACGTGACACCCTGTACTGTATCCATGTGACCCCCTGCACTGTGCCCACATGGCCCCTGCACTATACCCACGGGACCCCCGCTCTGTGCCCACGTGATCCACTGCACTATACCCACATGGCCCCCTGTACTATACCCGCCTGACCCCTGTACTGTACCCACGTGGCCCCCTGTACTATACCCACGTGACCCCCTGCACTGTGCCCACGTGACCCCCTGAAATATACCCACATGGCCCCCTGCACTGTGCCCACGTGACCCCCTGAACTATACCCACATGACCCCCTGTACTATACCCACGTGACCCCCTGCACTGTGCCCACGTGACCCCCTGGACTATACCCACGTGACCCCCTGCACTGTGCCCACGTGACCCCCTGGACTATACCCACGTGACCCCCTGCGCTGTACCCACGTGGCCGCCCCGTATTGTAAGAACGTGACTGGCCTGACCCCTACCAGTCATGTCGGATGAGTCAGTCTGCAGCCTCCCCGCCTCGTGTACAGTAAACATCAGCGCGTCCTGGCCTTCGGGGCCACTGTGGACCCGGCCCAGCTGCATTCTGCTCGGATCCCCGTGTCTGTGTCTTCCTTTTCTACGATCTGTCCTCTCCGCACACAAAAGAGCCCCCACCACCCTGCGGGCCTAACCCTGCCGTGTGCTGCATTCACATGTGCACTGACGGTGACACGTGCGGACGTGGGTTCGTATCCAGGTGCTGGTGTGGCCGCTTGACCCTGTTTAACTTCAGGCCACTGAAGTAAACTCTCTGTGACTCAGTTTCCTCCTCTGTAAAATTATAATCACAGGATACATCATGTAAACCTGTCACAAAGGTAAAATAAATTAACGTTTGTAAAGTTCTTGGCTTAGAAAGTGTCCGGCTGGGCGCGGTGGCTCACGCCTGTAATGTCAGCACTTTGGGAGGCCGAGGCGGGCGGATCACCTGAGGCCAGGAGTTTGAGACCACACTCACCAACACAGAGAAACCCCGTCTCTACTAAAAATACAAAATTAGTCAGGCATGGTGGCGGGCATCTGTAATCTCAGCTACTCGGGAGGCTGAGGCAAGAGAATCTCTTGAACCCGGGAGGCGGAGGTTGCGGTGAGCCGACACTGGGCCACTGCTCTCCAGCCTGGGCAAAAAGAGCAAGATTCTGTCAAAAAGAAAAACAATCAGCGGGAGCCTCCTTTCCTGTCCCCACGTGTCCTGGAGCTTCGTCCCCTCTCTGTGGCTAACGCCTCTTTCTCGTGGACAGCGGGACTGTGGCTTCCCCCTTGTCCCCGCCGCGGGCCTCCCCTCGACGCTCACCCCAGCTCATTTCTCACGCTTCCTCTCAGGGGACTCCTCCCCTGCTGACTGCCCCCAACGAGAAATACTGTTCCGACCCCGTCACCCCTCCCCTGAGCCCACAGCCTGCCCCTGCCTGTCGCCCACCCCATCCCCTGGCCTCTTGAACTAAGGCCTCTGCCTTGGCTGTGCCCCCTGGCTGGTGGTCCTTCTGATGTTTCTCTTCACACCTTGGTATGCAACTCTGGCACTGCCGCCTCCTCCAGGAAGCCCCTCAGGGTGCTTCCCTATCCCCAGCCTCCTCCTCAAGGAGGACCTGAGCCGGCAGAAACACGGCTGCAGCCGTGAGGGCCCACACAGGCATCTTGCCAGTTCTAGGAAATATCTGGGGCGATTCCATTTTCCAGATGAGGAAACTGAGGCATGGAGATGAATAACAAGTTCCCCAGGGCTACCCTGACGGGGCTGGCTTAGAACCCACATCCACGGGCATCCAGGAGACAGACCCCCTGCGACCTGGACCCCCAGGCCTCCGATCCGACTCCCCCCATCCCGAGCTTGGAGCTCTGGGACTTAAGCACTGGGGGCCTCTGGGCGGTTCTCCCTCCTCTCCCTCTGCGGGAAGAACAGACAGGAGCCGGGGGAAGTTTCAACATTTATTGAGGTCACTGTGGGGTGGAGTACAGGGCCGGCCTGTCTCCCGGAGCCCCATGGGAGGGAGCGTGGGGAAGGGGACGGGTGGGGCCATCCCCGACATCGGGGCGAGGAGCAGCGTTCGGGGAAGAACTGCCTCTGTCCAAAACTCCCCCTACAGGTCTGCGGCTGGGCTGGGACCCCACCGGGGCCGTGGGAGGAGGGGAGGCTCGGGGGCTGTCCTCGGCCCCCACACGGCGCAGTGTGGAGTGGATCCAGTCAACATAGAGTGCCACCCTCGCGAAGAAGTCGGGGTACTGGCGGCTGGCACATCCTTTGATCATGAAGGAGTGTAAGCCCTGGACGACGCCATCACAGATCAGGGGGCCACCTCCGTCTCCCTGGAGGGTGTGGGGTGGTCAGTCACCCACGCTGGCCCCAGGCGGCCAGGAAGGGGGCTGGATGGCCACAAGCTGTTTCAGAATAAAATGCTCCCAGTCTGGAACTCTGGAATTTTCTGTCTCTTCTTTTTTTTAAGACAGAGTCTTGCTCTGTTGCCCAGGCTGGACTGCACTGGCACAATCTCAGCTCACTGCAACCTCCACCTCCTGGGTTCAAGCAATTTTCCTGTCTCAGCCTCCCGAGTAGCTGGGACTACAGGTGCCCACCACCACACCCAGCTAATTTTTGTATTTTTTTTTTTCTTTTTTGAGACGGAGTTTTGCTCTTGTTACCCAGGCTGGAGTGCAATGGCACGATCTCGGCTCACCGCAACCTCCACCTCCTGGGTTCAGGCAATTCTCCTGCCTCAGCCTCCTGAGTAGCTGGGATTACAGGCACGCGCCACCACACCCAGCTAATTTTTTGCACTTTTAGTAGAGACGGGGTTTCACCATGTTGACCAGGATGGTCTCGATCTCTCGACCTCGTGATCCACCCGCCTCGGCCTCCCAAAGTGCTGGGATTACAGGCTTGAGCCACCGTGCCCGGCTTAATTTTTGTATTTTTAGTAGAGACGGGGTTTCACCATGTTGGTCAGGGTGGTCTCGATCTCTTGACCTTGTGATCTGCCCGCCTCGGCCTCCCAAAGTGCTGGGATTACAGGTGTGAACCACGGCGCCCAGCCTCTTTATTAATTTATTTATTTTGACAGAGTCTAGCTCTGTCACCCCGACTGGAGTGCAGTATTGTGATCTCAGCTCACTGCAACCTCCACCTCCCAGGTTTAAGCGATTCTCATGCCTCAGCCTCTGGGGGAGCGTCCTTTCTTTCTCTTGAGACAGGGTCTGGCTCTGTTGCCCAGGCTGGAGTGCAGTGGCACCATCACAGCTCACTGCAACCTCGAACTCCCCGGCTCAAGCAATCCAGCTGCCTTCGCCTCCTGAGTAGCTGGGTCTACAGGCTCACACCACCACGACGGGCTAATTTTTAAACTATTTGTAGAGATGCCATCCTGCTGTATTGCCCAGGCTGGTCTTGAACTCCTGGACTCAAGAGATCCTTCCTCCTCGGCTTCCCAAAGTGCTGGGATTACAGGCGTGAGGCAGCACTGCTGGCCTGGAATGTTCTTTAAAATGTGTGAGCACCGGCTGGGCACAGAGGCTCGTGCCTGTAATCCCAGCACTTCGGGAGGCCGAGCTGGGTGGATGACTCGAGGCCAGGAGATCAGGACCAGGCTGGTCAACATGGAGAAACCTCCTCTCTACTAAGAATTCAACAATCAGCTGGGCATGGTGGCAGGTGCCTGTAGTCCCAGCTACTCAGGAGGCTGAGGCAGGAGAAGCCCTTGAACCCGAGAGGCAGAGCTTGCAGTGAGCCGAGATCGCACCACTGCACTCCAGCCTGGACAACAGAGTGAGACTCCATCAAAAAAATAAGAAAACAAAAGTGTGAGGCGGGAAGGGCTGAGGCCATTCATAGGAACATTTATGGGCCTCCAATGAACACCTGGATCCCTGGATTCTGGAAGGGGCCCCGGGGGGAGGCAGATGGGTCTCCCACACCTTCCTGTGGTCCTAGACGGGTGTGGGGCGGGGAACCCCCAGACCCACCCAGGCAGCCGGGTGCAATGTGAGTGACCCCACCCCGTTGAGTCTGCCCATTGGGTGCTGGGTGTGCCCGCCGTCCAGGTGGGGAGACCGAGGCACAGCTTGAGGGCCACACAGCCAGGCAGTGGACCTGGAACCCTGGTCACCCTCCCTCCTCCACTCGGGGCAGCCCCAAGCCAGGTGCCCACCGAGGTTACTCACAAAGCACATGCCAGCCCTGCGCTGGGGCACGAACGTGCATATGTTATGCTGCCGACACAGGAAGGTGACCACGGTGACATTGAGCTCCTGCAGGACCCGGGCCAGGGGGCCGTGGGTGTCCAGGCGGCCCCAGCCCATGGCCAGGCACTGGGTGCCGTGGGGCACCGGCTGGTCTTGCTGTGGCAGCTGGACTGTGGCGATGAAGGCGTTGAGGGTGGCTGGGCGGCTCAGCTGGGGCGGAAGGTGGGCGGCGGTGAGACACTATCCGAGGCCCCCGAGGCCGCCGGGACCGCCCTCCCACCACGTCCACTGCCTCCAGATGCCTCCCACGGGCGTCACACATGCTGTTCCCTCCGCCTGGACCCACCAGCCCCTTTGTCCCATTCGTCACTATGTAGTCACTCATTTTTTCTTTTCTTTTCTTTTTTTTTTGAGACAGAGTCTCACTCTGTCACCAGGCGCCAGGCTGGAGTGCAATGGCACAGTCTCGGCTCACCGCAACCTCCACCTCCCGGGTTCAGGCGATTCTCCTGCCTCAGCCTCCTGAGTACCTGGGATTACCGGCACGCACCACCATGCCCGGCTAATTTTTGTATTTTTAGTAGAGACGGGGTTTCACCATGTTGACCAGGATGGTCTCGATCTCTTGACCTCGTGATCCACCCGCCTCGGCCTCCCAAAGTGCTGAGATTACAGGTGTGAGCCACCGCGCCCGGCCCATTCATTCATTTTCAAAGAACTTTTTGTTTTTTTGAGATGGGGTCTTGCTCTGTTGCCCAGGTTGGCGTGTGGTGGCCAGACCACAGCTCACTGCAGCCTCAACCTCCTGGGCTCAAGCGGTCTTGCCACCTCAGCTTATGAGTAGCCAGGTGTGCACCATCACGCCCAGTTGATTTTAAAAATTTTCTTTTGTGGGCTGGGTGCAGTAGCTGCCCCCTCTAATCCTAGCACTTTGGGAGGCAGAGGCGGGCAGATCACTCAAGATCAGGAGTTTGAGACCAGCCTGGCCAAAATGGCAAAACCCCATCTCTACTACAAATACAAAAAATTAGCCAGGCATTATGGTGGACACTTGTAATCCCATCTACTCGGGAGGCTGAGGCAGAAGAACCACTTGAAACCGGGAGGTGGAAGTTGCTGTGAGCCGAGATCGTGCCACTGCACTCCAGCCAGGGTAACAGAGTGAGACTCTGTCTCAAAAATAAAAAATTCTATAGTAGAGATGGGGTCTCACTAAGGTGGTCAGGCTGCTCTCAAACTCCTGGCCTCAAGTGATCCTCCCACCCCGGCCTCCTGAAGTGCTGAGATTACAGGCATGAGCCCCAGAGCCCAGCCCCAAGCATTTACTGAGCACCCCCTGTACCCCATTCCTATTCCAAGCCGCATGGGTCCAGTAATAACACAGACAAAATTCGTCTGCTCTGGGGAGATGATCTTTCGGGGTGGGAGGAGGCCAGGAAGGCCCCCTGACTGAGAGGAACACCATCTAGTCGTGGGGACCTGAGAATCGGGGAAGGCTGTGGCTGTCCTTCCTTGTCATTTCAAGTAGGGTCAGCGGAAGCCGGCGGAGGCATGGGCACCTGAGTTTCTGGGGGAACAGTGCCCCGGCCAGAGGCACAGCCAGGGCAGAGGCCGGGAGGAAAGTGGTCTGGTGCTCAAAGAGCAGTGCTACCGGACCCAGCCTGCCTCGGCTTCGGTCATGGCCAGGTATACAGTGGGTGCTTAATAAATGCTTGCTGAAGGAACGGGGGTCCAGAAGCCCGCTGGCCGTGCCCCTCCGAGCCCTTGAGGCCCTGTGCACCCACCTGGATCAGGAGAACATCATTCAGGTCCTTCTCTGCGTTGTAGCCGTCCTGGAACACTTGGGCCACCGAGAACTCCTGCTGGGTGGGCTCTGGCTCCTGCAGCTTGTGGGCTCCAAGCACCACGTTCACCAGGTTGTGGGGTCTGCGGGGGTGGGCTGGTCACTCCTTGGCGCCTGGCCACTCACTGCCCCCCACAACGGGCTGTTCCCGAGGCTGGGGGTGCAGCCGCAGACCCCTCCCTCAGCGGCTCTGTCCCTAGGGACCCCGACAGCACCATCCCACTCCCTCCCCAGGATCGCCCCCAGGTGAGGGCCGTGGGGTTAGCAGATGGAGCTTAGCCAGGTCCTCCCTGGGCAGGAGAGCGGCCCGGCCAGGCTTGGAGGAACAGGGTGGGCGGATGGAAGGGGCTATGGAGGTGGACACTCACGTATTCTGCAGGCACTGTGCGGCCGTCAGCACGAAGCTGGGGTGGATCAAGATGCCCCCACAGAAATGGCTGCCCCGGGTCCCCCGCAGCTGCAGGGAGGCCATGTAGGGCCGTGAGTGTGGCCGCGCCTCCCGCCCACCCACAATCTCCGCAGCTTGGGTGGCACCTGCTGGGAGAGTCCAGGCGTCAGGGGAGGGGGTCGAAGAGCCGTCCCCGGGCCCCTCTGAGCTTCCGTCTCCCCAGCTGCAACCCCATCAGTGCCTGCGGGCTGGTGGGAACCAGGGCTCCACGCCCAGGCCTGGGGTTAAAATTATGACGATTTCCGAAGGCTCCCTGGTGGTGGGTTTAAGTCCTGAAGGACAGGGAGGCTTTTAAGGGGCCGACAGGCGACCTAGGGTGGTGGCTCGTGCCTGTAATCCCAGCACTTTGGAGGCCAAGGCAGGCAGATCATCCGAGGTCGGCAGTTCAAGACCAGCCTGACCAACATGGTGAAACCCTGTCTCAAAAAAAATAAAAAGATTAAAAACAAAAAAAGAAAAGAAGATTACCCTCAGGATAGGGACCTGAGGGGGCCCATGCTGTCTTCTTCCCCTGATTCCAGCATCAATAACCCCTTGACCCTTTTACTCACTCATTCATTCATTCATTTATTCATATTCACTGAGCATTGGCTGAGGGTCAGCCACCATGCAGGAATTCACCTGTTGTAGGTAATTCCCAAAACAGCTCCCCAGGAGGAAAGGACTGGGTTTGGCCCATTTGACAGATGGGAAACTGAGTCAAACGGCCAGGGCTCCCCCTTGCCCCCATCCTCCCCACCCCTGGAAACACTGGTCCTGAGTAGTGAGCAGAGCCTCTCCTGCTCTGCCGGGAGGGCTTTGGATGGACCTCGTGGTGGACATTCCCCCGGAATCCACCCGTCCCTGGAGGCTGGACGGACGGGCACCTGGCCCACTCACCGCCCAGCAGCAAGGCCAGCAGCGCGGACGCCAGGGCAAGGCTGAAGGGCCGGTGGCTGAGGGCCATGGTGGGGTCCAGGGCCCACCCATGGCTGGGCTCCTCTTATAGCCCAATGCCAGAGGCCGTTGGGTTGCCCAATGCCCCGGCGGGGTCCCCACTTCCTTCTTTTGCTTTGGGAGCCACAGGGAGCCCGGGAGTCAGCACAGATGCCAGGGAGGAGGCGGGGGGCTTTGGGATCAAGGTCCCGGCCTTTGTGGGGGCAGGGAGGCTGGCTCTCAATGACTCACGTCGGGGGTCCCTGGCCAGGTGGGTAGCGTGGCCACAGCCCTCAGAGAAACACACGCCCACGTGCCACCCGCAAGGAGACACCTCACTGACGAGGCCCCTGCGGCCCCAGCAACGCAGGCTGTGGCCGGTGTGTCCCCAGGGCGGGTGAGCTGGAAACCGAGGCACAGCAGGACGTAGCAAGGACAGAGCTCCGAGCTGGGGGGGTGCAGACCCAGACCCACCAGGGCCCTCCGTGTGTCGCCTGAGGCCTCAGTGAACATGCTCCTGCTGGCTTTTGTCTGGAGGTTCATTTGTTCTCCCTTTAAGGCCGGGGTTCTCAAGCAAGGGGTGATTCTCCCATCTGGGTGAGGTCCGGGGACATTTGTGGCTGTCAGGATGGGGGGTGGTTCCTGGAATAGAGTGGGTGCAGGACAGGGCTGGTGCCCAGTATTGGCTGCCCCAGAGAAGGACCCGACCCTGAGGTCCACAGTGCCCAGGGGAGAGACCCTCGCCTCAGACCCTCGGACCCTCTCCTCAGACCCTCAGACCCTCTCCTCAGACTCTCTCCTCAGACCCTCGGACCCTCTCCTCAGACCCTCAGACCCTCTCCTCAGACCCTCAGACTCTCTCCTCAGACCCTCAGACCCTCTCCTCAGACTCTCTCCTCAGACCCTCGGACCCTCTCCTCAGACCCTCAGACCCTCTCCTCAGACCCTCAGACCCTCTCCTCAGACCCTCAGACTCTCTCCTCAGACCCTCGGACCCTCTCCTCAGACCCTCAGACTCTCTCCTCAGACCCTCAGACCCTCTCCTCAGACTCTCTCCTCAGACCCTCGGACCCTCTCCTCAGACCCTCAGACCCTCTCCTCAGACTCTCTCCTCAGACCCTCGGACCCTCTCCTCAGACCCTCAGACCCTCTCCTCAGACCCTCAGACTCTCTCCTCAGACCCTCGGACCCTCTCCTCAGACCCTCAGATTCTCTCCTCAGAGTCTCTCCTCAGAGTCTCTCTTCGGACCCTCAGACCCTCTCGTCAGACCCTCTCCTCAGACTCTCCTCAGACCCTCAGACCCTCTCGTAAGACCCTCTCCTCAGATCTTCTCCTCAGACCCTGAGACCCTCATACCCTCACCTCAGACCCTCGGACCCTCAGACTCTCTCCTGAGACCCTCAGACCCACCCCTCGGACCCTCAGATTCTCTCCTCAGACCCTCAGACCCTCTCCTCAGACCCTGAGACCCTCAGATTCTCTCCTCTGAATCTCTCCTCAGACCCTCCGATCCTCACCTCAGACCCTGAGACCCTCGCCTCAGACCCTCAGACTCTCTCCTTAGACCCTCAGACCCTCTCCTCAGACCCTCGGACCCTCTCCTCAGACCCTCAGAGTCTCTCCTCAGACCCTCAGACTCTCTCCTCAGACCCTCGGACCCTCTCCTCAGACCCTCAGATTCTCTCCTCAGAGTCTCTCCTCAGAGTCTCTCTTCGGACCCTCAGACCCTCTCCTCAGACCCTCTCCTCAGACTCTCCTCAGACCCTCAGATCCTCACCTCAGACCCTGAGACCCTCTCCTCAGACCCTCAGACCCTCTCCTCAGACCCTCAGACCCTCTCCTCAGACCCTCTCCTCAGATCTTCTCCTCAGACCCTGAGACCCTCATACCCTCACCTCAGACCCTCAGACCCTCAGACCCTCTCCTCAGATTCTCTCCTCAGACCCTCTCCTCAGATTCTCTCCTCAGACCCTCTCCTCAGATTCTCTCCTCAGACCCTCAGACTCTCTCCTCAGACCCTGAGACCCTCGCCTCAGACCCTCAGACCCTCAGACCCTCTCCTCAGATTCTCTCCTCAGACCCTCAGATCCTCACCTCAGACCCTGAGACCCTTGCCTCAGACCCTCAGACTCTCTCCTTAGACCCTCAGACCCTCTCCTCAGACCCTCGGACCCTCAGAATCTCTCCTCAGACCCTCAGACCCTCTCGTAAGACCCTCTCCTCAGATCTTCTCCTCAGACCCTGAGACCCTCAGACCTTCAGACCCTCAGACTCTCCTCTCAGATCCTCTCCTCAGACCCTCAAATCTTCTTCTCAGAACCTCTCCTCAGACTTTCAGACCCTGTCCTCATACCCTCTTTTTTTTTTTTTTAATTAAGATGGCATTTGGCTCTGTCGCCCTGGCTGGAGTGTAGTGGTGTGACCTTGGCTCCCTGCAACATCCACCTCCCTGGGTCAATCCATCGTCCCGCCTCAGCCTCGGGAGTAGCTGGGATCAGAGGCGGATGCCACCACACCCAGCTAATTTGTTTTTCGTATTTTTAGTAGAAACAGGGTTTCTCCATGTGGCTTAGGCTGATTTCAAACTCCTGACCTCGGGGGATCCACCTGCCTCGGCCACCGGAAGTGCTGGGATGACAGACCTGAGCAGCCACACCCGGCTGATGGATTCCATTTTGAGAAGTGCAGGTTGCTGCGTGCTGGAGCCAGCGCCAGGTGCCAGCCCTCAGGCTGCCGCCATCACTGCCAGCGATGTTACCATCAAGACGGGTGCTCCCTCTGCCCCTCCCTCTCAGGCTGAGCTCCTGGGCCGCTAAATGACCAATTGAGGCCTTCCTCACTTTCAGGCCCCGGCACCCACGGCCTGCATTTAATCCTGCTGTGTTTTGTGACTCTGGACTGGAAACTCCACCTGCCTCTGCTTCGGTTTCCCCATCTGTCACCTGAGAATGAGAGCCACTGCATCTGACAGAGGTTAATTTTTTTTTTTTTTTTTTTGAGACGGAGTTTCGCTCTTGTCACCCAGGCTGGAGTGCAATGGCGCGATCTCGGCTCACCGCAACCTCCGCCTCCTGGGTTCAGGCAATTCTCCTGCCTCAGCCTCCTGCGTAGCTGGGATTACAGGCACGTGCCACCACGCCCAGCTAATTTTTCTGTATTTTTAGTAGAGACGGGGTTTCACCATGTTGACCAGGATGGTCTCGATCTCTCGACCTCGTGATCCACCCGCCTCGGCCTCCCAAAGTGCTGGGATTACAGGCTTGAGCCACTGTGCCCGGCCAATTTTTTTTTTTTTTTTTTTTTTTTTTTTTTGAGACGGAGTTTCGCTCTTGTTACCCAGGCTGGAGTGCAATGGCGCGATCTCGGCTCACCGCAACCTCCGCCTCCTGGGTTCAGGCAATTCTCCTGCCTCAGCCTCCTGAGTAGCTGGGATTACAGGCACGCGCCACCATGCCCGGCTAATTTTTTGTATTTTTAGTAGAGACGGGGTTTCACCATGTTGACCAGGATGGTCTCGATCTCTTGACCTCGTGATCCACCCGTCTCGGCCTCCCAAAGTGCTGGGATTACAGGCTTGAGCCACCGTGCCCGGCCCCGGCCAATTTTTTTAATACAAATAACAATCCTGGGCAACACAGCAAAACCCCATCTTTACAAAAAATAAAAATTTGGCCGGGCACGATGGCTCACACCTGAAATCCCAGCACTTTGGGAGGCTGAGGCAGGTGGATCACCTGAGGTCGGGAGTTTGAGACCAGCCTCACCAAAGTGGAGAAATTCGGTCTCTACTAAAAATACAAAATTAGCCAGGAGTGGTGGCATGTGCCTGTAGTCTCAGCTACTTACCGGGGAGGCTCAGGCAGGAGATTCACTTGAACCCAGGAGGCAGACGTGGCAGTGAGCCGAGATCGTGCCATTGCACTCTAGCCTGGGCAACACAGCAAGACTCTGCCTCATAAATAAATAAATAAAATAAAATAAACTGGCCGGGTGTGGGTACCCGTGACCCCAGCTCCTTGGGAGGCTGGGATGGGAGTTTGAGGCTGCAGTGAGCTGTGATTGCACCACTGTACTCCAGCCTGGGAGACAGAGAGAGACCCTGTTTCAACAGACACCCCTGCCACACACAGAATAACTAGAGCGTAATAAACCCGGCGTCCAACCACAGATGAATGGATCAACACAGCATGGTCCCTCCACACACAGGCGCAGGACCCAGCCATGAGAAGGAGCGAGGCTTGGACCCAACCACAGCACGGACACACCTTGAGGACTTCACGCTCAGTGAGAGACGCCAGACACAGACGGTCACGCAGCATGGGGCCCCCTTTATACGAAACGTCCAGGACAGACCCATCAAGAGAGACAGGGAGGAAATTCATGGGGGCCGAGGCCAGGGAGGTGATGGAGGGGAGTGACAGCTCCTGGGCACAGGGCTGCTTTTTGGAGTAGTGGGAATGTTCTGGAATTAGAGGTGGTAGTTGTACAACTGTGTTCATGTGTTAAATGTCACAGATTTTTTTTTTTTTTTTTTAGATAGAGTCTCGCTGTGTCACCAGGCTGGAGTTCAGTGGCACGATCTCAGCTCACTGCGACCTCCACCTCCCTGGTTGAAGCGATCCTTCCGCCTCAGCCTCCCGAGTAGCTGGGATTACAGGCACCTCCCACCATGCCCAGCCAATTTCGTATTTTCAGTAGCAATGGGTTTCACCATGTTGGCCAGGCTGCTCTCGATCTCTTGACCTTGTGATCCGCCCAACTCGGCCTCCCAAAGTGCTGGGACTATAGGTGTGAGCCACCGCCCCCGGCCTGAATTTTTTTTTTTTTTTTAAATAGAGAGGGGTCTTGCTATGCTGCCCAGGCTGGTCTGGAACTCCTGGGCTCCAGCGACCTCCCCCGCCGCCTGGCCGCCACTGAATTAAGTGGGTGAATTTGTGTGGTGTGTGTGAAGGACATCTCAACAAAGCTGTTAACCATAAAAAGAAAAGAAAGTTAAGAAAGACGCGTGCACACACGCAGCTGGCGGAGCCCCTGCAAGAGCTGCCCGGGGGTGCTGCCCCAGCCTCTTTGTACATGTGCTTCCCCATCAGTATCTGTTTTCACAAAAGGCCAGTGCAGCCAGGTCCTGGCCTGAGCGTCCCCACATGGACCGCGGGCTCCATCCAGGTCCAAGGCACAGAGGCCTTCGGGGAAGGCACAGGCCAGGGCAACCGGAGCGCTGGGAGGGGGCAGCAGGGAGGGCTCCGTGGAACATGCCTGGGGCTCTGCAGGGGTTGGCTGGGGGGCCAGGGTAGTGGGGAGCCCCTTCCTGTACCAACTGTGGGTGTTGCAACTGGTAACGGCTTCATGGATCGCAGGTGGGGCCCCCCAGGGGAGACCAGGCCTGTGTCCCTGTCTCTCTCTCCACCCTCTCTATGTCTCTCTCTGTCTCTGTCTCTCTGTCTCGCTGTCTCTGTCCCCCTATCTTTCTCTGTCTCTTTGTGTCTCCCTGTATCTGTCTATTCATCTCTGTCTCCCCCATTTTTTTTTCTTTTTTCTTTTTTTTTTTTTTTTTTTGAGACGGAGTTTCGCTCTTGTTACCCAGGCTGGAGTGCAATGGCGCGATCTCGGCTCAGCGCAACCTCCGCCTCCTGGGTTCAGGCAATTCTCCTGCCTCAGCCTCCTGAGTAGCTGGGATTACAGGCACGCGCCACCATGCCCAGCTAATTTTTTGTATTTTTAGTAGAGACGGGGTTTCACCATGTTGACCAGGACGGTCTCGATCTCTTGACCTTGTGATCCACCCGCCTCGGCCTCCCAAAGTGCTGGGATTACAGGCTTGAGCCACCGCGCCCGGCTCATTTTTTTTTCTTTTGGAGATGGAGTTTCTCTCTTGTCACCCAGGCTGGAGTGCAATGGCGGGATCTCAGCTCACCCCAACCTCCACCTCCTGGGTTCAAGTGATTCTCCTGCCTCAGCCTCCTGAGTAGCTGGGATTACAGGCACGCGCCACCACACCCGGCTAATTTTGTATGTTTAGTAGAAATGGGATTTCTCCATGTTGGTCAGGCTGGTCTCGAACTCCTGACTTCAGGTGATCCGCCCGCCTTGGCCTCCCAAAGTGCTGGGATTGCAGGTGTGAGCCACCGCGCCCGGCCTGTGTCTCCCTTTTTTAATCTATCTCTCTCATCTCTCTAGCTCTGTCCCTCTTTCTCTGTCTCTGTTCTGTGTCTCCATCTGTCTCTGTCCCTCCATCTCTCTTGGTCGTTCATTTTTCCTCTCCTCTCCTTTCTTTTTCTTTCTTTCTTGTTTTTTTCTGTTTTGAGACAGAGGCTCACTGTGTCTCACCCAGGTTGGAGTGCAATGGCGCCATCTCGGCTCGCTGCAACCTACGCCTCCCGGGTTCAAGCAATTCTCCTGCCTCAGCCTCCCGAGTAGTTGGGGTTCCAGGCGTGCCCCACCACACCAGGCTAATTTTGGCATTTTTAGTAGAGACAGGGTTTCACCATGTTGGCCAGGCTGGTCTCGAACTCCTGACCTGAAGTCATCCGCCCACCTTGGCCTCCCAAAGTGCTGGGATCACAGGTGTGAGCCACCACACCCAGCCTCCTTTCCTTTCCTCTTCAGAAAAGGAAAACCTTCTCTCCCTGAGTGAAGGGAAGATGCTGGTTTTCCCGTGGGGCTCAGCCTCACAGCGGGTGTGTTTTGTGTGTACTTTGTGTTTTGTGCGTGTTGTGTGTTTTGTATGTGTTGTGTTTGTGTTGTGTGTTTTTTTGTGTTTGTTTTTGTTTTGGGTGCGTTGTATATGTGTTTTGGGGGCATTGTGTATGTGTTTTATGTGTTTTGTGTTTTGTATATGTTTTGTGTGTTGTGTGTGTGTTTTATGTATTTTGTGTGTTTTGTGTTTTCTGTTGTGTGTGTTGTGTGTTGTGTGTTTTGGGTGTTGTGTGTGTTTTGGGTCATTGTGTATGTTTTTTGTGTTTTAATTGTGTTTTGTGTTTTGTAAATGTTTTGTGTGTTTGTGTGTGTGTTGTGTGTTTTATGTGTTTTGTGTGTGTTTTGTGTTTTGTGTGTGTTGTGTGTGTTTTGGGTGTGTCTTTAGGTGTGTGTGTTTGGGGTGTGTGTGTTTTGGGTGTGTGTTTAGGCTGAGCCCCACAGGAAAACCAGCATCTTCCCTTCACTCAGGGAGAGAAAGTTTTCCTTTTCCGAGGAGGAAAGGAAAGGAGGCTGGGTGTGGTGGCTCACACCTGTGATCCCAGCACTTTGGGAGGCCGGGGTGGGCAGATGACTTCAGATCACGAGTTCGAGACCAGCCTGGCCAACATGGTGAAATGTATGTGTTGCATGAGTGTTGCGTGTTGTGTGTGTTTTGGGTGTGCATTGTGTTTTATGTGTTTTGTGTTTTGTGTGTGTTGTGTGTGTTTTGGTTGTGTCTTGTGTGTTTTGTGTGTGTTGCATGAGAGTTGTGTGTGTTGTGCCTACTGTTGACTTTCCCATGTGCACTGGGCCCTGACACCGACTGCCTTGCGCACCCACCAGGCCCGTCCACCCACCTGCCCCCCGATGCTCCCTCTCACGGGATTTCTAAGCCAAACACAGACGTTTCACAATCTGTACTGAGAATTCCCAAAACTTAAAAACCTCCCCAAGACACCAGCGATGGGGGCCGGGCTGCCACTGAACCCTGAGCCCGCCTGGGTCTGCTGGGAGGCTGCGGGGGTAGGGCCTGGACGGAGCTGCAGGGTGGGAGGTGGTCTGCCGCTGGGACCCTGTCCCACATCCCTGACATCCACGGCCTGGAGAGGGTCGGGCCACCCACAGTCACCCACAGCCTTGCACTGAAGGCCCTCGAGCCGGGCTGACCCCTGCCAGGTGGACCTGAGACCAGACCCTTGGGCCCAGGAAGCCGGAGCTGCAGGGGCTGAGGGAAGCTGAGCAGAAACCGCCCCAGGGAGGATCCCGCCCAGCAGGGGCCCTCATGACTGGACGTGGCCCCAAGCTGGGGGCACCAGAAGCGCTTGAACCTCAGTCGTGCCTTGGGCCTCAGTTTCCCCATCTGGACAACGATCAGGCAGTGGCTTTGCCTCTCCAAGCTCAAGCAGGGCCCCCACCGGCTGGGTTCCTGAGCCACTGGCATGCCTCCCTAGGCCTCAGATTCCCCCTCTGTAAACAGGACCCGTGATGACCCTGCAGTTCCAGTCCATGGCACATTCACAAAAGAAAAGCAGGGTTTCCGACAAAAACCTGCACGTGAATGTCCACAGACGTGAGACTCACAGCAGCCGGATGCGGAGAGGCTCAGACGTCCATCCACGGGCGTGTGGACCCTCCACGCCCTGGAACACGACTCACCGAGAAAAGGAGTGAAGTTCCGACCCAGGACTCAGCGCGGGACGCCATGCTCAGTGAGACACGCTGGACACGGAAGACCACGCGGTACGTGATTCCATTTCTATGAAATGTCCCGGACAGGCTGATCCACAGAGGCAGAGAGGGGATGCGGGGGTCCCGGGGGGCGGGGTGTGTGGAGAAGAGACGGAGAGTGACGGCTGATGGGGCCGGGGGTTCCTCTGGGGGTGATGGAATATTCTGGAATTCAATAGGGTTGGTGACCACACAACATTGTGAATGTACCAAAGACCACTGAATTTCACACTTTATTTATTTATTGGAGACAGGGTCTCACTCCGTCCCACAGGCTGGAGGGCAGTGGTGCAATTTTGGCTCATTGCAAACTCTGCCTCCCGGGTTCAAGTGATTCTCCTGTCTCAGCCTCCTGAATAGCTGGGATTACAGGTGCCCACCATCACGCCTGGCTGATTTTTGTATTCTTAGTAGAGACGGGGTTTCGCCATGTTGGCCAGGCTGGTCTCGAACTCCTGACCTCAGGTGATGTGCCGGCCTTGGCCTCCCAAAGCGCTGGGATCACAGATGTGAGCCACCGCGCCCGGCCTCTCCTGGGTTTCCTGATGTCGCCCACGGAAGCTGCGTGAGATGTTCTCCAGCAGAATGAGAGGTGGACGGGGGGACTAGAACCTCACAGATTCGGGTTCAAAGCCTGCGTTCGCTGTGCAACCTCAGGGCAGCCACCCAACCTCTCTGAACCTTGGCCTCCCCCCAGCACCCCGCTGTCAGGTGGAGATATCACCAGCCCCTGCTTCTTGGGGCTTCGAAGGAATCCTCAAACATCTGCAATGGACTGAGGTAGGTGCCCCTAAGGCCGGCGAAGGCTCTACTCACACCTCCCCACAGCCCACCCCGATGAAGCAGAAACCAGGAGCAGAGGAGAGAACAGCTTCTTTATTACAGCCAGGGCCACGCAGGCCAGAGCAGGGGCTGGGGTGGGGCCACGGGACGGGGTTGCAGCACACAGGAGGCGTGGAGGTCAGAGCTGGGCTCCGTGGGAGGTCACAGGCTCCGCCTAGGCTGGCCCGAGAGGAGGGGCGTTGAGAACACCATCGATCCATTCTCGGAAGAGCGCCACTGGGGTGAAGAAGTCGGGGCCCCGGCCACAGGGCCCGGTGGAGAAGGAGGCCACACCATGTCCCAGGCCATCGCAGATGAGGGGGGTGCCCCCGTCCCCCTGGGCAGGCGGCAGCTGTGTCAGGGCATCCCTGGGCTCGGCTCCCCAGTCACCCCAGAACTGCAGAGCCCTCCTGCTGCCCCTGGAACCCACGAGTCCTGATCCAGCCCCAGGCCCTTTGCACGTGCTCTTCTCTCTCTGCGCACATTTCCCTCTGCCCTGGTTCACCCCTAATGGAATTTTGGACCAGTTGCTTTCAGGAGCTTCCTGGCACTTGCAGGCTGGGCCAGGTGCCCCTCCCCTGGCTATCACAATGGCTGAGTCCCCCACTGACCTGCTCTGCCTGCCTGCTGGGCCCCCCAACCCCCATCACAGACTTGGCTCCGAGTTTAATAGCTGCTGTCTCTCCAACAGGCGCAGTAGCTCACGCCCGTAATCCCAACACTTTGGGAGGCAGAGGTGAGAAGATCACAAGGTCAGGAGTTTGAGACCAGCCTGGCCAAGATGGTGAAACCCCCATCTCTACTAAAAAAAAAAATACAAAAGTTAGCCAGGCACATGGGTGGGCACCTGTAACCCCAGCAACTCAGGAGGCTGAGGCAGGAGAATCGCTTGAACCCAGGAGGTGGAGGTTGCCATGAGCTGAGATCGAGCCACTGCACTCCAGCCAGCCTGGGCAAGAAGAGCAAAACTCCATCTCAAAAAAAAAAAAAAAATGGGGCCGAGCGCAGTGGCTCTCGCCTGTAATCCAAGCACTTTGGAGGCCAAGGTGTGAGGATCACCTAAGGTCGGGAGTTCAAGACCATCCCGACCAACATGGAGAAACCCCATCTTAAAAAATAAATAAATAAATAAAAATAAATTAAAAACAGCTCAACAAACATTATCTCACTCCTGACAAGAGCTCAATTAAAAAAAAAAAAATGGGGCCAGGCGCGGTGGCTCACGCCTGTAATCCCAGCACTTTGGGAGGCCGAGGCGGGTGGATCACGAGGTCAAGAGATTGAGACCATCCTGGTCAACATGGTGAAACCCCGTCTCTACTAAAAATACAAAAAATTAGCTGGGCATGGTGGCACGTGCCTGTAATCCCAGCTACTCGGGAGGCTGAGGCAGGAGAATTGCCTGAACCCAGGAGGCGGAGGTTGCGGTGAGCCGAGATCGCGCCATTGCACTCCAGCCTGGGTAACAAGAACGAAAAAAAAAAAAAAAGAATACTATTTCTCATGCTGTTAAAATGCTCCATCCTGGGGACCCCCTGCCATGCTGCCCTCAGCTGAACTTGCTTTCTCCTGCCACGGGGAGCTCATTACCTCTCATGACCTCTCCTCCCGCCATGGGGAGTTCATACCTGGCAGATACCGCCCCGGCGGGTGAGCACACCGGTGCACACATTATTGGGGCGACACTGGTCCTCAGGGGTCACAGTCACGTTGATGACCCTGGGAAAACGGGAGAGCGGGCCCCCGCTGCGCCACGTCCCCCAGCCAGCCACCTGGCATCTGGTGCCAGCGTTCACCGTGGCGTTCTGCAGGGGCAGCGGCAGTATGGCCACGCTGCTGGTGAGGTTGGCCTCCCGGTCCAGCTGGGGAAGGAAACGGAGTCAGGGGAGGGTTGGCCCTGGGATCTGGAGCCTCAGGGGCCCGCTGGGAGCAGAAGTGTCAGCAGCAGGAATCGTGGTCTGTATGTGGCTTGCCTCTGGTGCTCAGCAGGGCTGGGTGCGGTGGCTCGTGCCTAAAATCCCAGCACTTTGGGAGGTCAATGTGGGAGGATCAGTTGAGGCCAGGAGTTCGATACCAGCCAGGCCAACAAGGTGACACCTCGTCTCTACTAAAAATCCAAAAAAAAAAAAATTATCCCAGCTCCTTGGGAGGCTGAGGCAGGAAAATCCCTGGAACCCAGAAGGTGGAGGCTGAAGTGAGCCGAGATCGCACCACCGCACTCCAGCCTGGGTGACAGAGCGAGACTCCGTCTCCAAAAAACAAAACAATATTCTGGCAGGACAGTAACCTGCTCTGGGACCCTGGCTAAGTTACTTTACCTCTCTGAGTCTCCAGTTCCTCCTCCATAGAAAAATAAAAATAAAAATAAACAGCCGGGCGCGGTGGCTCAAGCCTGTAATCCCAGCACTTTGGGAGGCCGAGGCGGGTGGATCACAAGGTCAAGGGATCGAGACCAACCTGGTCAACATGGTGAAACCCCGTCTCTACTAAAAATACAAAAAATTAGCTGGGCATGGTGGCGCGTGCCTGTAATCCCAGCTACTCAGGAAGCTGAGACAGGAGAATTGCCTGAACCCAGGAGGCGGAGGTTGCAGTGAGCCGAGATCGCGCCATTGCACTCCAGCCTGGGTAACAAGAGCGAAACTCCGTCTCAAAAAAAAAAAAAAAAAAAAAAAAAAAAAAAAAAAAAAAAAATAAACAAACAGGTGCGGTGGCTCTGGCTTGTCATCCCAGCACTTTGGGAGGCCAAAGGAAGAGGATCGTTTGAGTCCAGGAGTTTGAGACCAGCCTGGCCAACACAGCAAGACCCCACCCTCCGTCTCTATTTAAAAATTTTAAAACATAGCCAGATGGAGTGGCTCACACCTGTAATCTCAGCACTTTGGGAGGCCGAGGCAGGTGGATCATTTGAGGTCAGGAGTTCGAAACCAGCCCGGTCCACATAATGAAACCCCATCTCTACCAAAAATATAAAAAATTTAGCTGGGTGTGGTGATGGGCACCTGTAATCCCAGCAACTTGGGAGGCTGAGGCAGGAGAGTTGCTTGAACCCTGGAGGTGGAGGTGGCGGTGAGCCGAGATCGTGCCACTGCACTCCAGCCTGGGCGACAGAGCAAGACTCCATCTCAAAGAAAAAGGCAAAAACAAAACTGTTCACTTGATTCTATCACAAGGAAAGCATTTAAAAATGATTTCAGCATCCACCAATGGGAGGCTCAGTACACAAACTGTGGTCCATCTCTATGTTTTGCTGTGTTTTTAAAAAAGTTTTCTTGAGACAGGGTCTGGCTGTTGTCCAGGCTGTAGTGCAGCAGCACAATCTCAGCTCACTGCAGCCTCAACCTCCAGGGTTCAAACAATTCTCCTGCCTTAGCCTCCTGAGTAGCTAGGACCACAGGCGCCCGCCACCATGCCTGGCTTTTTTTCTTTCCTTTTTATTTTAGATACTGAATTTGGCCATATTGCCCAGGCTAATTACAAGGTCCTGTCTTCAAGTGATCCAACAGGGTTTCACCATGATGGCCAGGCTGGTCTTGAACTCCCAGCTTCAAGCTATCCTCCCACCTCAGACTCCTGAGGCACTGGGACCACAGGTACGTGCCACCCGCCCGGCAATTTTTTTTTTTTTTTTTTTTTTTGAGATGGAGTTTCTCTCTTGTTACCCAGGCTGGAGTGCAATGGCGCAATCTCGGCTCACCGCAACCTCCGCCTCCTGGGTTCAGGCAATTCTCCTGCCTCAGCCTCCCGAGTAGCTGGGATTACAGGCATGCACCACCATGCCCAGCTAATTTTTTGTATTTTTAGTAGAAACGGGGTTTCACCATGTTGACCAGGACGGTCTCGATCTCTTGACCTCGTGATCCACCCGCCTCGGCCTCCCAAAGTGCTGGGATTACAGGCTTGAGCCACCACGCCCGGCCCAATTTTTGTATTTTTCTGTAGAGACGACAGTGTTGGGATATGTTTCCCAGGCTGGTGTCGGCCTCCCGAGGCGCTGGGAGCACAGGTGTGAGCCCCGCACCTGCCCATTCCTCTCACCTGCAGCAGCAACAGGTCATTCAGGTTCTGCTGGGGGTCGTAGCCGTTCTCGCTGATCCTGCTGATGGAGAAGGTCTGCCGGGACCTCCTCTCCCGCCGCCTCAGGTCATAGGCGCCCAGCACCACGGTGCCGACCCCAGGGTTCCTAAGGGCAGCGGAGGAAAGGGCAGAGCGAGGGCGCCAGCCTGGGGCCTGGGCACAGAGAGAGCTGGCATGCAAATTAGGGAGGATCCCAGCCTGCAAACGGTGTTTCTTCACCCTGAAAACTCCCCTCCTTTGACAGAAGTGGAGCCGAGACCCTCCAGGGCCCCCTCCCCATCCAGAGCCCTTCCCTTCTCTGGGCTTCCTCCATCTGACCCCTTCCCTTCTCTGGGTCTCCTCCATCTGAGCCCTTCCCTTCTCTGAGCCTCCTCCATCTGAGCCCCTTCCTTACTCTGGGCCTCCTCCATCTGAGGCCCTTGCCTTCTCTGGGCCTCCTCCAACTAAGCCCCCCAATATTGTTCCTTGGTCCCGCCTTGACTCACTCTCCATGTCCCTCTCCAAGCCCCCTCCGTTCCCTGAGCCTCCCCTTTTGCAACCCCCTCCCCTCCTCAACTACCAAGCACCCCCTCTGAATCTCCTAAGCACCCCCAAGCTGCTTCTCTGAGCCCCGGGTCCCCCTCACTGGCTTCGGAAGCAGCTGGCTGCCGTCATCACGAAGCGGGGATGGACCAGGGCACCCCCGCAGAAGTGCCTCCCCTCATTCTGAATGGAGGCCAGGAACGGGAACTGGCGGGGCCTCGCCTTCCGGCCTCCCACGATGTCTGTGAGGGGGCTGGAACCTGGGTGGGGAAAGGCAGCTCTGAGACCTCCAGAGCCCACACGGTGGCCAGGAGGACACGTGAAGCTCCAGCGTCGGCTCCATGGGGCTGCGGTGGGACCCACCCTCACCCGTCACCCCACGCCCTAAGAGGACAGGCGGCCCCGAGTCTCACACACCCTCCGCCTGCAAGCCTCTCCCAGGACTGTCCGGCTGGGCTGGCTGTGTGACCCAGGCCAAGCCCTCACCTCCTCTGTGCCTTGAGTCTGGCTCTGCTCGGGCAGATGGGCCCCCAGCACAGACAAAGGACCACCCGGCGCAGACAGGCACTCACCGGCCCTCGAGGACGCCAGCAGGGCAGCCAGCAGGACCAGGACGGTCAGCGGGGTCATGGTGGGGAAGCTCTGTGGCTACGTTGGCAGCCGCCCTTATACACGGGCCTTGGCGGTTGGTGGTGTCCCCACCCATGCCCAGGGACAGCCTCACTCAGTTGGGAACACGGGAAATTGCTCAAGGCCTCCTCTGTAAACTGCTCCCGGGGTCTGCCTGGGCTCCCCCCTCGTCCCCCGCTGACCCTCAGTTTCCCCTCTAGAAGCCGGCAGCACCCCCAGGGGCAGGTGGGGGTGACAGGAACCAGTGGAGCCTGTGGCCCAGCACACAGCAGGCACACAGCCAGCACCCAGCAAACACCAGCGACATTGCCAACTCAGAGCGCTGGTCTCCCCATCCCAAGCTCCTGGGGCTCCATCACTCCCCGCTGGGCCTGGGGCCAGGGGGGCCGGCAGGCCTGTGTGGAGGCCTGTGGGTCTGTGTGGGTGATTATTGTGTTACTTTTTCAATAGCTTTACTGAGATGTCATTGACCCACTGGGTGCGGTGGGTCACGCCTGTAATCCCAGCACTTTGGGAGGCCGATCACCAGAGGTCGGGAGATCAAGACCAGCCTGGCCAACATGGTGAAACCCCTCTCTACTGAAAATACAAAAAAAAAAAAAAAAAAAAAAAAAAAAATTAGGTGGGCGTGGTGGCATGTGCCTGTAATCCCAGCTACTCGGGAGGCTGAGGCAGGAGAATTGCCTGAACTCAGGAGGCGGAGGTTGCAGTGAGCCGAAATCCTGCCATTGCACTCCAGTCTGGGTAACAAGAGCGAAACACCATCTCAAAAAAAAAAAAAAAAGTTATTTAATAAAAAAAATATACAATGTACATATATAAACAAATAAAAACTCTATAAAAATAAATAAATGATGCCGGGCACGGTGGTTCAAGCTTGTAATCCCAGCACTTTGGGAGGCCGAGGCGGGTGGATCACGAGGTCAAGAGATCGAGACCATCCTGGTCAATATGGTGAAACCCCGTCTCTACTAAAAATACAAAAAATTAGCTGGCCTTGGTGGCGTGTGCCTGTAATCCCAGCTACTCAGGAGGCTGAGGCAGGAGAATTGCCTGAACCCAGGAGGCGGAGGTTGCGGTGAGCCGAGATTGCGCCATTGCACTCCAGCCTGGGTAACAAGAGCGAAACTCCGTCTCAAATAAATAAATTAAATAAATAAATAAATAAATAAATAAATGAAATGTCCAGAACAAGCAAATTTGCAGAGGCAGGAAGTGGATTTGTGGTTGCCAGGGGCGGGGGGAGGCAGGGAGTGACGGCTGATGGAGATGGGGCTTCCTTTTTTGGGGTGATGGAATGTTCTGGAAATGGATAGTGGTGATGGTTGCACGGCTCTGCAAAGGCACCGAAAACCACTGAACTGTAAGGTTCTAAATGGCTAATTTTATGTTATGTAAATTTCGTTTTTTCTTGTTATTTTTTAGCGTCAAGGTCTTGCTGGCTGGAGTGCAGCGGCGCCATCTTGTCTCGCTGTGGCTTCCGATTCCCGGGTTCAAGCAATCCTCCTGCCTCAGCCTCCCGAGTAGCTGGGACCACAGGCACATGCCTGTAGAGATGGGGTCTCACTATGTTGCTGAGCTGGTTTGGAACTCCTGACCTCAAGCAGTCCACCCGCCTTGGCCTCCCAAGGTGCTGGGAGTACAGGTATGAGCTACTGCCTGCAACCTCACCTCCATTTACAGGGGGAGCTGAGGTCTGGGGCTAACCATATCCCCACGCCACTGGGGACACCAGTTTGTGTCTGGGCCTGTGGGGGCCTTTCAGGGCAGTTTGCCCCTCCAAGGGGTGAATCTGGGGGGAGTCCAGGGAGGCAAGGCCAGTGTGCCTTGGGGTCCCCTGCCCATCAGGAATGTAGGGCTCCAGGGCTCAACTCCAGTCTCCGCTGAGCCTCAGGGCCTGGCTGCCTCACAGGGTCCGTGGCATGGCCCCCAGACCCCTGCCTCAGTCTGAGCCACCTCTCCCTTCCTGTCCACCCCAGATCCCACCTGTCCATCCTTCCCGCTGAGACCCCAGCATCTGTCCAGCCTGTGCTGGCCAAGCATAGGCCTCACACAGACAGGCCCTGCCTTCTAGAAAGAATGGTGCTGAGCATGGAGTGGGTTCATATTTCTTTTTTTTTTTTTTTTGTGACGGAGTTTCGCTCTTGTTACCCAGGCTGAAGTGCAATGGCGCGATCTCGGCTCACCGCAACCTCCGCCTCCTGGGTTCAGGCAATTCTCCTGCCTCAGCCTCCTGAGTAGCTGGAATTACAGGCATGTGCCACCATGCCCAGCTAATTTTTTTGTATTTTTAGTAGAGACGGGGTTTCACCATGTTGACCAGGATGGTCTCGATCTCTCGACCTCGTGATCCACCCGCCTCGGCCTCCCAAAGTGCTGGGATTACAGGCTTGAGCCACCGCGCCCGGCCATGGAGTGGGTTCATATTTCTAAAGGTTTTTGAGCCTGGGCATGGTGCTCACGCCTGTAATCCCAGCGCCTTTGGAGGCTGAGGTGGGAGGATCACTTGAACCCAGGAGTTTGAGACCAGCCTTGGCTACATGGTTAGACCCTATTTCTTTTTTTTTCTTTTTTTTCTTATTTTATTTTATTTTATTTTTTTATTCTTTGGTTAGACCCTATTTCTATTAAAAAATAATAATAATAAGGCCAGGCACGGTGGCTCACACCCGTCATCTGAGCACTTTGGGAGGCCAAGGTGGGCAGATCACCTGAGGTCAGGAGTTCAAGACCAGCCTGGCCAACATGGGGAGCCCTTGTCTCTACTAAATATACAAAAATTAGCCAGATGTGGTGGTGGGCGCCTGTAATCTCAGATACTTGGGAGGCTGAGGCAGGAGAATCACTTGAACCCTGGAGGCAGAGGTTACAGTGAGCTGAGATCGCGCCATTTGAACTCTAGCCTGGGTGACAGAGCAAGACTCCATCTCCAAATAATAGTAATGGTAATAATAATTTTCTTTCTTTCTTTTTTTTTTAAAGATGGGGTTTCTCCATGATGGCCAGGCTGGTCTTGAACTCCTGACCTCAGGTGATCCACCCACCTCGGCATCCCAAAGTGCTGGGATTACAGGCATGAGCCACCGCGCCCGGCCTCTAATAACAATTTTCAAATAAAATGAAGGTTTTTGAGCAGTATCTGATATGCTCCACCCCTCCAGCCTGCTCCGAATTCTGCCATGGATCACCAGTGCCCTACAGCCAAGCCCAGGTGCCTCAGCCCAGCAATGTGCCCACCACGGCCAGGCCTGCCCCATTTCAGAAGATGCTGAGACTCCCCCAGATCCCCTGCTGGTCCCCCAAGCTGTCAGGAGGGTCCTCCCTGGACACCCTCCCACTCCTGACCCTAGAAGTCTCCCGAAAAGCGATTGCATTTTCCTCCTCCTCCAGAGAGCTGTTTGTGGTCACCTTTCAACACCAGATTCCCAACAGCCACCCTGGCCCCACCCCTCACAGGCCAGGGAAACAGAGCCCCAGCCACAGCAGGCAACGTCCCCCTCCCCAGGGCCGTTGGGGAGGAACAGGAACGAACGGAACCCACCTGTGCCCAGCTGCTCACAGGGCCTTCCTGAGCCCCTCTGCAGGAACCCGGGTGCTGAAAACCCCTCCACAGGCAGTCCATGCCCTCCTATCCCAGGAAGCAGGGCCGCCTCTGAATCCGCCCAAAGGTGGCCACACCATCCAGTTCCCATCCTATTCCCCTCACACTTTACTGTCCCTGCATTCATGGCGGACCACCCTCTTCCCAGGAGGCAGAAGTGCCTGTTATCAGCAAACTGAGGCCTCAGGCAGGCCACAACCCTCAGGAAGTGACTTTTTTTTTTTTTTTTTTTTTAAGACAGTCTCGCTCTGTTGCCCAGGCTGGAGTGCAGTGGTGCCATCTCAGCTCACTGCAACCTCCACCTCCCACGTTCAAGAGGGTCTTCTGGCTGGGTGCGATGGCTCACGCCTGTAATCCCAGCACTTTGGGAGGCCAAGGCGGGTGGATCACGAGGTCAAGAGATCGAGACCATCCTGGTCAACATGGTGAAACCCCGTCTCTACTAAAAATACAGAACATTAGCTGGGCATGGTGGCGCATGCCTGTAATCCCAGCTACTCAGGAGGCTGAGGCAGGAGAATTGCCCGAACCCAGGAGGCGAATGTGGCGGTGAGCCAAGATTTCGCCATTGCACTCCAGCCTGGGTAACAAGAATGAAACTCGTCTCAAAAAAAAAAAAAAAAAAAAAAAAGTGTCTCCTGCCTCAGCCTCCCAAGTAGCTGGGACTACAGGTGTGCGCCACCACGCCCCGCTCCTTTTGTTTGTTTAGTAGACAGGGTTTTACCATGTTGTCCAGGCCGCTCTGGAACTCCTGACTTCAGGGGATCATCCTACCTCAGCCTCCCAAACAGCTGGGATTACAGGTATGAGGCACCACACCCAGCCTGGAAGTCACTTTTTTTTTTTTTTTTGAGATGGAGTTTTGCTCTTGTTGCCCAGGCTGGAGTGCAATCAATGGTCCGATCTCGGCTCACTGCAACCTCCGCCTCCCGGGTTCAGGGGTTCCACCGGCCTCAGCATCGTGAGTAGCTGGGATTACAGGCATGTACCACTATGACTGGCTAATTTTTGTATTTTTACGAGAGATGGGGTTTCACCATGTTGGTCAGGCTGGTCTCGAACTCTTGACCTCGTGATCGGTCACCTGGGCCTCCCAAAGTGCTGCGATCACAGGCGTGAGCCTTGGGCCCCCGGCCCAAGAAACGACTTTTTAAAATCCTACGGTTTGGGGCTCAGAGACTTCGGACAGCGACTCAGGTTGCCCAGGCCTCAGTTTCCCCATCCGTGCAACGGGGGTCAACCAGCCCCTAACCCACAGAGCGACGTGTATAGAAGAGGGAATGCCCACAGACAGCAGGCACCGCTGAAGTGTGCGTCCTGGCACGTTGGTCCCGAGGGCCCTGCCCCCAGCCCCGAACCCCCCCGCCCCGCCCCTCATCCCCCCGCCCCCTAGCAACCCCAGCCCCCAGCCCCCCTCCCCGCAGTCCCCCCACCCCCCTCAGCAGCACCCCGCCCCCCAGCCCCCCGCCCCCCCCCGCCCCCCGCATCCTGGCATCCTCGCAATCCCGTCTTGTGCCTCAGGCGACGGCTGCCAGGCGGAAGGTGGACCCCGGGGCGCGGAGGGGGCGAAGGTGAGTGCGGGGGGCGGGAAGGAGGGGGGCCAGGAGACCGTGGGGACCCCCCGCCCCGCGCCGCAAACCGCAGCCCCCAGCTCTTTTGTCTCCGCCGGCCCCGGGCGCCCCGGGAGCCGCGCCATGGAAACGCGGGGAGCGGCGGGCGGGGCGCGGGGCGGGGGGTTCGGAGCCCGCGAGAGTCCGTGAGAGGCGCAGACACGGGCGGGGACCCCGAATCCGCGGCCGCGCGAGGCCGGGAGGGAGGAGGGGGGGCGGCCCCCGCGGACCCGAGACCCCGAGACCCCGCGGCGGACGGAGACGGGAACTGCCGGCTCTGCGGAGGACGCGCCAGACAAAGAGCCCCCGCCCCTCGCGCGGCGTCTGGGCTGCGGCGGCCGCGGGGGTCCCGGCCGGACCCTCCCCCTCCCCCATACGCCCCTCCCACTTCCCCTCCCCCTCCTGGCCCCGCCCCCGCCCCCGCGGAGGAGGGCGCGCTTTGTGCTGCGCGCCGGCCGCGCCAGGTGAGGGGCTGCGGGGCGGGGGGCGCGGACTCACCCCTCCACGGCCCCGGATCCCCCCTTCTCCCCGACGCCCCGACACCCACGGCCAGGCCGGCCCCGCCCTCTTCGCCGATCCCGGTCCCGACCCCGCGATCGCCTGCGCGGGGCGCCTGGGCCGGGGCGCGGGGAGGCTGCGCGGACGCCGCCCTCCCCCAGCCTCAGTTTCCCCGGCCGCTCGGCGCCCCCCGCCGCCCGGCCGGCCTCCGCGCCCCCCGCGCCAGCGCCGCCTTCTCCCTCCAGCCCCGGCCTGCGGCGCCCGCGGCACCATGATCCCGACCAAGGAGAAGAACAAGACCCCGAAGGACAGCATGACGCTCCTGCCCTGCTTCTACTTCGTGGAGGTGGGTGGGGGTCCCGCGGGGGGCCGGGGAGGGGCCCCCCTCCGCCGGGGGACCGGAGCCCGCACAGCGGCCCCCGCAGTCGCCTCGGGGCGCGGCAGAACCGGGGTGTCCGGCGGATGGGGGGCGGGGCAGAGGACTTGGGCTCTGCAGGTCGAGTAAGAGTTCCAGAGGCACCCAGGGTGGTCCGGGCCGTGGGCGCCGCGGGCCGAGGCTCGGAGGGGAGCCCTTCTGACCTGGGCGCGGGTCAGAGCTCGGCCGGAGAGGCGGGGGCCTGGGACGGGTGGGGAGGCCGCAGGGGGCGGGGCGGGGTGCAGGGGCGGGGGAATCGGAGCCCCAGGGTCTGAGTTCAAAACCCTGATCTGGCCGGGCGCGGGGGCTCGCGCCTGTAATCCCAGCACTTTGGGAGGCCGAGGCGGGTGGATCACGAGGTCAAGAGATCGAGACCATCCTGGTCAACATGGTGAAACTCCGTCTCCACTAAAAATACAAAAAATTAGCTGGGCATGGTGGCCCGTGCCTGTAATCCCAGCTACTCGGGAGGCTGAGGCAGGAGAATTGCCTGAACCCAGGAGGCGGAGGTTGCAGTGAGCCGAGATCGCGCCATTGCACTCCAGCCTGGGTAACAAGTATGAAGAAAAAAAAAAAATTATTTCTAGGCCAGGCCAGGTGTGATGGTGGTCACCTGTAATCCCAGGTGCTCGGGAGGCTGAGGCAGGAGAATTGCCTGAACCCAGAAGACGGAGGTTGCGGTGAGCCGAGACTGTGTCATTGCACTCCAGCCTGGGCCACCAGAGTAAAGCTCTATCTAAAAAAAAAAAAAAAAAAAAAAAAAAAAAAAAAAAAAATATTGGGCGGGGCTAAAAAAGAAAAAGAAAAAAAAATTTATTTTTAGTAGAGACAGGGTCTTACTATGTTGCCCAGACTAGTCTTGAACTCCCGGGCTCAAGTGATCTTCCTACCTTGGCCTCCCAAAGCACTAGAATTACAGGTGTGAGCCACTGTGCTTCACCTTAATTATTATTACTATTAGTAGTAGTATTTATTTATTTATTTATTTATTAAAGATGGGGTTTCACCAAGTTGGCCAGGCTGGTCTCAAACTCCTGACGTCAGGTGATCTGCCCACCTCAGCCTCCCAAAGTGCTGGGATGACAGGCCTGAGCCAGCCACCATGCCTGGCTAGTATTTATTTATCAAGATGGCATCTTGCTTTCTTGCCCAAGCTGGAGTGCAGTGGCGCAATCTCAGCTCACTTACAACCTCTACCTCCCGGCCTCAAGCCATTCTCCTGCCTCAGCCTCCTGAGTAGCTGGGATTACAGGCGTGCACCACCACGCTGGGCTAATTTTTGTATTTTTAGTAGAGATGGGGTTTCACCACATTGGCCGGGCTGGTCTTGAACTCCCGACCTCAGATGATCCGCCTACCTTGGCCTCGCAAAATGCTGATGTTACAGGTGTGAGCCACCGCACCTGGCCCATGGTTAGCTGTTTTTAAGGCTGCGCCTAGGCCCCACCTCAAACCCTTCCCAGGCGAGATGCTATCTGCCCACTCCAGCAAAATGATGCTGATATTGAGAGTACAGAGAACTAGTGGGTATTTGCAGGGCTGTTTCGTGCCTGGAGGAGTTCTGAGCACTTCCCATGCTGACACTCATCTCCACCCCGAGTCCTTGGAGGCAGCCACCATGTCGTTCCTATTTTACCGCTGGTGAGATGGAGGCACGGGGGTCTGCTGGCTGCCCACAGGTTAAAGTGGACGAGTTTCAAACCAGGTGTCAAGTCCAAACAAACGCTGCTACCCATATTCTGTGTCTGCCCACCTTGTATCTGCATTGCTCAATGAATGCTCACTGGACACAAACTCCTGGCCTCTGTGATCTTCCACCCAACTCCGAAGTTGGCCCGGCGTGGTGGTGCGCGCCTGTAATCCCAGCTACTCCGGAGGCTTAGGCGGGAGAATCGCTTGAGGCCGGGAGGCAGAGGTTGTAGTGAGCTGACATTGTGCCACTGCACTCCAGCTTGGGCGAGAAAGCAAGACTCCATCTCAATCAGTCAATCAATGAACTACTAATAATAGTTAAGGTGAAGCACAGCCACTCACACCTGTAATTCTAGTGCTTTGGGAGGCCAATGCAGGAAGATCACTTGAGGCTGGGAGTTCAAGACTACTCTGGCGGCCGGGCGCGGTGGCTCAAGCCTGTAATCCCAGCACTTTGGGAGGCTGAGGCGGGTGGATCACGAGGTCGAGAGATCGAGACCATCCTGGTCAACATGGTGAAACCCCGTCTCTACTAAAAATACAAAAAATTAGCTGGACATGGTGGCGCGTGCCTGTAATCCCAGCTACTCAGGAGGCTGAGGCAGGAGAATTGCCTGAACCCAGGGGGCGGAGGTTGCGGTGAGCCGAGATCGTGCCATTGCACTCCAGCCTGGGTAACAAGAGCGAAACCCCGTCTCAAAAAAAAAAAAAAAAAAAAAAAAAAAGACTACTCTGGGCAACATAGTAAGACCGTGTCTCTACTAAAAAATTTTTTTTGAGACAGAGTTTTATTCTTTTTTTTTTTTTTTTTTTTGAGACGGAGTTTCGCTCTTGTTACCCAGGCTGGAGTGCAATGGCGCGATCTTGGCTCACCGCAACCTCCGCCTCCTGGGTTCAGGCAATTCTCCTGCCTCAGCCTCCTGAGTAGCTGGGATTACAGGCACGCGCCACCACGCCCAGCTAGTTTTTTGTATTTTTAGTAGAGACGGGGTTTCACCATGTTGACCAGGATGGTCTTGATCTCTCGACCTCGTGATCCACCCGCCTCGGCCTCCCAAAGTGCTGGGATTACAGGCTTGAGCCACTGCGCCCGGCCGAGACAGAGTTTTATTCTTCTCGTCCAGGCTGGAGTGCAATGGCACAATCTTGGCTCACTGCAACTTCCATGAGATGTTCAGTGATGGCTTTTCCCCTCCTGGAGCCCCCAGCCCTGACCTGTGCTGAGGGCCGAGCCCCTGCTGAGATGCCGAAACAAGGCAGGAATTAAGACTGGGGCCATGGGCCAGGTGAGGTGGCTGATGCCTGTAATCCCAGCACTTTGGGAGGCCAAGGCCGGCAGATCGTGAGGTCAGGAGTTTCAGACCAGCCTGGCCAATATGATGAAAACCCGTCTCTACTAAAAATACAAAAATTAGGTGGCAGGTGCCTGTAATCTCAGCTACTTAGGAGGCCAAGACAGAAGAATCACTTGTACCCAGGAGACAGAGGGTGTGGTGAGCCAAGATCTCACCACTGCACTCCAGCCTGGGAGACAGAGCAAAACTCCACCTAAAAAAAAAAAAAAAAAAAAAAAAAAAGTCAGGCGCGGTGGCTCACACCTGTAATCCCAGTACTCTGGGAGGCCGAGGCAGGTGGATCAAATGAGTTCGAGACCAGCCTGACCAACAAGATGAAACCCCATCTCTACTAAAAAAAAAAAGTACAAAAATCAGCTGGGTGTGGTGGCAGGTGCATGTAATCCCTGCTGCTCGGGAGGCTGACAGGAGAATTGCCTGAACCCGGGAGATGGAGATTGCAGTGAGCTGAGATTGGGCCACTGCACTCCAGCCTGGGTGAGGAGGCCAGACTTCATCTCAAAAAAACAAAAACAAAAAAAAAAGACTGAGACCATGGACCAGGCAAGGTGTCTCAGCCTGTAATCCCAGCACTTTGGGAGGCCGAGGCGGGCTGATTACTTGAGTTCAGAAGTTCAAGACCAGCCTGGGCAACATGGTGAAACCTCGTCTCTACTAAAAATACAAAAAATTAGCCGGGTGTGGGAGTGCACGCTTGTAATCCCAGCTACTTGGAAGGCTGAGGGGGGAGGATGGCTTGAACCTGGAGGCAGAGGGTACAGTGAGCTGATACCGTGCCACTGCCCTCTAGGCTCGGAGACAGAATGGGAAAAACAAAAGGACTGAGGCCATGGCTGGGTGCAGTGTTGACGCCTCTAATCCCCGCACTTCAGGAGGCCAAGGCAGGTGTATCACCTGAGCCCAGGAGTTTGAAACCGGCTTGGGCAACATTACGAAACCCGGTCTCTACTAAAAATGCAAAAACCCCAGGAGGCAGAGGCTGCAGTGAGCTGAGGTGGCACCACGGCACTCCAGCCTGGGCAACAGAGCAAGACTCTGTCTCAAAAAAGAAAAAAAAAAAAAAAGGCCGGGCGCGGTGGCTCACTCCTGTAATCCCAGCACTTTGGGAGGCCGAGGCGGGTGGATCACGAGGTCAAGAGATCGAGACCATCCCGGTCAACATGGTGAAACCCCGTTTCTACTAAAAATACAAAACATTAGCTGGGCATGGTGGCGTGTGCCCGTAATCCCAGTTACTCGGGAGGCCAAGGAAGGAGAATTGCCTGAACCCAGGAGGCGGAGGTTGCGGTGAGCCGAGATCTCGCCATTGCACTACAGCCTGGGTAACGAGCGAAACTCCGTCTCAAAAAAAAAAAAAAAAGAAAAAAGAAAAGAAAATGGATGGACAGTTGGGTGGGTGGATAGATGGGTGGGTAAATGGGTGGATGGATGGAAAAAAGGCTGGGTGATGGATGGATATATGGACAGTTGGGTACCACTGGGTGGATGGGTAGATGGGTGGATGGATGGGTGGGTGGATAGATGAGTGGGTACCACTGGGTGGGTGGACGGATGGAAGAATGGCTGGGTGATGGATGGATGTACCGATGGGTGGGTGGGTACATGGATGGGTGCCAGTGGGTGCATGGGTGGAGGATAGGTGGATGATGGGTGGGTAATGAACGGATGGCTACCAGTAAGTGGGCGATGGGTAGGTGAGTGGGTGGATGTTGGGGGCACAGGTGGAGGATGGGTGTGTGGCATGCAGATTGTCGAGTTATGGATGGAGCATCTGGGGACAGATGAATCAATTCATGGCTGAAAGTGGCTGGCAGCGGGTTGGATCTGTGGATGGGCGAGTGAGACCCAGGATGGCCCTGAGTTCACGGAGGGAGCGCAGGGTGAACCTGGCCGGCCTCGTCCCCGCAGCTGCCCATAGTGGCTTCCTCCGTGGTGTCCCTGTACTTCCTGGAGCTCACCGACCTCTTCAAGCCGGCCAAGGTGGGCTTCCAGTGCTACGACCGCGCGCTCTCCATGCCCTACGTGGAGACCAATGAGGAGCTCATCCCGCTGCTGATGCTGCTCAGCCTGGCGTTCGCCGCCCCAGCTGCCTCGGTGAGCGTCCGCGCCGGGCCGGGCTGGCCTGAGGGCCCCGCGGCTGGGAGCCCGCCTGAGCACCCCTCTCTGTCGGCAGATCATGGTGGCCGAGGGCATGCTGTACTGTCTGCAGTCCCGGCTGTGGGGCCACGCCGCGGGGCCCGAGGGCAGCATCAACGCCGGAGGCTGCAACTTTAACTCCTTCCTGCGCCGCACCGTGCGCTTCGTGGGTGAGTGGCCGTCCGGCACCCCGACCCTGAGCCGCGTCCGCGCGCGCGGGGGTGAGGCCGTCCCCGGTCCCCAGCGCCCCCGCCGGGCCCTGAGCCTCCCGCCCCGCAGGGGTCCACGTGTTCGGCCTGTGTGCCACAGCCCTGGTGACGGACGTGATCCAGCTGGCCACGGGCTACCACACCCCGTTCTTCCTGACCGTCTGCAAGCCCAACTACACTCTCCTGGGGACGTCCTGCGAGGTCAACCCCTACATCACCCAGGACATCTGCTCCGGCCACGACACGCACGCCATCCTGTCTGCACGGTGAGCCAGACTCCACCACCATGTCCCCTCCTCCCCGCGAACGTGTAGGGAACAGAGGCGCAGCCCTCCGCAGCCGGGGTCCCCGGGCTCACGCCGCACGCCTCTTGCAGGAAGACCTTCCCGTCGCAGCACGCCACGCTGTCGGCCTTCGCCGCAGTCTACGTGTCGGTGAGTCCGGCCCGCTCCGCGCTGCCCGCGGCCTCTTGCCGGCCCCTGGCGAGCCCCCCGCTGACCGCAGCCCCCATGCCCCCAGATGTACTTCAACTCGGTCATCTCCGACACCACCAAGCTGCTGAAGCCCGTGCTGGTGTTCGCCTTCGCCATCGCCGCAGGCGTGTGCGGGCTCACGCAGATCACGCAGTACCGCAGCCACCCGGTGGACGTGTACGCCGGCTTCCTCATCGGGGCTGGCATCGCGGCCTACCTGGTGAGCGGCAGGGCCTGAGGGGGGCTGGCATGGGCGCCCACGGGGTCTGACGGGAGAGGCTGGCCCAGAGCGTCTGAGAGGGGAGGCTGGTGGGCTGAGGGGGAAGGCATGGGTGCCCATAGGTCTGAGGGGGGAGGCTGGTGGGCTGAGGGGGAAGGCATGGGTGCCCACAGGTCTGAGGGGGGAGGCTGGCCCAGGAAGTCTGAGGTGGGAGGCTGGTGGTCTGACAGGGGAGGCATGGGTGTTCACAGGGTCTGAGGGTGGAGGCATGGGTGCCTAGGGAGTCTGATGGGGTAGGCATCGGTGCCCAGGGGTCTGAGGGTGGAGGCATGGGTGCGAACGTGTCTCACCCTTAGAACGGTGGAGTCAGAAACCCATGGGCTCAGACCTGCCAGATGCGCGGAGTCGCCAATCTTGAGGCAGGGACTGGTCCCAGCCCACCCACAGCCCAAGGCCCCCTCCCCGCCACGGCAGGCCTCACCCTCGGAGGGCAGGAGCCGTGTGAGCCCCAGGCCTCACCCCCAGACCCCTCTCTACGTCAGGCCTGCCACGCGGTGGGCAACTTCCAGGCCCCACCCACGGAGAAGCCGGCGGCCCCGGCCCCGGCCAAGGACGCGCTGCGGGCCCTGACGCAGCGGGGCCACGACTCGGTTTACCAGCAGAACAAGTCCGTGAGCACCGACGAGCTGGGGCCCCCGGGGCGGCTGGACGGCCCGCCCCGGCCCGTGGTCCGCGAGAAGACCTCGCTGGGCAGCCTGAAGCGCGCCAGCGTGGACGTGGACCTGCTGGCGCCGCGCAGCCCCATGGCCAAGGAGAACATGGTGACCTTCAGCCACACGCTGCCCCGGGCCAGCGCGCCCTCGCTCGACGACCCCGCGCGCCGCCACATGACCATCCACGTCCCGCTGGACGCCTCGCGCTCCAAGCAGCTCATCAGCGAGTGGAAGCAGAAGACCCTGGAGGGCCGCGGCCTGGGGCTGCCCGACGACGCCAGCCCCGGGCACCTGCGCGCGCCCGCCGAGCCCATGGCCGAGGAGGAGGAAGAGGAGGAGGAGGAAGAGGAAGAGGAGGAGGAGGAGGAGGAGGGCCCGGCCCCGCCCTCGCTCTACCCCACCGTGCAGGCGCGGCCGGGGTTGGGGCCCCGGGTCATCCTCCCGCCGCGCGCTGGGCCGCCGCCGCTGGTGCACATCCCCGAGGAGGGCGCGCAGGCGGGGCCCGGCCTGTCCCCCAAGAGCGGCGCCGGGGTGCGCGCGAAGTGGCTGGTGATGGCCGAGAAGGGCGGCGCGGCCGCGGCGCAGCCCCGCGTGGCCAACCCTCCGCGGCTGCTGCAGGTGATCGCCATGTCCAAGGCGCCGGGCGCGCCGGGCCCCAAGGCGGCCCCCGAGACGGCGTCGTCGTCCAGCGCCAGCTCCGACTCCTCGCAGTACCGGTCCCCGTCGGACCGCGACTCTGCCAGCATCGTGACCGTCGACGCGCATGCGCCGCACCACCCCGTGGTGCACCTGTCGGCGGCCGGCGCGCCCTGGGAGTGGAAGGCGGCCAAGGCGGAGGCGGACGGCGGCTACGAGCCGGGGGACCCGGCACGCGGCTTCCGCGGGGGGCCCAAGGCCCCGGGCGCGTCCCCCGGCTCTTCGGTCAGCGACGCGGACCCGGAGGAGCAGCGGTTCGGGGCCATGGCCACCGTCAACCTGGCCACTGGCGAGGGGCTGCCCCCGCTGGGCGCGGCCGACGGGGCGCTGGGCGCGGGCAGCCGGGAGTCCACGCTGCGACGCCACGCGGGCGGCCCGGGGCCGGCGGAGCGCGAGACGGAGGCGGAGGCCGAGGGCTACTTCCGCAGGCTGCAGGCGCGCCGCTTCCCCGAGTAGCGCTTCCCGCGTGGCGCGGCGGGGCCGGGTGGGGGGCGGGGGGGCGGCCTCGGGGATCAATAAAGCGGCGGAAACCGAGCTCGGCCTCGCGGTCATTGGGTCCGGAGACGGGGGCGGGCGGGAAAGCAGCGGCGGAGGCGGAAGGTGGATACAGAAGACTTTATTCGGACAGTCCCAGTACAGACGGGCCGGCCCGCCCCACGGCGGACACGGCGACAGGCGGGGGAGGAGCTGGCCGCGAGACGGTCTCCGTGGGTTCTCCGCGCCGCGAGCCCGCGGGACGGCCGCGGAATGTGCGTGGGGTCCCAGCGGCCCCGCGGGCGAGGCCGAGCCTGGAACGGCCGCTAGCAAAATATACATCTGCGTCTCCGTAAAAAACCGCGTCGCCGCCCCTCGCGTCTCACAACAGGTATAAAAAACTATAAATATTTACACCCTCGTTAGCTCTCCGCCGCGGAAAGGGGACCCCGGGAGCCCCCGGGACGGGCGCGCGGGGGCGGGGGAAGAGCACAGCGCAGTCGAGACCGGCGCGCGCCTTCCGGGTCCCAGCGTCAGTGACAGGCAACAAACAGAAACGAGACTTTGGTCCAAAATTGGAAGGAAAAAAAACCCTGAAAAGCTTGAGAGCGAGTTTCCGAGGCGGCTGCAGGTGAAGGCGTGGTGTAAGGCAACCGGAGGCGCCAGAGGCGGGGGCGCGCGCCCCTTCCCTGAAGCTGGGGCGGAGACCGGACCCCGACCCGCCGGGCGCCCCGCCTGCTCTCTGGAAACTGGGTCCCGCCTGTGACTTAATGACAAGGAATAAAATAAAACAGCATACAAGGTAATACCACGAGAAAGTTTAGATTACACTCATACCATTGTATAATCTTACTATAAAAAGTTACTTAAAACTATTTCTTTTGCATATAAATGAAAAAAAGATTAGAATATTTGGTCAACTGGAAATATTGCTAGGCACAGACGTCTGCAACTGCAAAGTATATAATACAGAGATCATGACGAACAGCTCCGCAGCCGAAGGCGGCAGCGGGCACCCTGGGGCAGAGGGAAGGTCCCGTGGGCAGGGTCGCAGGCGCGGGCGGGCAAAATCACATCGCTTGATTAGGGGTTGGGGGTTGGGGTGCAGCAGCCACACAGCCTGCCACACCCCAGGCACGTGATCCTGCAGGAGCCTGCTGGGCCCCCGCCTTCCTCTGAAGTGTGACCCCTGCCCCTTGGGACCCCAGGATACCCAGGGTGGGCGTGTGGCCGCAGGAAGGCAGGTTTTTTTTTTTTTTTTAAGGCACAAGGAAGCCAAGTCGTGGCCGGGGCGCCCACCCGCAGGCCCCATGCCCAACAGGCCCCACCAAGGCACGGCCCAAGGGCTCCCGCTGCCACAGTCACCAAGAGCCTGAGCTGTCACCCGTCACCGCAAGGTTAGCAAGGTGAACTAGATTTAATTTTTTTAAAAACAGGTAAACTGATTTCTCTTTAAAAAAATAAAATCTCTGGTCTGTTAAGGTCACTTCAGCTGCTTTTTAAAGTGGCTTTTCTCTGGAATGATGGAAGTTGTCGCCAGGGGGCCCAGCCGTGGGGGCTCGTGCCCTAGATGGTGGACTTGGAGAAGGAGACCCGCAGGTGGTGGCTCTCCCCGAGGTCGTGGTTGTGCAGGTCGATGAGCGCCTGGACCGCCTCCTCCACGGAGCCCATCTGGATCAGCGCCATCTTGCGGTCCTTCCTGCAAGACAGGGGGTCAGGCCGGCCCAGGGCGGCCCGAGAGCTGGGCAGCGCCAGCCTCATACTCACTGGAAGAACTTGAATCCCTTGACGACACCCCCGTTGCTGGAAAAGAGGACCTTGAGATCTTCCTCGGACACGGAGGGCCTGCGGGAGGAGAGAGGCCTGAGCCCGGGGCTTTCTCCAGGCTCCAGTTCTCAGAGCGGCCAGGAAGGCATGGGGCCTTTTAGGGGCCCAGAAACGGGGCATCAAACCATGTCCACAATGATCTGAAGCAACTTCTAACGAAACCAGACATTGACAGCTTTGCACAAACAGAACCCCAGGTTCCTCCATTATTATTTTTTTGAGGCGGACTCTCACTCATGTCACCTCGCTGGCATGCAGTGGTGCGATCTCAGCTCTCGGGTTCAAGTCATTCCCCTGCCTCAGACTCCCGAGTAGCTAGGACTACAGGCATTCGCCACCACACCTAAGCTTTTGTTTTTAAGGAGACAGGGTTTCACCATGTTGCCCAGGCTGGGTTCACAGCCCTGGCTGAGGAAATCCCACCTTGGCCTCCCAGAATAATGTGATGACAGGTGCTGACCACTCTGGCAGGCCCCGTAACACGTTAAATACGAGAGGGCTTCCTGCGGGTTAAACGGTACTTCTGACAGGCTTCGGGTCAGATGCACCTGAATCTCCTAGTACTTGCATTACCCATTTTTCAGAGACAGGGCCTCGGGTCTTACTTGGTCCCCCAGCCTGAGTGCAGCGGTATAACCACAGCTCACGGCGACCTCTGCCTCCGGAGCTCAAAGTGAACCCTGCCATCTCAGCCTCCCAGATAGGTGGGACCTGAGACTGGCACCACCACTTCTGGCTAATGTCAACCCATCTTTCTTGCAGAGACAGAGGTCTCACGTGACTGCTCAGGTCAGTCCTGAACTCCTGGGCTCAAGCGATGCCCTGCACGGCTCACACAGGGCTGCAAGTGTGCAGGTACGCGTTACCTACTCTCACAGCAGAGTGTCACCTCCCTAAGCCAAAAAGCCCAAACCCCAGGGCTCCAACGATCCTCTCCTTTGCGCATCCCTCTGTTCAGGCTTCAGGCCTTGGAGTCCTCCGTCAAGTTTCGGATGAGAGCCACCCAACGTGCCCTGGAAACCCCGAAGCCCGGGCATCAAGCCGTTAAGGCAGCCGAGCACAGCCCCCGCCCGGCACTCACGGGATGTTGGAGAGGTGCAGGGTGGCCGAGGGCGGGAATATGTTCTGGAAGTTCTTGGAGCCCGGCTTCTTGAAGCGGTGCAGGGGCGAGTTGCCGTAGTCCTTGGTCAGGCCCTGGTCCTCTTGGCCCTCGCGGGGAAGCTGCACATTCTGGTGCTTCGAGAGTGTGATGCGGATCGGCTTCCCGTGCAGCTTGTGCCCATTCAGGTGGCTCATGGCTGGGGGCGGCGGCAGCCACGTGACCCAGAGTCCGAGAGGGAGTGCGGCCCAAGGCCCCCACCCCGCCTCTCGCCCAACTGGGCCGCCCCCACGCCCCCACAGGGCACCCCGCCTCTCACCCAACTGGGCCGCCCCCACCCCCCCACAGGGCACCCCGGCCTCACCCAGCTGGGCCTGGTTGCCGTCCGCCATCTGCACCAGGGCGTTCTCCTTCTTGTTGAACAGGATCTTCACACGCTGCACGTCACCGTAGACGCCTTCAAAAGCCCAGGGACGAGGCCTGAGTCGCCTGCCGCCCGCCCCTCCCGTGTCCCCATCAGCCCCGAGACCCCACGCACCCCCACAAGGCCCGGCTCAGCCCGGCCGGGTTTGCTTTATCGGCCACTGCGGAGCTGCGTCTCGCAGCCACGGGGACCCTAACGGGAGCAGCTCCGTTGAGCAGTCATAGCATCCAGGACAGGCAGGCTGCCAGCGGGTGGCCACGGGAGCATGCCACCGACAGGTCTAGCTCTGAAAAGCATGCAGGGCGATAAACCATGCGTACGTATCTACGGGACCAAGTAAAATACGCAAACCGAAAGCAAACCGTAAAAGGAGCGGATGCCGCGGGGACAGCATCGGGGTGCCAGACCGCAATCTCATAATAGGTCTCAGGGCATAAACATCATCTCAATTAAACGAAAACAAGGTAATAAAAGTGTGAATGATAACATACCGAAAAGAATAAAGAGGCTTTGGGGTGTGACTCTCTTTAGAGACAGCAGAGCAAGGCAGCGGAGGGACAGGGGAGAGGGAGAGGTCAAGGGGGGCGAGTTGCCAATCGTCCACACGAGGAAGACAGTCCCCGCAGGCGTGCAGTGGTTGATGGATGATGAAGTTGTCAGGATGTTAATATTCAAGGGCAGGTTGGTTTCCGGAGAGCAGGGTTTGAGGGGGAATTTTTGGTTTTTTATTTGTTTATGTTTTTGTTTTGTTTCAAGCAACAACAGGAAGCAGAAGTACCGTGCAGTCAGTTGGCAAAGAAATTCCGGATCAGGGCAAGAAAAAAAATTGGGAAAGGGGAAGGGGAGAAAAGAAAAAAAGTAGCAAAAAAACACAGGTCAGTAAATACGTAAGAAAATCAGGTAGTGTTCCATCAGCCACACTCCACACACATTCCAGTTACAGGTTTACCGCGAGGGGCACACGGGCAGAAAAGCACCTTCACTCACACGCGGCGGAGACGGCACTGCTGAGGGGCTCCCCGAAGCCTGACCCCAACCGCGCCCCGGGAAGCCGCATTCGTGCGGGCGCAGCCCCACCCCGGCCGCCTCCGCCGGGCCCCGCAGCAGCACCGTCTCCCGCAGCCGCGGCACCCGAGTCTCTAACGACCATCACGGGCGTGAAGGAGATCGAGGCTGTTAGTGCGCGGCCTTGCCGTGGGTCCTCCGGCTCGGGAGGAACTGGAAGGACAGTGCCGGGCTCGGGGTGACAGGCAGAGGCAGGGAGTGCGCCCCGTGCCCCCGCGAGGGAGGGCCAGGGTGGGCACCGCCTGAGAAAATCGCAGGAGGTGCTAGAACCACAGAGCAGCCCGAAATGCAGATTCCACGGGGGTCCCATCCACCGGGAGTTCCGTATCCTGAGCCTGGTTTCACCCAAACTCTCCCCAAGGGGACTTGAACCCTTCTGACAAGTCCCGGGTAGGTCCGGGAGTTAACGTGACACGTGCACACCCCACACGCTACCCTGCCGCGGCTGTCGGACGTGCACCCCGCTCGGCTCCGAGGCATTTACAACGCCTCGGGGAAACAAACGATTTCCTTCCGCGTGTCATAGAATCGGAAGCGCAAACCAAGATGGTAACGAAGGAAAACGGGAAAACTCAAAGTCATCTTGGGAGAGGTGGTCTCCAGCGCGCCGCAGCAGACGGGCTGCGGGGACGGAGGTGCAGAGACGGCTCCGGGGCCCGAGACCGCGCCCCACACCCCTCGCGCACGCGCGGAGGCGGTCCACGTACCTCCGGGTTGAGGTTGCTGACCAGTAACACGGAATTGCCTGCCCCGGCCAGGCCCGGAATGGCGATCCGGCCCGCCGCCGCAGCCGCCGCCGCCGCTGAGGGGATGGCCAGGGGGGCCAGGGCTCCGTGGACGTTGGGGACAGAGAGACCTGGAACGACAGGACGGGAGATGAGCCGCCGCGCGCCCCTCCACCGCGGAGCGGGACAGGCAAACATTCCCATCCTCATGCACCAGGGAGCCGCGCGGAAGCGGCCCGGGCTCTGGCCCTGCCCCGGGCGCCTGCGGGGTCGCCCGACCCCCGCACAGCCACCAGCTGGCTCCTGCACCAGCGCCCGCCTCTCCTCTCGGCACCGGCCGCGCCGGGCCCGGCTCGGGCTCCTCCGCATGCGCCCACAGCACAAACAAGCTCCGGCTCCGCCAGCACAGACACGGCGGGGCCGCCGCGCATGCGAGCCCATGCCTCCATGCAGACAGGGCCGCGGGGCGCGCGCGCTGCTCCGTCCACGGCCAGCACTCGGCGGCCCGGTCCCGGAAGGGAAGCAGGAGGGCGGCCAGCACACACGTCCCGCCGCCGGTCATGCGCCTCAGCCTCGGGCCGCGCGCTTACCAGGCCACTCAAATTCAACTACTAGGGACACAGCCCTCCAACCACTGGCCGTCCTCGCGCTCGCCCGGAGGTGCTTGAAGGGAACCAGACCACAAAGACTGCGCGGTTAGTGGCTTCCGGCTGGTGCCGTCCCACGCGGGCCTCGGCGGCCCTGTCCTACACTGCCCTGTCCGAGCCTGCTCTGTGGACGTGGCGTCCCCTCTCCCGGGAAGGGCCCCGACCTGGCACTCGAGTGCCCAGTCCGCCCAGGCTGCTGCCGTGGACGCGGAGCTGCCCGGGAAGGTGGTGTGGGCATGCAGTCGCTGGGGAACCAAGACCAAGCGTTTGAATACCTGCTGCTTGAGGAATGGCAAAGGTGGGAGGGAAACCAGCTCCTGCATACGGAGAGGCTGAGATTATACCAGGTGCACCTAGAAATAAATGAGACACTAATCATCGCACCCACCACCTCCACCGCGAGCGGGCCCTGTGCTGCGGGGTGGGCGGCCCCGGCAGAGCCTTCGCGGGCAGATCCGCCGCTCTGGGGGGGCCGGGGTCCCGACGTGGGGGGGCACCGGACCGTGCTGTGCTGGCCGTGCAGAGAACAGCGGGCGCATCTCCCTGGTGCAGGGCCGGGCCCGTGCCGCGGGGGCTCCGCGCTGAGCCACCTCTACAGACCGCTCCACACACCTAGCGCCCCATCGGGCAGCCCCTTACCGAAGGCCGCGGCCATGGTCTGGTCCAGCGAGGGCTGGCTGTCCCCGGAGGGCAGGTCTGGGCGCGTGTAGTCGCGGCTCTTGTCGTTGTTGTACTTGACGTTGAGGCTGGTGAGCTTGGAGAAGTCGATGCGGAGCGTGCAGCAGGCGTTGTAGATGTTCTGCCCGTCCAGAGACTGAGGAGAGGGGCGGCGTGAGCGAGCCACGGCGGGCCAGGGCGGGCACCGTCCCGAGAGCCCCACTCACCAGCTTGGCGTGCTGGGCGCTCACAGGGTCCGCATACTGCAGCAGGGCCTGGAACTGGTTGTTCTTGGTGAAGGTGATGATCTTCAACACCGTGCCGAACTTGGAGAAAATCTGCAGGGGCCAGGGCCACAGCATGAGCTCCAGCCCGGCCCGGCCCACCCCGTGCTGCCCCGACAGTGGCGGGGCCAGCTCACCTGGTGCAGCACATCCAGGGTCACCGGGTAGAAGAGGTTCTCCACGATGATCCTCAGCACAGGGCTCTGCCCAGCCATCACCATCCCCGCGTCCACAGCAGCTGCCGAGGCAGCCAGGGCCAGGTTCCCCGACTGGACCGAGTTCACGGCCTGCAGGGCCGCCTGGGCGCGCTGTGGGAGGCACCGCGTGAGGCCCCGGCCCCCACGGCCCGGCCCGCCCCCGGGGCCCCGGGCTGGTAGGGTCTGCCGCAGCCACGCACCGCCTGGTTGGGAGAGCTGTCGGTCTTCAGCTCCTTGTGATTGGAGAACTGGATGTAGATGGGCTGGCCGCGCAGCACGGGTGTCACGGAGGTGTAGTAGTTGACCATGGTGTTGGCAGCCTCCTCCGTGTTCATCTCGATGAAGGCCTGGGGGGGGACACAGTGAGCGCCGGACGGGCCCTCCTCGTCCTACCTGCCCCACCCATGGTGCCCCAGGGCTCAGGTACCTGGTTTTTCCCCTTTAACATCAGCAGATTGGTGACCTTCCCGAAGGGCAGCCCCAGGGAAATGACCTCCCCTTCGGTGACGTCGATGGGGAGCTTCCGAATGTGGATCACTCTGGAGGGGACGCCGGCACTTCTGCTGTCACCTTTGAACTTCTTGCTGTCATTTCCATTTGCTGAAAACGGGGTGCCGTGAGATGCAGGCACCAACTCGCAGGAGTGACCCCCGCAGAGGTCCCCACTGCCCCCCCAGACCCCTGCCTGCTACACAGCCCGACTCCAAGCCCCAGGAGGCTGTGTGTGAACCAGCAGCACAAGGCCGAAGCCGGCATGGTCAGCTCTCCCGCTCCTTCCTGGCAACACCCCACAGGCCCAAGTGCCAGCCTGGACCACCCAGCGCCTCCCCGGAATCCTCTGCAGCAGAGAACTTCACACCGGACCTGCCGTGGGGACCACAGGCCTCTGCAGTTACAGACGGAAGGGAGAGTCCCAGAACAAGAACGTAACCTTGTTCCCGGGAAGGACACCCACGGGCCTTTCCCTGGGACAAGTCCGGACGTTACCTGCAGACGCTGAGTTGCTGCTCATGATAAACGGTCCGTTGGTGACACAAGTAGAGAAAAGCTCGTCAGATCCCCGCTGCAAGAGAAGGGACGAGGTGAGCCGCACTTCCCACCAGGCCAGACACCCCACACCCCGCCCCAAACCTTCCACAGCAGGGGGCCTCCCAGCGCAGACCCCGGCTGTGTCCAGAAACACCCCCAGCCCAGACACGCCAGCACCCCAGTCCCACAATCCCAAGACATCACTCCTTTCTCCAAATTCCAGAAGCCCTGGGGCACTCAGCATAGGGTGGGGAGGGTCTCAGCTACTGAAAGCACAGAGTACACCACCCCACAGCCAACTCCGCTGTGGACGCGGCCTCACCGAGCTGCTGGCCGCCCTGGGCGCAAGGCCTGGGGCCTCGGCCACCCATCAGGAGGGAGGGGACCCGCTCCATGGAGCCAACCTCCCCAGCAGGAAAAGACAGGCCCCCGCGTGGCAGGATGGGCAGCCGTCCTCATTCCGGGCGGCCTCACAGGAGAACAAAACCACAGTGCCGCCGCCTCTGCTCTCGCAGGAGCTTCTCCTGTTCCAGCCACCTAAGGAAACCCGACCCCCACCTCAGCACACTCAAGGACTAGACACCGCCTCCCCGTGCAGTGATCTGGCATTTTGGCCACAACTGGGGCCGGGGGAGCTCCACCGTGGCCCCGTGACTTCTGACCTGACCATATTCTCTCCAAAATCCATCCGTTCACCTGTCATTTCTAACTGAATCAGCTCCTAAGAAGAATTACGCTAGACTGATCCTAGGCTCAGGAGGGCGGACAGCCCCGCCTGCTGCCAGGACTGAAGACACATTTATTCAAAAAGTGAAACTGGAGCAGACGGTGGTTACGCCCTTAGTTACACAGAAAACAAAGCTCGGGTCTGAGGACCTTGGAGCTCAGGAGGTTAGCCTGCAAAGCCAGCCTGAAGGCAGCGCCCGGGCCCCCCAGAAAAGGGCCATCTCCCAAATCAGGCGCCAGGCCAAGAGCCTGCCCCCACCTGCTGAGGGGCCCGGGGCCACGGCAAAAGGAGGAACCAGTGGCCGTCCTGCCCTGTCCCCAGACAGCCTCAGCTCCACATGCCCCCATACCTGGTCGAGGAAGTGCTCCCAAGATGCCCTCCCCACACGTGCCTCTGGATGGTCTTTTCTTAAGGCTACCTCCCCCCACCATGCTCTGCTCCAGTCCTGCCCTGGCCCCGGCTCGAAAACTCTTGGAAGGAAGGCTCCCCGAGAGCCTGCAGAGCCCCCAGTACCTGCCCAAAGAGGACAGAAAGGACCTGAGGATGAAACCTGTGACTGCTGCCCTGAGCCCCCAGGCCAATCCCATAAGCACCCAAGGGCGACACTCAACAAGCAATGGAGAAGCCAGAGCCGGAACCAGCATCACTCAGGCCTCGCGGGCCCTGCACCCACCCAAATGACGTCCCCCAGGCTTCAGGGTCAAAGAATGAACCGTCACCACTGTCAGGGCAGCTCTGACGTTCCGGCCCGACACAAGCCGAATGCCGAAAACAGACCCTTGAGCCCTCTCCTTGTGTCTGTGAGCACGAGGTGGGGCTGTGTAGTCACAGGAGAAAGGGGTCAGAGCCACCAGAAAACACAGGTGTGCCAGGACCGGGAGGCAGGGTGCACCTGAGATGCAGACACAGCCTCCTCCGCCACCCCCACGGGAAGCCGCTTCTGCCTCTCCTTCCCCTAGCTGAGAGGCTAGGGAAGCCCAGAAGCCCACTGTCTAGGACACCAGGGCTGGTCCTCCTCGAGCTGGATGGTGGCCAGGCGCCCATGCGGTTCCCATTTGCCCACTGCACAGACCTTAAGAAGGGCATCTTGGACCCTGTCTTTCGCTGGAGTGGCAGGCGGGACTGAGCTTTCTGAGCGGATTCTTGGCCGCCTGCCTGAGCCCTAATCTCATTCCCATGGGCCAGTGGCCTGGCATGCATACAACCGTCTGTGGCAAACTCCACGCCCACCTGGGCGCCCTGGCAGAACGGGAGACACACCTGGAAGCTCCACAGGGCAGCAACCAGCAGACAGGAGCTGGGCCGGCGCTGGTGAGGCCCCCACTGCCTTTGCAGCCAGGCCACCAGGCACCCCAGGAGGGTCCCTTCAGGGCACACAGAATGACAGGACTTCCCAGTCTGCAGCTGGGGGCCCGAAGCATGGGCCATGGGCCCTCGGGGTCCTTCCACACTCAACAGGCGCTGGCTCTGTCCTGGGTTGAAGGGCAGCGTGACCAGGTGTGCACTCGGGTCAGCCAAGGCCTCCCTGGTAGTAGTGGGGGTGATCACCTGGGTCTGGACTCAGCCCAGCCCACCTCCCAGGGCCTGCACCCAGCAGGGGCCCTCACCCTGACTTGTGGCAGCCACCCCTTCCTGCACCAGAGCCCAAAGGCCTCCATCCTGTCCAGGCTGGGCTTCAACGTCCCAGCCCAGCCAACGAGCCCCCTAGGAACACAAGGGGAGAGCTCCAGGGCCACTCGAGGGAAGTTGAGAGAAGCTCTGGCTGGAAAGCAGCCCCACAAAGGCAGGGAAGAGGACTGCCTGCAAGCCAGACACATCCAGGGACTGCTTCGAGCGCTTTAGATGAAAGTCCTCTCCCTCCTCCCACACTGAACAAACAGGTTTTATCTGCAGGAAGATCGGGACAGGCAGCGTGTAAAGACAGCAGTCCACTTGGAAAACCGAAACCTGGCCCAGGCACGACCGCTGACTGACCAGAAACCAGCCGGCGGCTGGCTCAGAACACCGCTACCGGGGGCTCACCCTGCAGGACGCTTTCTTGGGGGACAAGCTCCGAAGTTGGGAGCCCCCTCAACCCACAACCAGCAGAATCGTTAACCACCTACCCCAGGCCGAGCCAGGACCACAGGCCCGCCCAAGAACCGCTGATCTCCCCAGGACCTTACTCTCCGGGTCTGACCCCCTGTCCTCACAGGCTTAGCCTTGGCCTCACCTCCATGGGGAAGCAGCACCCCTTCCTTCTGGCCCTGGCTGCAGCACCTCCACTCTCACCCCAAACATCTGATAGTTTGCTGCTGTGCTACCCAGACAACATCAAGAGACACTTAATGTCAGCCAAGTGTGGTGGCAGACACCTGTAATCCCAGTACCACAGGAGGCCGAGGCCGAGGCCGAGGCGGGCGGATCAGCTGAAGTCAGAAGTTCTAGACCAGCCTGGCCAACATGGTGAAACCCCATCTTACCAAAAAAAAATATGTATATATATGTATATATATATATATATATACACGCAAAGATTAACCAGGCATGAGGGCGGGGCACCTGTAATCCCAACCTACTCTGGAGATTGAGGCATAAGAATCACTTGAACCCAGGACGTGGAGGTTGCAGTGAGCAGAGACCATGCCACTGCACTGCAGCCTGCATAAAAGAAAGAGAATCCATCCAAAAAAAAAAATACTTAATGTCAAGAGCAACCACTAGACATCTCTCCTAGGCACTTGAACACATTGGGGTCTGCCCAGTCCCCTCTACAGCCAGACAGCTCGTTTCCTATCAAAACCAAGCCTCTCCCTGGCAATCACGAAATGAGAGATCCCACTTAACGGCTCAACTTCAGGCGTTAAGGGGCAGAAGAGGTTCCGAAGCAGGCCTGGGGTAGGCAGAGCCCCTGCCGATGAGGGCAGTAGCTTTCGAGCGGCTCAGATTCTTCGGAGTGACCACCAAATCAAAGCCACCCAAAACTCAGGGCACCCAGAACCCAGGGCTCAAACCCTACCACCCAGCTCCAGATTGCAGGAATGGAAAGGCGCTCTCCAGGCAGCGCAGCAGAGGAGCTGGCAGGGCGGCCCCGGCGTCCGTGCAAGGTCAGAGGGGCATAAGCAAGAAGCGAAGTTGAGAAGTACCTACCTTTGTACCAACTGCTATATCTGGGACAATGCTGTAAAGAGAGAAAAAGGAGACAACGTTAGCCAGGAGGGCCGCTCAGCAGGCAGGAGGGCCGCCAGGGGCCGGCTGTCCCCACAGCTCCCTCTGGCTGCATGAGGCCCCACTACACAAAGCTCAGAAGAGCAGGTAAGCGAACTGCCCACTTGCCTGCAACTTGAAAAAGGGCCACCATTGACTTTTGGCACCCCTCCGCCCAGGCCCCTAGGCCCCAGGTCCCAAGACAAAAACACTTTCTTGGGGCCAGGTGAGGGAGAGGGCTAACGCCAGTAATCCCAGCACTCTGAGGCCACTGCAGGCGGATCACCTGAGGTCGGGAGTTCGAGACCAGCCTCAACACGGAGAAACCCAGTCTCTACCAAAAATCCGGGTGTGGTGGCACACGCCAGTAATCTCGCCATTGAACACTCCAGCCTGGGCACCGAGAGCAAAACTCCGTCTCCAGAAAACACAAAACCACCCCTCTTGGAAGCCCCAAGGGATGCTAGATGACACCTTGCGAACTCAGGGCTATCATGGAAACGCTGGGGAGACGCTGGAGCCTCAGGCCTGGCCCGGAGTTTCCGCCCGGGCGGGGGGGAGAAAACCGGCAGTAAAAATTAACAGACCAGACCAGAACACGGCCCCGGTTACTGATCAACCCGAGCCCCACCCGACCCGACTCTCCCTCCCCAGGACACCCCGCAGGTAAGGTGGAAGGAAGCCGGGCAGCCCGGGGCCCTCCCTTCAGCCCCGGCCGGCTCCTGATCCCACCGAGCTCCCAGCGGCTTCCGTGGGGCCCCTGCACCCCCAGAGGGACCTCAGTGCCTCGGATCGTCGGTCCGGAGGCGCAGCCCCGGGCCTCGAGCCTCCGTCCAGGAGCGTGCGACCCCCAAGCCCGGAGGGCCGGGACCCAACGCGGGGAGCCCCGTCTCGCCGGGGGCAGGACCCACCTGCTCCGACGCGTCCTGAGGAGGCCAGACCCGCTCCAGGGCTGCGCCTCTGCGCCAGGACACCAAGGGCCACCCGCACCCGTCCTCAGCGCGCTTTTAACGGCGACTGGGCCGAAAAAACCCTCCCGGAAGCGCGGGAAAGAGCCGAAGCCTCCATCGCCAGCCTCTCCCGCCCCCCAGTCCCAGGAGAACGCGAAGCAGGACGCGCTCGGCGGGATTCGGGCTCAGGAGGGAGCCCAAGAGCGGGAAGACCCCTCCCCGGGACGGCTCCCGCCGCCCCCTCCTCCCGGCCGCCGCGCGCAGGCGGAGAGTCCCCGGAGCGGCCCCCCGACCCCGAGGCGGAGGACAGAGCCCCGGGCGGCCGCCTTTCCCCCGCCATCGCCAAAACGCCAGGGTCGCAGGGGGGCAGGGCGGGGAGCGCGCAGGCTCCGGCTTCCCCACCGGCAGCCGCCCCAGCCCCGCCCGCGCTTCCGGGGCTGCGCCGAGGGCAGGGGACCGGCGGCGGGAAAGGCGCGCGCGCCCCCGACGACAGCCGCGCACGCGCGCTGAGGTCAGCGAGGACGCGCGTCGGTCGGCGCAGGCGCACGAGGGGCGCGGACGGGAGGCGGGAAGGGCCATCCGGGCGCGCGAGGGCCAGACGGGAAGCGGGAAGAGGGGCGCGCGCCGCCGAGGCGGGGCAAACGCGGAGCGCCGGGGCCGCGCGCGGAGGGGGAGGGGCGCGGGCTGCCGCGTGCGCTCGGGACCGGGCGTGCGGGGGGCGGAAGCGGGCCGGGAGTGAGAAGGGGACGCGGCCAGACCCCCCGGGGAGCCCCCAGCCCGCCCCGCGCCCGCGCCCGCCACGCGGAGGGGGAGGGGAACGCCCGCAGCCCCCTCCTGCCCGGGCGGCGGCGGGATCGGCTCCGGGGAGGCCGGCGCGGCGACCGGGGCAGGGCTGCGGCGCAGAGAGCGCGGCGGGGCGCGGGGCGAAGTGCGACTCACCCGTCCATGGCACACAGAGCAGACCCGCGGGGGACGGAGTGGAGGCGCCGGAATAGCAGGAACCGACCCAACGGCTCCGAGTTATAGACTCACAAAATGGCGGAGACGTCCGCACACGTCCCCCGCGCGCGCTGCCCATTGGCTCCCGCCGCAGCCCAGGGGCGGGGAGAGCCCCGCAAGCCCCCGCCAGCGTCTCCCAATGGCCAGAAGGCCGCTCGGGGGCGGGACCCAGGGAAATCGCAGGTGCCTATTGGGGGAGGCGATCATTCGTCAAGGCCGAAGGCGGAAACGGCCTGTGGAGTCGGGGAAACTCGGAGGAGGTGGGAGCACGTGACGGCGTCTGAGCCAATCAGCGAGCAGTCGTCTGGCGCGTGGCTTTGCGGGAGACGCCATCTTGAGAGTGGGTACGTGGCGAGTCAGGCGGCGGGAAGCGTGTTTGGCCCAGGCTGCCGCCATATTGCAAGTGGGCAGGAGCCATCCGCCTGGGCCTTGAGGGCAGAGGGAGTCGCGTCGCCATCTTGGAGTCGGGCAGGAAACCCGCCGTGCTCCATATTGCTTGTGGGCACGTGGCCAAAAAGTCCGATTCGATCTAAGCGCTGGCGTCTAGGTAATCGCTCGCGTAGGGGAAAACCGCGTCGCGTTCCTGACACGCAAGGGCTGTTTCCATAGTAGCCACGGAGACTGCGGGCACGACATTATCCCGGGTCATCCCGGATCGTCCATTGTTCGTCCTGGAACAGCGAAGCTGGCCTGCGGAGACTGCGAGGCTGAGGCCCGGGCCCCGCACAGTGGGCGGCAGCCCGCCTACAGCTAGGGAAACTGAGGCCCGGACCTCGCACAGTGGGCGGCAGCCCGCCTGCAGCTGGAGAAACTGAGGCCCGGACCTCGCACAGTGGGCGGCAGCCCGCCTGCAGCTGGAGAAACTGAGGCCCGGGTCCCTCACAGTGACTGCTGCCCGCCTACAGCTGGGGAAACTGAGGCCTGGACCTCACACAGTGGGCGGCAGCCCGCCTACAGCTGGGGAAACTGAGGCCTGGACCTTGTACAGTCCGCGGCCAACGGCCTGCAGCTAGGGAAACTGAGACCCAGGCCACACAGTCTGCAGCCTCTCACCTACATCTGGGGGAACTGAGGCCCAGGCCCCATACAGTCCACCACCGCCCAACCTACAGCTGGGGAAACCGACCCTCAACCTTGTACAGTCTGCGGCCGCCTGACCTACAACTGAAGAAACCGAGACTCCGGCCTGACACAGTCCACGGCCACCTGCCTACAGCTGGGGAGACCGAGGCCCCAGCCTCGCACAGTCCGTGGGTGACAACGCACAGCTGGGGAAACTGAGGCCTGGACCTCTTGTACAGTCTGAGGCTGCCTGCCTATGGCTGGAGAAACTGAGGCCCGGGCCCTGCAGGGTCACCAGCAGCAGCCGAGTCCCTCCTCATGGGCCACCATCCCAGCAGCAGAAAATACCCCGAACTAATGTTTCCGGGAGCGCTGATTGCATTAAGAGCGGGGCGAGGGCCGGGCGCGGTGGCTCAAGCCTGTAATCCCAGCACTTTGGGAGGCCGAGGTGGGTGGATCACGAGGTCAAGAGATCGAGACCATCCTGGTCAACATGGTGAAACCCCGTCTCTACTAATGGTGCAAAAAATTAGCTGGGCATGGTGGCACATGCCTGTAATCCCAGCTACTCCGGAGGCTGAGGCAGGAGAATTGCCTGAACCCAGGAGGCGGAGGTTGCGGTGAGCCGAGATCGCGCCATTGCACTCCAGCCTGGGTAACAAGGGTGAAACTCCGTCTCAAAAAAAAAAAAAAGAAAGAAAGAAAAGAGCGGGGCGGAGCTGTGCCAGCAGGTTGGGAGCCCTATGAGTGGGTGACCCCCCGCCCTCCACACCCGGGACCCACACAGAGCTGCGGTTGGAAGCCTCAGGTGGTGGGCATCCAGCTGGAGTAGTTCCCAGCCCGGAGTAGACGGTCCCTAAGTGGAATTATCAGGATTTAGTCCATGCTGAAAAGGGGGTTTTTCATTAGCATCACCTACAGAGGGAGAAGACGGGACATTCTTCTTGTTTCCCCAAACCCAGGCGAGCCCAGCGCCCGGCCTCTCCAGCGTGTTTTCCTCCGGCAGCGCTGCGTGGAGTCAGGCCGGGACCTGGCGTGGGCCCAGTAGCCTTGGAGCCCCGCCGGGCGTCCAGTGCCAGAGGATTCCAGCCGGGATTAGGGGTGGCTGCTGAGTTCCATGGAGGCCCTGCACGTTCAGGTCCTTTGGCCTGAGCCAGCCGGTCAACAGACGCTGGCCAAGAACCGTCTGCAGCCAGGGTCACTCATCAGGAATGTCCCTGTGGATCCGGTCCCTGTGACTCCCATCCTCACACCACCAGGGCCAGCTGCCCCTGTCTGTTCTTGGGGTGCCCGGGATGGACCTCACGCTGAGAGCAGACAGGCAGGGGCCTGGGGCCTGAGTGGCAGCTGACAGTGGGAGAGACCACCAGGTTCCAAGCACTGGTCTAACTCAGTGGAATCATGTTAAAACTCACTTCCGGCCGGGCGCGGTGGCTCAAGCCTGTAATCCCAGCACTTTGGGAGGCCGAGGCGGGTGGATCACGAGGTCGAGAGATCGAGACCATCCTGGTCAACATAGTGAAACCCCATCTCTACTAAAAATACAAAAACTAGCTGGGCGTGGTGGCGCGTGCCTGTAATCCCAGTTACTTAGGAGGCTGAGGCAGGAGAATTGCCTGAGCCCAGGAGGCGGAGGTTGCAGTGAGCTGAGATCGCGCCATTGCACTCCAGCTTGGGTAACAAGAGCGAAACTCCGTCTCAAAAAAAAAAAAAAAAAACTCACTTCCAATCTTGCCCTGCCCAAGGCTCCTGTCTTGCCCAAAGTAAAAGCCGAAAGCCACCCTGCTACCCAGCAAGCCCATGTCACCACTACTGGTCCATTTCCTTTTTCCTTTTTTCTTTTTCTTTTTTTTTTCTTCTTTTTTTTGAGACGGAGTTTCGCTCTTCTTACCCAGGCTGGAGTGCAATGGCGCGATCTAGGCTCACCGCAACCTCCGCCCCCTGGGTTCAGGCAATTTTCCTGCCTCAGCCTCCTGAGTAGCTGGGATTACAGGCACGTGCCACCATGCCCAGCTAATTTTTTGTATTTTTAGTAGAGACGGGGTTTCACCATGTTGACCAGGATGGTCTCGATCTCTCGACCTCGTGATCCACCCGCCTCAGCCTCCCAAAGTGCTGGGATTACAGGCGTGAGCCACTGCGCCCGGCAAGACCACAAAAAATTAGCTGGGCATGGTGGTGCGTGCCTGTAATCACAGCTACTCAGGAGGCTGAGGCAGGAGAATTGACTGAACCCAGGAGGCAGAGGCTGTGGTGAGCCGAGATCGCGCCATTGCACTCCAGCCTGGGTAACAAGAGCGAAACTCCGTCTCAAAAAAAAAAAAAAAAAAAAGACAGGGTCTGGCCCGGCTCAGTGACTCACACCTCTAATCGCAGCACTCTGGAAGGCCAAGGCAGGCAGATCACCTGAGGTTACCAGTTCAAGAACAGCCTGACCAAGATAGCAACACCCCATCTCTACTAAAAATACAAAACTTAGCCGGGCATGATGGCGCATGCCTGTAATTCCAGCTACTCGGGAGGCTGAGCCAGGAGAATCGCTTGAACCCGGGAAGCAAAGGCTGCAGTGAGCTGAGATCGTGCCATTGCACTCCAGCCTAGGCAATAAGAGTGAAACTGCATCTCAAGAAAACAAAACACCTGTAATTCCAGCACTCTGGGAGGCCAACGCAGGAGCATCTTTTGAGACCAGGAGTTTGAGACCAGCCTGGTCAACATAGTGAATCCTGGTCTCTACTAAAAATAGAAAAATCGATTGCGTGCGGTGCCTCGTGCCTGTAATCCCAGCACTTTGGAAGGCCGAGGCAAGCGGATCATGAGGTCAGGAGTTCAAGATCAGCCTGGCCAAAATGGTGAAACACCGTCTCTACTAAATATACAAAAAAAATTAGCCGGGTGTGGTGGTGGGCACCTGTAATCCCAGCTGCTTGGGAGCCTGCAGCAGAGAATTGCTTGAATTGGAGGGGGTGGGGGGTTGCAGTGAGCCGAGATCAGGCCCTTGCACTCCAGCCTGAGGAACAGAGAGAGACCCCATCTCTAAATAAATAAATAAATACTTGGCTGGGACAGTGGCTCACGCCTGTAATCCCAGTACTTTGGTAGAGCCAGGTGGGCAGATCACCTGAGGCCAAAGGTTTGAAACCAGCCTGGCCAATGTTTCAAAACCCCTGTGTCTACTAAAAATACAAAAATTAGGGCCAGGTGAGGTGGCTCACCCACACTTTGGGGGGCCGAGGTGGGTGTATCATGAGGTCAGGAGTTTGAGACTAGCCTGGCCAAGATAGTGAAACCCTGTCTCTAAAAAAAAAAAAAAAAAAAAAACTACAAAAATTAGCTGGGCATGGTGGCAGATGCCTGTAATCCCAGCTCCTCGGGAGGCTAAGGCAGGAGATTTGCTTGAACCCGAGGGGCAGAGGTTGCAATGAGCCAAGATCACGCCACTGCACTCCAGCCTGGGTGACAAAAAACAAAACAAGCCGGGCGCGGTGGCTCAAGCCTGTAATCCCAGCACTTTGGGAGGCCGAGGCAGGTGGATCACGAGGTCAAGAGATCGAGACCATCCTGGTCAACATGGTGAAACCCCGTCTCTACTAAAAATACAAAAAATTAGCTGGGCATGGTGGCGCGTGCCTGTAATCCCAGCTACTCGGGAGGCTGAGGCAGGAGAATTGCCTGAACCCAGGAGGGGGAGGTTGTGGTGAGCCGAGATCGCGCCATTGCACTCCAGCCTGGGTAACAAGAGTGAAACTCCGTCTCAAAAAAAAAAAAAAAAAAAAAAAAAAATCAAATCCCGGGATTTCGGGTCCACCTGGGGCTCCAGGATGATCTCAGCTCAGCACACTGAATGGTATCTTCAAAGACTGGTCTTCCAAATGAAGCCTTGCTCATGGGTTCCTGGGTTTAAGACGTGGATGTCTTTCTTTGGGGCCACCCCTCAGCCCCACCCCAGCACCTGAAGCTTAGAGGGTGCTGGCAGGTACAAGCAGGACCTTGGTTATTGCAATGGCGGCCTGGTCCCAGGAACCTCCCCTACCCAGGTCACCTGAAACCACTGTCCTCCCTGGGTTGGCCTGACAGTAACCATGGCTGAGGGCCCAGCAATGTACAGGTCAGCCGCCACATGCAGAACACCAGGGGGTCCTGTGGGCACCTGGTTGACTGAGTGAACAGGGCCCAGCCTCCGTCTCTTCTCCTCCCTGTCCCCCATCCCAGCCCGCAGGCCAGCTGCCTCCTTCATGAATGATTCAGGGTGAGCAGGAAGCAGGCTCACCTTGCCTTTGTGTGAGAATCACGTTAGGTTGCTGGTTACCATTTTGAAAATGATACTCTGAGGCTGGCAGGAGAATGCGGGGGTGGAGAGGGGACGTCCCAGGCCCTCTGAGCCACCGCGTCTCACGCAGAGGGGCCTGCTGGGGCCTCAGACACCTTTCACTTCTGATGGGGGAGGGAAGGGCCATGCCTCAGTTTACTCCTTTGTCAAAATGAGTAGCAGGGCCAGGCCAGTCCCCCCTCCCCATGGGCAGTTCCATATATTTCTTTCTTCTTTTCTTTCTTCCTTTATTTATTTATTTTTTATTTTATTTATTTATTTTTTTTGAGACGGAGTTTCACTCTTGTTACCCAGGCTGGAGTGCAATGGCGCGATCTTGGCTCACCGCAACCTCCGCCTCCTGGGTTCAGGCAATTCTCCCGCCTCAGCCTCCTAAGTAGCTGGGATTACAGGCGCGCGCCACCATGCCCAGCTAATTTTTTGTATTTTTAGTAGAGACGGGGTTTCACCATGTTGACCAGGATGGTCTCGATCTCTCGACCTTGTGATCCACCCGCCTCGGCCTCCCAAAGTGCTGGGATTACAGGCTTGAGCCACCGCGCCCGGCTCTTCCTTTATTTATTTATTTATTTTTTTAGACAAACTTTTGCTCTGTTGCCCAGGCTGGAGTGCAGTGGCGTGATCTCGGCTCACTGCAACCTCCACCTCCTGGGGTCAGACGATTCTTCTGCCTCAGCCTCCCGAGTAGTTGAGATTACAGGCACACGCCATGACGCCTGCCTAATTTTTGTATTTTAAGTAAAGACAAGGTTTCAGGGTGTTGGCCAGGCTGGTCTCGAACTCCTGAGCTCTGGTGTTCTGCCCCTCCCTTGGCCTCCCAAAGTGCTGGGATTACAGGCGTGAGTAGCTGCACCCAGCCTGTAGGCGATTATCTCCACCACCCCTGGCTAATTTTTGAAAAGTTTTTGTAGACACAGAGCCTCACTATTTTGCCCAGGCTGGTCTCAAACTCCTGGGCTCACGTGATCCTCCTGCCTCTGCAGCCTGAAGTGCCGGGATTACAGGTGAGAGCCGCCACACCCAGCCTCGGGGGTCCTTTAAATGAGCCCCAGGACTCCTTTCTCCCCCACCCCACCCAGTCTCTGTTCATCCCCCACCCCAAGAAGGACCCCTGTCCCTGCAAGGGGTGGGGGAGCCAAGGTCTTGCCCCTGAGTGGTCAAGGTCGCATCAATCCAGGGTCTTCTCTTCCCAGGACACCTCCCTCTACCCAGACCTCAGGGAGACCAGCATCACTCCACCCCCACCCTGGGCCCTCAGGCCAACAGGAAAAGGCTGCAGCCATTATCTGCCCAACCCACCCTTCCGGCTCCATCCGCCTCTCCCCCGGCCTCACACCCAGCCGCCCCCCCCAAGCCTGACCCACACCCAGGGGAGTTCAGCTGGAGCTGCACCCCTCCAGAAAGGTTTTCCTAATTTAACCCCTTAGTCCCCTGCCTAGGAAATCCTTTTATTCTCATTTTCCCAGGGAAACCTAGCCCTAAAGAGGTGGAGTGGGGAGCCTGAGGCCACTAAGCCTGTTAGAGGCCCCAGGGGTCTGAACTCGGGCAGGGAACTTGCAGGGAGCTTCCAAAGATGGTGGGCTCGGCTGGACGCGGAGGGTCACGCCTGTAATCCCAGCACTTTGGGAGGCCAAGGTGGGCCGCCAATCACCCGAGGTCAGGAGTTTCAGACCAGGAGTTTTAACCCATTAGCTGGCCAGCTACTGGCCAAGATGGTGAAACCCTGTCTCTACTAAAAATAGAAAAATTTAGCCAGGAGTAATGGCGGGCGCCTGTAATTCCAGCTACTGGAGAGGCTGAGACTGGAGAATCGCTTGAACTCAGGAGGCAGAGGTTGCAGTGAGCCGTGATCACACACACCGCTGCGCTCTAGACTGGGTGACGGAGTGAGACTCTGTCTCAAAAAAAAAAAAAAAGCAGCGGGGCGCGGTGGCTCACGCCTGTAATCCCAGCACTTTGGGAGGCTGGGGTGGGCGGATCACAAGTTCAAGAGATCCAGACCATCCTGGCCAACATGGTGAAACCCCGCCTCTACTAAAAACACAAAAATTAGCTGGGCATGGTGGCGCGTGCCTGTAATCCCAGCTACTCTCAGGAGGCTGAGGCAGGAGAATTGCCTGAACCCAGGCTGCGGTGAGCCAAGATCGCGCCATTGCACTCCATCCTGGCGCCTGGTGATGCAGTGAGACTCTGTCTCAAAAAATAAATAAATAAATAAAAGCAAAGCAGGTAGGTTTGGGGATGGGTCCGCAGTCTGGGCTGTTCCTCAGGACCCACACCCCCTCCCCCGTCCCCCAGCAATTCCCCTCCCAGGCAGCCCCTGGGAGAAGTGAAAACACGTGTCCACACAGAAACGTGTACGTGAATGTTGATCGTAGTGTTATTCACGGAGGCCAAACGTGGAAACAGCCCACCTTCCCGTCAGTGGGAGAACGGAGCAAGGTAGCATGGCCCGTCCACCATGGGACACAACTCATCTGTGAAAAGGAGTTAGGCCCTGAGCAGGCCACAGCGCAGACGTGCCTGGAGGACACCACACTCAGTGAGAGATGCCGAACACAAAAGGCCACTCAGTGCGTGATTCCATTTCTTTTTTTTGAGACGGAGTTTCGCTCTTGTTGCCCAGGCTGGAGTACAATGGCGCGATCTCGGCTCACCGCAACCTCCGCCTCCTGGGTTCAGGCAATTCTCCTGCCTCAGCCTCCCGAGTAGCTGGGATTATAGGCACGCGCCGCCATGCCCAGCTAATGTTTTGTATATTTAGTAGAGACGGGGTTTCACCATGTTGACCAGGACGGTCTCCATCTCTCGTCTCCTTGGAGGCAGACGCGGGGCCTCCCCGGTCCCTGCTCCTGCTGGGAGGTCCTGCGGGCACCGGGCTGTGCTGGAAGCTGGGGTTGCCGATGATGGAGAAGAAACAGGTAGGGGTCGGGCCACCACGGCTGGCAGCTGCAGCCAGCCCCGCAGGAAACAGCCACAGCCAGAGAGAAAGGCAGGAAGGGCCCGAGAGGGTCAGGAAGGCCTCGCTGAGGAGGCAGAATTTGATCTGAGGGGGAAGGGCCGGCCACTCGGGGAGCCCTGGCTGCGGAGGAGAAGGCCACAGAGGGAGGCTCCCCAGGGCAGGGTGAATCGAGTCCCCCCAAAGAGCTGTCCTTGCTGACCCCAGTCACCTACAAATGGGACCTTGTGTAGACACAGGGTTTCTGCAGATGTAACGAGTTAGGATGAGGTCACGGGGGCAGGCGCCACAGAAGTGACGGGTGTCTACAGGAGGTAAGGGAAATTTAGACATGGATGCCAAGGAGAGGCCGTGGGGCGGCAGAGGATGAACCGGGAGTGGAGCGGCCCGGGGTCCAGGGGATCAGAGGTTGCTGGCAGCCCAGGAGCTGGAAGAGGCCGGGAGGGTCCTCCCCTGACACCTTCCACACCTCGACTTCAGCCTTCTGGCCTCCAGAGAGGCGAGTGCGTCTGTGCTGTTTTAAGCCACACGCCCTGCGTAGCTGGTCCTGGCAGACCCCAGAAGCCCATTCTTTCTGTGGGGACTGAGGCTGGCCAGGCGTCCCCGGGCCTTGCGTGGTGACAGTGGGCACTGGCCCGCCTCCATGGCCTTGCAACATTTATTAAAAGGAGGACGTCTCAATACAGAGAGGGAACGTGAGCCGGGCTGTAAGTGATCAGGAGCCATCTGTTCCCCCTGCAGAGCTAGGGTGCCAGCAGGGGCGGGGGGCACGGGGGGATGGCAAGACACACTCCACGACGCTCCACGGCCCCCCGGGTGTGGAGACCCCAGCCCTCCAGGCTGCCGAGCCCAAGGCTTGTTCTGGGGAACGCTCTCTCCCCCGTGTCCTCCAGACCTTGACGTTTATCAAAGGCAGGTGGAAGTTCTGCTCTTTGTAAAAAAAGAATAAAGTCAGGCCGGGCACGGCGGCCCAGATCTGTATTCCCAGCACTTTGGGAGGCCGAGGCGGGTGGATCACGAGGTCAAAAGATCGAAACCGTCCTGGTCAACATGGTGAAACCCCGTCTTTACTAAAAATACAAACAATTAGCTGGGCATGGTGGCACGTGCCTATAATCCCAGCTACTCAGGAGGCTGAGGCAGAAGAATTGCCTGAACCCAGGAGGTGGAGGTTGCAGTGAGCCAAGATCGCGCCATTGCACTCCAGCCTGGGTAAGAAGAGCGAAACTGCGTCTCAAAAAAAAAAAAGCAGTCATCTCTCTAGTTACAGGCCTAGATGCAAAGAGGAGTTAAAAATAAATAAATAAGGCCGGGCGTGGTGGCTCAAGCCTGTAATCCCAGCACTTTGGGAGGCTGAGGCAGGTGGATCATGAGGTCAAGAGATCAAGACCATCCTGGTCAACATGGTGAAACCCCGTCTCTACTAAAAATACAAAAAATTAGCTGGGCATGGTGGCCCGTGCCTGTAATCCCAGCTACTCAGGAGGCTGAGGCGGGAGAATTGCCTGAACCCAGGAGGCGGAGGTTGCGGTGAGCCGAGATCGCGCCATTGCACTCCAGCCTGGGTAACAAGAGTGAAACTCTGTCTCAAAAAAAAAAAAAAAAAAGCCATCATCTCACCTGGGGGGTGACCCTGCCCCCAGGGGACGTGGGGCGTCTGTGGCTCTGGCTGCTCTTAGTATGGAGTGGGTGGAGACAGGGGTGCTGCTCAGCCCCTGGAGTGCCCAGGATGGCCCCACACCAGAGAAAAATCCCCCTCAGAAAGTCCTCAGCGCCCAGCGGGGAGATCCTGCCTTAGAGTATATGGTATGTGCTGGTGGAGCTACTCACACGCCTGTATCCCCCAGAACTTTGTGAGGCCGAGGCGTGCGGATCACCAGAGGTCAGGAGTTCGAGACCAGCCTGGTCAAGGTGAAATCCTGTTTCTGCTAAAAATTCCAGCCTGGGCGAAAGAGCGAGACTGGGTATCAAATAAATAAATACATAAAATTAAAATACATTAAAAACCTCGCAGTGGCCGGGCGCGGTGGCTCAAGCCTGTAATCCCAGCACTTTGGGAGGCTGAGGCGGGTGGATCACGAGGTCGAGAGATCGAGACCATCCTGGTCAACATGGTGAAACCCCGTCTCTACTAAAAATACAAAAAATTAGCTGGGCATGGTGGCACGTGCCTGTAATCCCAGCTACTCGGGAGGCTGAGGCAGGAGAATTGCCTGAACCAAGGAGGCGGAGGTTGCGGTGAGCCGAGATCGCGCCATTGCACTCCAGCCTGGGTAACAAGAGCGAAACTCTGTCTCAAAAAAAGAAAAAAAAAAAAAGAAAACCTCGCAGTGACCCTGACAGGTTGCCTCCGTTGTGAAGGGGATGTGGGATCCGGAGAGGAACCAGGCCTGGACGGAAAAGAGCCCCAGGCAGGCCCAGGCCACGGCCGCCCCTGAGATCCATTACAGGGAACCCGGGAAACCGAAGCTGGGAGACCGCGGAGCTGACAGCACAGGCATCAATAGTTTATAGCAGGAAACGGACATTTGATCTCAAGTCACCGGCAGCCGGCTCGGGTAGCCTGGTGCTGGGCCCCCGGCCTGGAGTGGAGGTGGCAGCACGGGAGCCGGTCTGTTCTGGTTTGGATGGGCCCAGGGGTGGTGGCTGCCTGGGGGCTTGTCCAAGGGGGGCTTTCGGACCGGGCGAGGTGGCTCCTGCCAGGGATCCCGGCACACTGGGAGGCTGAGGTGGGCACACGGCTTGAGTCTGGGAGTTTCAGACCAGCCTGGGCAGCATAGTGAGACCATGTCTCTGTTAAAACTTTAAATATGGGCCGGGTGTGGTGGCTCACGCCTGTAATCCAAGCACTTTGGAGGCCAAGGCAGGCGGATCACCTGAGGTCGGGAGTTCAAGACCAGCCTGACCAACATAGTGAAACCTCTTCTTAAAAGAAAAAAAAAAAAAGGCAGGGCGTGGTGGCTCAGGCCTGTAATCTCAGCACTTTGGGAGGCCGAGGCGGGTGGATCAAGAGGTCAAGAGATTGAGACCATCCTGGTCAACATGGTGAAACCCCGTCTCTACTAAAAATACAAAAAATTAGCTGGGCATGGTGGCGTGTGCCTGTAATCCCAGCTACTCAGGAGGCTGAGGCGGAAGAATTGCTTGAACCCAGGAGGCGGAGGTTGCGGTGAGCCGAGATTACGCCATTGCATTCCAGCCTGGGTAACAAGAGCAAAACTCCGTCTCAAAAATAAATAAATAAATAAATGTGTGTGTATATGTGTATTTATTTCAATGTATTTTATTGGGATTACATTTTCTCCTTTATTTTCTTTTTATTCTGAGTTGACTTGCTAGGGAATATGCTAATATTCTAAATCCTGGGCGGAAAAATTACTAAGTATAATCACAACAAATTCATACAACCCCAGAAGAACATGAAATGAACCCGCACTGCACTCCTAGGGTGTCTTAGATACACAGGCTGTTGTTCCAAGCTCGTTCCATGTGCTTCAGAGCTTCTCTCTTTCGTGAGACAGAATCTCGCTCTGACACCAGGCTGGAGCGCAGTGGCACGATCTCGGCTGACCACAACCTCCACCTTTCAGGTTCAAGTGATTTTTCCTGCCTCAAGCTCCTGAGTAGCTGGGATTGCGGTCGTGAGCCACCATACCCCGACTAATTTTTGTATTTTTAGTAAACATGGGGTTTCACTATGTTGGCCAGCTGGTCTTGAACTCCTGACCTTGTGATCCACATGCCTCAGCCTCCCAAAGTGCTGGGATTTCAGGCTTGAGCCACGGAGGCTGGCTGTTTGAGGACTGTTTTCAAAGCCAATTTCCAGCCCCCAGAATCTACAGGGAGGATGTAGGTGTTTCTAAAATGTTTTACAAAGTAGCAGCATAGAATAACTGTTACATATCTTCTATTGTTTACCTCTTAAACGGTCCTCAAGGCTTTTGTATCCATGTTTTCCCAGATAAGCTTGAAAACTAATACAGGCGCAATGGCTCAGGCCTGTATTCCCGGCTCTATGGGAGGCCAAGGCGGGTGGATCACAAGGTCAGGAGTTCGACACCAGCCTGGCCAACACGGTGAAACCCCGTCTTTACTAAAAACACAAAAATTAGCCGGGTGTGATGGCACGCACCCGTAGTCCCACCTACTCGGGAGGCTGAGGCAGGAGAATCGCTTGAACCCGGGAGGCGGAGGTTGCAGTGAGCCGAGATCGCGCCATTGCACTCCAGCCTGGGTAACAAAAGCGAAACCCCGTCTCAAAAAGAAAAGAAAGAAAGCAAGGTCACAGGCCGGGCGCGGTGGCTCACGCCTGTAATCCCAGCACTTTGGGAGGCCGAGGCGGGTGGATCACAAGGTCAAGAGATCGAGACCATCCTGGTCAGCATGGTGAAACCCCGTCTCTACTAAAAATACAAAAAAAAATTAGCTGGGCATGGTGGTGCGTGCCTGTAGTCCCAGCTACTCAGGAGGCTGAGGCAGGAGAATTGCCTGAACCCAGGAGGCAGAGGTTGCGGTGAGCCGAGATCGTGCCATTGCACTCCAGCCTGGGTAACAAGAGCGAAACTCCGTCTCAAAAAAAAAAAAAAAAAAAAAAAAAGAAAGCAAGGTCACAGTGATCCTTTTCCTGTCACCCCGAGCTTCTCGGTCGGGCAAACAGGGTGAAAACTCCTGGGCATCAGACAAAAAATAATCATAATTTTAAAAAACCCATAAAACCAAAACAACAACAACAATTCCCAGGCGTCTTCCTGAAGGAAAATTCTAGAATCCGTTGGGCCACCGCATGGGCCATCGCCTTCCGCCTCCCCTTTCCGGGCTGCTTCTTTTTTTTTTTTTTTTTTTTTTTTGAGACGGAGTTTCGCTCTTGTTACCCAGGCTGGAGTGCAACGGCGCGATCTCGGCTCACCGCAACCTCCGCCTCCTGGGTTCAGGCAATTCTCCTGCCTCAGCCTCCTGAGTAGCTGGGATTACAGGCACGCACCACCATGCCCAGCTATTTTTTTTGTATTTTTAGTAGAGACGGGGTTTCACCACGTTGACCAAGATGGTCTCGATCTCTTGACCTTGTGATCCAACCGCCTCGGCCTCCCAAAGTGCTGGGATTACAGGCTTGAGCCACCGCGCCCGGCCTGCTTCTTTTTTTCTGCTTGTCATAAAAGGGGCCTCAACAATAAAAACAAACATACCCAAGTGCCCATGTTTATCTCCCCGGCACGGCCTCTGGGCTCTGGAATTCTCTCGGTCACTTCCAGATATTGTAGAGAATTCCGGAAAAGCGGCCCAGACAGCCCCGGGCGAGGCTTTAGAAACGCGTTTGCTTAAAATCACTGCATTTTGCCAACGACTTGCAGAGTTCACGGATTGCTTCTCTCTTCCAAACTCTCCTCTTTGAAACCTTTCGAGGGGAGTCCCGTACCCCCAGAGGTGGAAGGGACTTGAGGGGCCCCCTGGCAAAGGCCCCCAAATCCCCTGAAGTCAGGGTGTCGGCCGGCGAGGACAGAGCCTGGCCCTGTGACAATAGCCATGTGTGGGGTCCTCCAGAGCCACCTCTTTTCTCCTGCTGCACCTCACAGGCAAGAGTGAGGTCACAACACGGAGAAGGGAGTGTCGGGGCACTGCCCACCGTGGTTCCAGCAAAGTTCCCGCAGGGGTCTCCGGTTTGCAGGGAGACACTTGGCCCGGGCAGGAGGGGACCCCGCCCACATTCCCGAGATTCCTCCTCTGCTTCCCACATTGTTTGTTTGTTTATTTTAAATGGGACTCTGCCAGGAATTCCTTTTCCTCTTGGATTTAGCGGTGAGCCAGGGGGAGTTAGCATATCCCAGAGCCCCCGCCGGCCAAGCTACCGGATGTCTGGCCCCCCTGCGTTTCCCTCCCTTGTCCTCCTAGAGGACCCCCCAGCCCAGGCACCCACACCATCGGGGGCTGCGGGACCCCGAGCCTCACGCACGCACACCGGCCACCCTGCGTCCTCGGCATCGTCCCGAGGACCCACTGGCCGCCCCAAGGCCTGTCGGATATATGTCCAGTCCCCCAGCCAGGACCCCACTCCCCCCCCTTCCCTGCTTCCTCTCCAGGGTTGATGGAGGTCCAAAGAGCAAATTTCTGCCGCAGGGCAGGGCAGGCTGGGCCTTGACGGATGCCGAGGTCTGGACCCAGACGGGGACCCAGCCTGACTCCTGGACAGCCTGGAACACCACAACTACTTCTAACAAAAAAACGGGCCGGGCGCGGTGGCTCACGCCTGTAATCCCAGCACTTTGGGAGGCCGAGGCGGGTGGATCACGAGGTCAAGAGATCGAGACCATCCTGGTCAACATGGTGAAACCCCGTCTCTACTAAAAATACAAAAAAATCAGCTGGGCATGGTAGCACGTGCCTGTAATCCCAGCTATTCAGGAGGCTGAGGCAGGAGAACTGCCTGAACCCAGGAGGCGGAGGTTGCGGTGAGCCGAGATCCTGCCATTGCACTCCAGCCTGGGTAACAAGAGCGACACTCCATCTCAAAAAAAAAAAAAAAAAAAAAACAAGTTAAAAAAAAAGACTGTCTCAAAAAAGGAAACAAGTGTCCAGGACAGACAGAGCAGGCCACAGACACAGGAAGGGGATACCTGGGTGCCCAGGGCTGGGGAGGGGACAGGGAGTGACAGATGATGCCCCATCCGCAAAAGGTGGTGGAAATATCCTGGAATTAGAGGTGATGGCCGCACAGCAGCATGAGGCACTAAATATCACTGAATGATACAATGTTTCTTTTATTTTATATTTTTCTTCAGATGAAGTCTGTCTCTGTCACCCAGGCTGGAGTGCAGTGGCACAATCTCGGCTGACTGCAACCTCCACCTCCTGGGTTCAAGCCGTTCTCCTGCCTCAGCCTCCCGAGTAACTGGGATTACAGGCACCCGCTAATTTTTGTATTTTTATTTATTTATTTTTTTTTTGAGACGGAGTTTCACTCTTGTTGCCCAGGCTGGAGTGCAATGGCGCGATCTCGGCTCACCGCAACCTCCGCCTCCTGGGTTCAGGCAATTCTCCTGCCTCAGCCTCCTGAGTAGCTGGGATTACAGGCACGCACCACCATGCCCAGCTAATTTTTTTTTGTATTTTTAGTAGAGACGGGGTTTCACCATGTTGACCAGGATGGTCTCGATCTATTCACCTCGTGATCCACCCGCCTCGGCCTCCCAAAGTGCTGGGATTACAGGCTTGAGCCACCGCGCCCAGCCGTATTTTTGTATTTTTAGTAGAGACGGGGTTTCATCATTTTTGCCAGACTGGTCTCGAACTCATGACCTCAGGTGCTCCACCCACCTCGGCCTCCCAGAGTGTTGGCATGACGGGTGTGAGCCACCATGCCCGGCCTCTGTCTCTCTTTCTGAAGCTCCGATCGGTGTTTTCCACGGTGGCACCGGCGTGCCATTCTGTTTCAGCAGCTGGTGTGGCTCCTCCTCCAGTGGACTAAGCCCATGGCCCAGGATTCAAAGACCAGGGTGAGGCCTCAGCCTAGGCGCAGGGTGTCTGCTCATCAGCTGAAGCCAGGTGCCCGGAGGGAATTGGGAAATTTCGACAAGTTGAGGCAATCCTCCTGGAAGTCGCCTTAGATCTGGTGGCTGGAAAAACTTGCCAGGGATGTTCCCTGCCCCAGTTTTCTGAGTCTGGAAGTTCCTTTCCCTAAGAAGAGACATTCCAGGAGGTCGGTGATGGTCCATGTGTGGCCACCTGTGGCTTTTTTTATTATTAAAAATATATATTTTTGCTGGGCGTGGTGGCTCACGCCTCTGATCCAAACACTTTGGACGCCACGGCAGACAGATCACCTGAGGTCGGGAGTTCAAGACCAGCCTGACCAACATGGTGAAACCCTGTCTTAAAAAAAAGAAATACAGGCTGGGCGCGGTGCCTCACGCCTGTAATCCCAGCACTTTGGGAGGCCGAGGCTGGTGGATCACAAGGTCAAGGGATCGAGACCATCCCGGTCAACATAATGAAACCCCGTCTCTACTAAAAATACAAAAAATTAGCTGGGCATGGTGGCGCGTGCCTGTAATCCCAGCTACTCAGGAGGCTGAGGCAGGAGAATTGCCTGAACCCAGGAGGTGGAGGTTGCGGTGAGCCGAGATCGCCCCATTGCACTCCAGCCTGGGTAACAAGAGCGAAACTCTGTCTCAAAAATATATATATATATAGCCGGGCGCGGTGGCTCAAGCCTGTAATCCCAGCACTTTGGGAGGCCGAGGCGGGTGGATCACGAGGTCGAGAGATCGAGACCAACCTGGTCAACATGGTGAAACCCCGTCTCTACTAAAAATACAAAAAATTAGCTGGGCATGGTGGCGCGTGCCTGTAATCCCAGCTACTTAGGAGGCTGAGGCAGGAGAATTGCCTGAACCCAGGAGGCGGAGGTTGCGGTGAGCCGAGATCGCGCCATTGCACTCCAGCCTGGGTAACAAGAGCGAAACTCCGTCTCAAAAAAAAAAAAAAAAATAGGGCCGGGCGCGGTGGCTCAAGCCTGTAATCCCAGCACTCTGGGAGGCCGAGGCGGGTGGATCACGAGGTCAAGAGATCGAGACCATCCTGGTCAACATGGTGAAACCCCGTCTCTACTAAAAATACAAAAAATTAGCTGGGCATGGTGGCGCGTGCCTGTAATCCCAGCTACTCAGGAGGCTGAGGCAGGAGAATTGCCCGAACCCAGGAGGTGGAGGTTGCGGTGAGCCAAGATCGCGCCATTGCACTCCAGCCTGGGCAACAAGAGTGAAACACTCCGTCTCAAAAAAAAAAAAAAAAAAAAAAAAAAAGATATATATATATATATAATATATACTATACTATATAATATATAATATATACCATACTATATAATATATAATATATATTTTGTTATATAACATATTATATATTATATAATATAGTATAGTACATATTATATAATATATATAACATATTATATATAATATATATTATATATTTTATATATTATATATAATATAGTATAGTATATATTATATAATATGTAATATATAATGTTAAATATATAATGTATATTATATATACATATTATATATATTTTTATATATTATATATGTATATATATACTTTTTTTTTTGGCTGAGCGCAGTGGCTCACACCTGTAATCCCAGCACTTTGAGAGGCTGAGGTAGGTGGATATCCTGACTCTAGGAGTTGGAGACCAGCCTGACCAACACAGAGAAACCCCGTCTCTACTAAAAATAACAAAAATTAGCCAGGTGTGGTGGCGACACCTGTAATCCCAGCTACTCAGGAGGCTGAGGCAGGAGAATCAGTTGAACCAGGGAGGCAGAGGTCGCAGTGAGCTGAGATTTCACCGTTGTACTCCAGCCTGGGTGACACAGAGAGAGACTGCATCTCAGAAAAAAAAAAAAAAAAAAAAATTGGGCACTGTGGCTCACGCCTGTAATCTCAGCACTTTGGGAGGCTGAGGCGGGAGGATCACAAGGTCAAGAGATCGAGACCTCCTGGCCAACACAGTGAAACCCTGCCTCTACCAAAAATACAAAAATTCACCGGGTATGGCGGGGTGCATGTAATCCCAGCTACTGGAGAGGCTGAGGCAGAAGAATTACCTGAATCCAGAAGGCAGAGTTTGCAGTGAGCCGAGATTGCACCATAGCACTCTAGCCTGGGCGACAGAGCGAGACTCCATAAAAAATAAAAATAAAAATAAATTTTTTTGAGACAAGATCTTGCTCTGTCGCCCAGGCTGGGGTGCAGTGGTGCAGTCATAGCTCACTGCAGCATCGACCTCCCGGGCTCAAGTGATCCTCCCACCTCAGCCTCCTGAGGAGCTGTGACTTTGGGACCACAGGCATACACCACCACCCCGGCTAATTTTTGTATTTTCCTTTTTTTTTTTTTTTTTTTTTTGAGACGGAGTTTCGCTCTTGCTACCCAGGCTGGAGTGCAATGGCGTGATCTCGGCTCACTGCAACCTCCGCCTCCTGGGCTCAGGCAATTCTCTTGCCTCAGCCTCCTAAGTAGCTGGGATTACAGGCACGCGCCACCACGCCCAGCTAGTTTTTTGTATTTTTAGTAGCGACGGGGTTTCACCATGTTGACCAGGATGGTCTCGATCTCTCGACCTCGTGATCCACCCGCCTTGTCCTCCCAAAGTGCTGGGATTACAGGCTTGAGCCACCGCGCCCAGCTGTATTTTCTTTTTTAGAGATGGGGGTCTTGTTATGTTGCCCAAGCTGGTCTCGAACTCCTGGCCTCAAGCCACCTGAAGTGCTGGGATTACAGGCGTGAGCCGTCATCTCCAGCCTGTGGCCGTGCCATTCAAAATAGCCCAGCCCTGGAGGCACCAAGAGGTCCTTCAGCAGGCGAGCAGAACCACATTGAGATGGAATAAATAGTATCTGGGGCGGGCCGGGCACGGTGGCTCAAGCCTGTAATCCCAGCACTTTGGGAGGCCGAGGCGGGTGGATCACGAGGTCGAGAGATCGAGACCATCCCGGTCAACATAGTGAAACCCCATCTCTACCAAAAATACAAAAAATTAGATGGGCATAGTGGCACGTGCCTGTAATCCCAGCTACTCGGGAGGCTGAGGCAGGAGAATTGCCTGAACCCAGGAGGCGGAGGTTGCGGTGACCCGAGATCGCGCCGTTGCACTCCAGCCTGGGTAACAAGAGCAAAACTCTGTCACAAAAAAAAAAAAAAAAAAAAAAAAAAAAAAAAAAAAAATAGTATCTGGGGCTAGGAAGAAAATCGAGGCAGGGCCCTAAATCCATATTGTTTTTGTAAAATTTGTATTAAAAAAAATTTTTTTTAGGCCGGGCGTGGTGGCTCAAGCCTGTAATCCCAGCACTTTGGGAGGCCGAGGCGGGTGGATCACGAGGTCAAGAGATCAAGACCATCCTGGTCAGCAAGGTGAAACTCGTCTCTACTAAAAATACAAAAAGTTAGCTGGGCATGGTGGTGCGTGCCTGTAATCCCAGCTACTCAGGAGGCTGAGACAGGAGAATTGCCTGAACCCAGGAGGCGGAAGTTGCAGTGAGCCGAGATCGCGCCATTGCACTCCAGCCTGGGTAACAAAAGCGAAACTCCACCTCAAAAAAAAAAAAAAAAAAAAAAAAAAAAAAAAAAAAATTAAATTTATTAAATTTATTTTTTATTTATTCTTTTCTTTTTTTTTTTTTTTTTTTGAGACAGAGTTTTGCTCTTGTTACCCAGGCTGGAGTGCAACGGCGCGATCTCGGCTCACCGCAACCTCCGCCTCCTGGGTTCAGGCAATTCTCCTGCCTCAGCCTCCTGAGTAGCTGGGATTATAGGCACGCGCCACCATGCCCAGCTAATTTTTTGTATTTTTAGTAGAGACGGGGTTTCACCATGTTGACCAGGATGGTCTCGATCTCTTGACCTCGTGATCCACCCGCCTCGGCCTCCCAAAGTGCTGGGATTACAGGCGTGAGCCACCGCGCCCGGCCTCTCTTCTCATTTTGTTCATTGTAAATCTTGGTGCCCTGAGCCCGTGTGTGGACCTGTGTCTTTCTCTGGGTGGAGACCCTGGAGCGGAATTGTTTGGTCACAGAGGAACCCCCAGGCTGTTTTCCGAAGCTGACTGGTGGCTTTTAAAGTCTTAGCGGGGCCCTTCCAGGCCATAGTGAGAATGGGGTGGTACCTTGTACTTGCTCCCCGAGGTGGAATAATTTATCCAGCTGATGACTTTTTTTTTTTTTTTTTTTGAGACGGAGTTTCACTCTTGTTACCCAGGCTGGAGTGCAATGGCACGATCTCGGCTCACCGCAACCTCTGCCTCCTGGGTTCAGGTAATTCTCCTGCCTCAGCCTCCTGAGTAGCTGGGATTACAGGCACACGCCACCATGCCCAGCTAATTTTTTGTATTTTTAGTAGAGACGGGGTTTCACCACGTTGACCAGGATGGTCTTGATCTCTCGACCTCGTGATCCACCCGCCTCGGACTCCCAAAGTGCTGGGATTACAGGCTTGAGCCACCGCGCCCGGCCTCCAGCTGATTACTTATTCATGACAGCAGCTTGGTAGAGCTAGAACGTTCCATGGATTCCTGTTATAAATAGGGCTGGTGTGAGCACCTGGCTGGAGGGCTGGGTGGGAGGTTTGTCCTATGATTGCCGAAGCCCAGGAATTGGAAGCTGCAGCAGCTTTGATCAGGACACTGCAGTCCAGCCTGGGCGGCCGAGCCAGACACCATCTCTGTTTTTATTTATTTATTTATTTTAAAATGTATTGGCCGGGCGCCGTGGCTCAGGCCTGTAATCCCAGCACTTTGGGAGGCTGAGGTGGGTGGATCACCTGAGGTCAGGAGTTCAAGACCAGCCTGGCTATCGTGGTGAAACCCAAGAAAGAAAGAAAGAAAATGTATTTACTTACTTATTTTGAGACAGAGTCTCCCTCTGTCACCCAGGCTGGAGTGGAAATGGGCTAACTGCCACGTCCAGCTCCCGGGTTCAAGCAATTCTCCCGCCTCAGCCTCCCGAGTAGATGGATTTAGAAGCGCCTGCCACCACAGCCGGCTAGTTTTTGTATTTTTAGTAGAGACGGGGTTTCACCATGTTGGCTCAGCTGGTCTCAGACTCAGGACCTCAAAGTGATTCGCCTTCCTCGGCCTCCCAAAGTGCTGGGGTAACAGGCATGAGCCACTGCACCTGGACTTTTCAGTTTTTAAAAATTATTTTATCTTATTTAATTTATTTTTTTGAGACAGAGTCTTGCTCTGTCACCCAGTCTGGAGTGCAATGGCGAGATCTCAGCTCACAGCAACCTCCCCCACCAGGTTCAAGCTCTTCTCCTGCCTCAGCCTCCTGAGTGGCTGGGATTACAGGTGTGAACCACCACACCTGGCTAATTTTTGTATTATTAGTAGAAATGGGGTTTCACCATATTGGCCAAGCTGGTTTTGAACTCCCGACCTCGTGATCTGACCCCCTCGGCCTCCCAAAGTGCTGGAATTACAGGCGTGAGCCACCACGCCCGGCCTATTTATTTATCTGTTTGAGACAGGGTCTGGAGCTGTTGCCCAGGCTGGAGTGCAGTGGTGCAGTCATAGCTCAGTGCAGCTTTGACCTCCCAAACTCAAGCAATCCACCCGCTTTGGCCTCCTGAGTAGCTGGGACCACAGTTACCTGCCACCAGGCAGGGTTAATTTGTATACCTTTGTTTTCTTTTTTGGGGGGCACGGGGATGGAGTTTCGCTCTTTGTTGCCCAGGCTGGAGTGCAATGGCACGATCTTGGCTCACTGCAACCTCTGCCTTCCAGGTTCAAATGATTCTCCTGCCTCAGCCTCCCAAGTAGCTGGGATGACAGGCTTGTGCCACCACACGCATCGAATTTTTGTATTTTTAGTAGAGACGGGGTTTCACTATGTTGGCCAGGCTGGTCTCCAACTCCTGACCTCAGGTCATCCACCCACCTGGGCTTCCCAAAGTGCTGGGATGACAGGCGTGAGCCACCACACCTGGTCCAGGCTCCATTTTCAACATCTAAAGAGTTGGTCAGGGTCAGGTGTGGTGGCTCACGCCTGCAATTCCAGCACTTTGGGAGGCCAAGCAGGCAAGGAATTCAACCCCAGCCTGGGCAACATGGTGAGACCACCCCCCCCGCCCCCGCCATCTCTACAAATAATTTTTTTTGAGATGGGGTCTTGCTCTGTCGCCCAGGCTGGGGTGCAGGGGTGCGATCTCAGCTCGTGTAACCTCCCCCTCCCAGGTTCGAGTGATTCTCCTGCCTCAGCCTCAGGAGCAGCAGGGGTTCGGGTGCCTGCCATCACACCCGGCTGATTTTTGTATCTTTTTAGAGACCGGGTTTCACCATGTTGATCTCGAACTCCTGTGCTCAAGTGATCCGCCCACCTGGGCCTCCCTAAGTGCTGGGATTACAGGCATGAGCCATGGCTCCCCGCTCTGTCCCGGCTTCTGGGAGCTCTGAGCAAACTCCATCCCGTTACAAGAGTGAGAACTTGAAGCCCCAAAGGTGAGTTATCTCCCTGGGTGGGGGAGTGTGGGGGTGTGGGGGAGTGGGGGGGTGGGGGAGTGTGTGGGGTGGGGAGTGTGTGTGGTGGGGCAGTGTAGGGGGGTGTGGGGTGGGGGAGTGTAGGGGAGTGTAGGGGGTGGGGGAGTGTAGGGGGTGGGGGAGTGTAGGGGGTGTCGGAGTGTGTGTGGGGTGGGGGAGTGTGTGGGGTGGGGGAGTGTAGGGGGATAGGGAGTGTGTGGGGGGTGGGGGAGTGTGGGGGAGTGGGGGTGATGGAGGAAGTGTGGGGGTGGTGGTGACGGGTGAGGGGATGGGGGTTGGGGGTTGGGGTGGTGGGGATGGTGGGGGCGGGGGTGGGGGTGGGGTGGGGGGGCAGTGAGGGCTGTGGCTGCGTCTCCGGTGTTTGCTGCCCTCTGGTGGCAGCGTGCCTTGGCTCCCCTTCAGCTCACACCAGGACGTCACATCCAAGTCCCTGACTGTCCGGTGAGGGTTTGTTCATTTACTTGGTCAGCAACAACCAGAATCAACACTGATTCTCATTCTGCAGTGATCTTCACCGGGTGCCTGGATCCTCACGACGGCCCCCACGGCGACGGTGTCCATGTGGTGACTTGACTTCCAGGTAAGGGAACTGAGGCTGGGAGCGGGGTAGGCCTTAGCCGGGATCCCTCGGGGACGGGTGGCAGATCTGGGACCCCGTCCTGGGCGTGGAGCTTGGAGCTCCCAACACGGAAGGGACCCGAGGGTGCTCTGTGAGGCCTGGAAGCCGCTGGACCTGAAGCTGGCCCCACACGGATGTTTCGCTTACGGGAACCCCTAACGGCCAGTTTGGCCGAAGTCAGCTTGAGTCTCATTTGCTCTGGGGACACGATGTGGTTTTGTGTTCTCTCCCAAGTCTCTGTTTTTTGAGACAGAGTCTTGCTGTGTTGCCCAGGCCAGAGCGTAGTAGTGCCAGCTCAGCTCGCTGCAACCTCCACTTCCCGGGTTCAAGTGAGTCTCGTTTCAGCCTCTGAAGTAGCTGGGACTGGGCAGCTGCCACCATGCCCGGCTGCATTTTTTTTTCTCAGTTGTGGCATATACCTTTGTAAATATAATTTTTTGTGTCCTTAGATTCTATTTATTTATTTTCTTTTTCTTTTAAATTATTTTTAATTTTTATTTATTTATTTATTTTTTGAGATGGAGTTTCGCTCTTGTTACCCAGGCTGGAGTGCAATGGCGCGATCTCGGCTCACTGCAACCTCTGCCTCCTGGGCTCAGGCAATTCTGCTGCCTCAGCCTCCTGAGTAGCTGGGACTATAGGCACGCGCCACCATACCCAGCTAATTTTTTTTTTGTATTTTTAGTAGAGACGGGGTTTCACCATGTTGACCAGGATGGTCTCGATCTCTTGATCCACCCACCTCGGCCTCCCAAAGTGCTGGGATTACAGGCTTGAGCCACCGTGCCTGGCCTTTATTTTTTATTTTTTTTAAAGACAGGGTTTCACCATGATGGCCAGGCTGGTCTTGAACTCCTGGCCTCAGGTGATCCAACCGCCTTGGCCTCCGAAGTGCTTGGATTACAGGCACAAGCCACCATGCCCGGCCTTATTTCATTTTTTGTGTGTGTGACGGAGTCTCGCTGTGTTGCCAGGCCGGAGTGCAGTGGTACAATCTGAGCTCACTACAACCTCCAGCTCCCTGGTTCAAGCGATTCTCCTGCCTCAGCCTTCCGTTCCGAGTAGCTGGGATTACAGGAGCCCCCCAAAACGCCCAGCTAATCTTGTATTTTTAGAAGGGATGGGGTTTCCTCCATTTTGGTCAGGCCGACCTGAGTTGATCCGCCCGCCTCCACCTCCCAACGTGCTGGGATTACAGGCATAAGCCATTGCACCCGGCCTTTTCATTTTTAAAATTATTTATTTTTTTGAGACAGAGTCTCGCTCTGTCACCCAGGCTGGAGTGCACTGGCGCAATCTCAGCTCACTGCAACCTCCACCTTCCAGGTTCAAGCGATTCTCCTGCCTCAGCCTGAGTAGCTGGGACTACAGGTTTGTACCACCATTGCCTGGCTAATTTTGTATTAGTAGAAACGGGGTTTCACCCTGTTGGCCAAGCTGGTTTTGAACTCCTGACTTCGTGATCCGCCCGCCTCGGCCTCCTAAAGTGCTGGGATTATAGGCGTGAGTCACCGCACCTGGCTGTTTTTTACTTTTTCACATGGAGTCTCTTGTTGCCCTGGCTGGAGTGTAATGGCGTCATCTCGGCTCACTGCAATCCCCACCTCCCAGGTTCAAGCAATTCTCCTTCCTTAGCCTCCCAAGTAGCAGAGATTACAGATGCCAGCCACCACACCCAGCTAATGTTTTGTATTTACTGGAGTTGGGCTTTCATTATGATGGTCAGGCTGGTCTAGAACTCCTGACCTCAGGTGATCTACATACTGCCTGGGCTTCCAAAAAGATGGGATTGCAGGTGTGAGCCACCATGCTTGGCCCCTGCAGGGTTAATTAAAATGGATTTGAGACCAGGCATGGTGGCAGGTGCCAGTAATCCCAGCTACTCTGGAAGCTGAGGCAGGAGAATCACTTGAACTAGAGAGGAGGAGGTTGCAGTGACAGAGATCAAGCCTCTGCACTGCAGCTTGGGCGACAGAGTGGGACTTCATTTCTTTTTTAAAATTTTATTTATTTTTAAGATGGGGTTTCACCATGATGGCCAGGCTGGCAGCTCCCAGGCACACTCTCCTGCCCCTGGGAATTTCACTAGGAATTCATGTAAACCTCTCACGGAATACCTTCAGGAATGTGTCTGCTCAGCAGGCAGAACTCAGTCTGATTTTCCAAGGGGATGACTCATTACAGAAATTAAATCTTTTTTTTTTTTTTTTTTTTTTTGAGACGCAGTTTCGCTCTTGTTACCCAGGCTGGAGTGCAATGGCGCGATCTCGGCTCACCGCAACCTCCGCCTCCTGTGTTCAGGCAATTCTCCTGCCTCAGCCTCCTGAGTAGCTGGGATTACAGGCACGTGCCACCATGCCCAGCTAATGTTTTTTTTGTATTTTTAGTAGAGACGGGGTTTCACCATGTTGACCAGGATGGTCTCGATCTCTCGACCTCGTGATCCACCCGCCTCGGCCTCCCAAAGTGCTGGGATTACAGGCTTGAGCCATCGCGCCTGGCCTTTTTTTTTTTTTTTGAGACGGAGTTTCGCTCTTGTCACCCAGGCTGGAGTGCAATGGCGCGATCTCAGCTCACCGCAACCTCCGCCTCCTGGGTTCAGGCAATTCTCCTGCCTCAGCCTCCTGAGTAGCTGAGATTACAAGCACGCACCACCATGCCCAGCTAATTTTTTGTATTTTTAGTAGAGACGGGGTTTCACCATGTTGACCAGGATGGTCTCGATTTCTTGACCTCGTGATCCACCCGCCTCGGCCTCCCAAAGTGCTGGGATTACAGGCGTGAGCCACCGCGCCTGGCCATGTAGGTGTATTTCTAAAGGAAGATAAAAATGGAAAAGGAAAACCCTCCGGTCCCAGATGCGTTCGTGGTGGGAGCATTGGCAGATCCTGGATCTCGGACCCATTTCCTAGGGTGGGGTTTGGCTACGGTCTTGGCAGGTCTCATGAGGGTCAGGGCTGGGCAGAGGGTGGGCGCCCCATCCCGAGGCTTAGTCGTCATCCTCACTGGCGTAGATGCCGGATTCCCAGCGCTCTGCCATGGCGTTCTTGTGACGGGTCACCCGTATGGCTTCCAGGACCTGCAAAAAGGAGGCATGAAGTCACCCAGTCGGGTCCTAACCACACCCCCAAGACGTGTCCTCCAACTACCAATTCATTAGGCCTAGAACAGGGGTAAAGTAGGACCATCCCCTCCTCTGTTTCAGAGCCTCTACTCCTAGTAATATGACCACAGAATATGCTAACTATGCTGAGCTCTAGGACAGGAAAAATGTCGGTATTTGGCATTTTGAATGAAGCTCAAAGAGGGGTCAGACATGGTGGCTCATGTCTATAATCCCAGCAACTTGGTGGGCTGAGGTGGGAGGATCCCTTGAATGCAGAAATTCAAGATCAGCCTTGGCAACCTAGTGAGACCCTGTCTCTACAAAAAGATTAAAAGCAAATGATTGGGGCCGGGCGCGGTGGCTCAAGCCTGTAATCCCAGCACTTTGGGAGGCCGAGGCGGGTGGATCACGAGGTCAAGAGATCGAGACCATCCTGGTCAACATGGTGAAACCCCGTCTCTACTAAAAATACAAAAATCAGCCAAGCATGGTGGCGCGTGCCTGTAATCCCAGCTACTTGGGATGCTGAGGCAGGAGAATCATCTCAACCTGGGAGGTAGAGGTTGCAGTGAGCCCAAATCGCACCATTACACTCCAGCCTGGGCAACAAGAGCAAAACTCTGTCTCAAAAAAACAAAAACAGTGCACGGTGGCTCACGCCTGTGATCCCAACACTTTGGGAGGCCGAGGCGGGTGGATCACAAGGTCAAGAGATCGAGACCATCCTGGTCAACATGGTGAAACCCCGTCTCTACTAAAAATACAAAAAATTAGCTGGGCGTGGTGGCGCATGCCTGTAATCCCAGCTACTCAGGAGGCTGAGGCAGGAGAATTGCCTGAACCCGGGAGGCGGGGGTTGCGGTGAGCCGAGATCGCGCCATTGCACTCCAGCCTGGGTAACGAGAGCGAAACTCCGTCTCAAAAAACAAAAAACAAGAAACAAAAAAAAAGCGAATGATGTGGGTGTGGTGGCTCACATCAGTGTTCCTGAAGGGGGAGGATTGCTCCAGCCCAGGAGATTAAGGCTGCAGTGAGCTGGGATCCCCTCGGCCATATACATGTACAATAAACCAACTGAGTGGGCTGGGCTTATGTACTCTCAGATGCTTCCCACCCTCAAAGAAAGGCTCACGCCTGTCATCCCAGCACTTTGGGAGGCCGAGGTGGGTGGATCACCTGAGGTCAGGAGTTCAAGACCAGCCTGGCCAACATGGCGAATCCCTGTCTCCAGTAAAAATACAAAATTTAGCCGGGCGCGGTGGCTCACGCCTGTAATCCCAGCACTTTGGGAGGCCGAGGCGGGTGGATCATGAGGTCGAGAGATCGAGACCATCCTGGTCAACATGGTGAAACCCCGTCTCTACTAAAAATACAAAAAAATTAGCTGGGCATGGTGGCACGCGCCTGTAATCCCAGCTACTCAGGAGGCTGAGGCAGGAGAATTGCCTGAACCCAGGAGGTGGAGGTTGCGGTGAGCCGAGATCGTGCCATTGCACTCCAGCCTGGGTAACGAGAGCGAAACTCCGTCTCAAAAAAAAAAAAAAAAAAAAAAAAAAAAAAAAAATTTAGCTGGGCATGGTGGTGGGCACCTGTAATCCCAGCTGCTTGGGAGGCTGAGGTAGGAGACTCGCTTGAACCTGAGGGGCAGAGGTTGCAGTGAGCTGAGGTGATGGCACTGCACTCCAGCCAGCGTGACAGAGTGAGACTCTCAACTCCAGACCAAAAAAAAAAAAACAGAAAAAAAAACCAAAAACCAAAAACAGTTTTTGTTTGAGGTCTAACCTCACAAACCTTCATCACCTGGTGGAGAGGTAGCCCATGGACCTCTTCTAACCCATGCCCATGGCAGACATCACAAGCAGATCACAGCAAAATCCACCTCGGGCAGACACTAGCAACTGAGAAGACACCAATATGATCCCCACACCTGGAGGAAGGGGCTTCCATTGGCCTCTGTTGCAGGGGCACAGATGTTGGAGAGATTTGAGTCTTTTTTATTATTTATTTATTTATTTATTTATTTATTTTTGAGACGGAGTTTCGCTCTTGTTAACCAGGCTGGAGTGCAATGGCGCGATCTCGGCTCACCGCAACCTCCGCCTCCTGGGCTCAATCAATTCTCCTGCCTCAGCCTCCTAAGTAGCTGGGATTACAGGCACGCACCACCATGCCCAGCTAACTTTTTGTATTTTTAGTAGAGACGGGGTTTCACCTTGTTGACCAGGATGGTCTCGATCTCTCGACCTCGTGATCCACCCGCCTCGGCCTCCCAAAGTGCTGGGATTACAGGCTTGAGCCACCGCGCCCGGCCTTATTTATTTATTTTTTAAAGGTGGGGTTTCACCATGATGGCCAGGCTGGTCTTGAACTCCTGAGCTCAGGTGATCCACCCACCTTGGCCTCCCAAAGTGCTGGGATGACAGGCGTGAGCCACCGCGCCCGGCCGAGATTTGAGTCTGTATGCCAGGAGCATACTCACCTCTGAGTTGACACGGTCCGAGGGGTTGATGCCACCATACTGCAGCGAAGGAACACAAGTCAGCCTCAGCCTTTCTGCCCTGCCTGGGGCAGGGTCCATCCATAGCTCCCGGGGAAGAATGGAAGGCAGCCCCTGCCCTCAGTGTTCCCAGCACGTTTCCCATGATCACCCTGACTCCAGCCATCCACTTTCCTCTTCCTCATGCGGTTTCCCCTAGGGCAGCCTCTGTCCAACATTCATGATTTCTTTCTTTCTTTTTTTTTTTTTTTTTTGAGATGGAGTTTCGCTCTTGTACCCAGGCTGGAGTGCAATGGCGCGATCTCGGCTCACCGCAGCCTCCGCCTCCTGGGTTCAGGCAATTCTCCTGCCTCAGCCTCCTGAGTAGCTGGGATTACAGGCACGCAACACCATGCCCAGCTAATGTTTTGTATTTTTAGTAGAGACGGGGTTTCACCATGTTGACCAGGATGGTCTCGATCTCTTGACCTCGTGATCCACCCGCCTCAGCCTCCCAAAGTGCTGGGATTACAGGCTTGAGCCATCGCGCCCGGCCATGATTTCTTATTTTTATTTTTATTTTTTAAAGAAGGTGTTTCACCATGTTGGTCAGGCTGGTCTTGAACTCCTGACCTCAGGTGATCCACCCATCTTGGCCTCCAAAGTGCTTGGATTACAGGTGTGAGCCACTACGCCCGGCCAACATTCATGATTTTTGAATTTTATTATTTGTTATTATTATTTTGAGACGGAGTTTTGCTCTTGTTACCCAGGCTGGAGTGCAATGGCGCGATCTCGGCTCACCGCAACCTCTGCCTCCTGGGTTCAGGCAATTCTCCTCCCTCAGCCTCTTGAGTAGCTGGGATTACAGGCACGCACCACCATGCCCGGCTAATTTTTGTATTTTTAGTAGAGACAGGGTATCAACACGTTGGCCAGGGTGGTCTCAAACTCCTGACTTCAAATGATCTGCCCGCTTCGGCCTCCCAAAGTGCTGGGATTACAGGCTCACAATGACTTTATTTCAGTTTGTCCTAACCCACACAGGCAGCATGGGTGGTGCGTTCACGGTGGCCAGGCCTTGCCACCGGCGCTTGACACACGTGATCCCATTTCATCCCACTGTGGAGGCTCAGGGGGGTCTCATTTTACAGAGGAGGAGACCCAGGACCAGAGGGGGACTGCAGCTTGCCCTAGGTCCCACGGCCAGCAAGTGGCAGGGTCAAGGCAGGAACTGGGCCAGTGGGCTCCAGGCTGTGCCCTGAACCACGGGGTCATGCTCTGAGCATCGGGAGAGTGAGGCTGCGGTTTCTGTTCGTCTCAGCAGTATCCCTGACGTCCTACCCCAGGAAGAGAGTAACCCCCTCAATGACCATTAACACATAATATTCCGGCCAGTTGTGGCGGCTCATGCCTGTAATCCCAGCACTTTGGGAGGCCGAGGTGGGTGGATCACCTGAAGTCAGGAGTTCGAGACCAACCTGGCCAACACGGTAAAATCCTGTCTCTACTAAAAATACAAAAAAAATAATGAGCCAGGCATGGTGGCAGGCACCTGTAATCCCAGCTACTTGGGAGGTTGAGGCAGGAGAATCACTTGAACCCAGGGGCAGAGGTTGCAGTGAGCTGAGATTGTGCCACTGCACTCTAGCCTGTGTGACAGAGCGAGACTCTATCTGGAAAAAAAAAAAAGAAAGAATGGCTGGGCATGGTGGCTCACTCCTGTAATCTCAGCACTTTGGGAGGCTGAGGTGGGTGGATTTTGAGGTCAGGAGTTCAAGACCAGCCTGGCCTGACCAACATGGTAAAACCCCGTCTACTAAAAATACAAAAATTAGCTGGGTGTGGTGGCATGTGCCTGTAATCCCAGTTACTGGGGAGGCTGAGGCAGGAGAACCGCTTGAACCAGAAAGTTGGAGGTTGCAGTGAGGTGGTGCCGTTGCACTCTACCCTGGCAACACAGCGAGACTCTGTTTCAAAAAAAAATGAGCCAGGTGTGGTGGTGGGCACCTGTAATCCCAGCTACTGGGGAGGCTGAAGCAGGATAATCACTTGAACCCAGGAGGCGGAGGTTGTGGTGAGCTGAGATCACACCATTGCACTCTAGCCTGGGTGACAGAGTGAGACTCCATCTCAAAAAAAAAAATAAATAAATAACAAAAAATAGCTGGGCTTGGTGGCTCACGCCTGTAATCCCAGCACTTTGGGAGGCCAAGGCGGGTGGATCACGAGGTCAAGAGATCGAGACCATCCTGGTCAACATGGTGAAACCCCGTCTCTACTAAAAATATAAAAAATTAGCTGGGCATGGTGGCGCGTGCCTGTAATCCCAGCTACTCAGGAGACTGAGGCAGGAGAATTGCCTGAACCCAGGAGGCGGAGGTTGCGGTGAGCCGTGATCGCACCATTGCACTCCAGCCTGGGTAACAAGAGCGAAACTCCGTCTCAAAAAAAAAAAATAATAAAATAAAATTTAAAGAATAAATAAATAAAATAAACTGGGCACAGTGGCTCATGCCTGTAATCCCAGCACTTTCGGAGGCTGAGGCAGGCGGATCATGAGGTCAGGGGTTCAAGACCAGTCTGTCCAACATGGTGAAACCCTGTCTCTACTTAAAAATACAAAAATTAGCCAGGAGTGGTGGTGTGCAGCTGTAATCCCAGCTACTTGGGAGGCTGAGGCGGGAGAATCACTTGAACCCTGGAGGCGGAGGTTGTGGTGAGCCGAGAATGCGCCATTGCACTCCAGCCTGGGCGACAGAATGAGACTCTGTCTCAAATAAAATAAAAATAATAAAAGAATGCTGGCAAAAATAATGATAAATTGCCACTATCCTCTTCCTCCAAGCAGAATTGGTCCTTTAGTTTTGTTTTTTTAAAGACGGGGTTTCACCATGTTGGTCAGGCTGGTCTTGAACTCCCGACTTCAGGTGATCCGCCCGCCTTGGCCTCCAAAGTGCTGGGATGACAGGCGTGAGCCACCGTGCCCGGCCGGTCCTTTAGTCTTTGATCGTGGAGATGACCTCCCGATCAGGACAAAGACCCCAGCTTCTGAGGCCTCTCCGAGCAGAAGTGCCCAGACAGGAGGACACTAGCTTATCATCCTTTACCTGACATCTTTGGGAGACTGAGGCACAGCCAGCAGTGGGCAGTGATGGAGACGGTGCTTGAGCCCAGGTCAGGCTTGGGTCCTACTCCAACCTCCCGGGGCCCTAAGGGAGCTATGTGACACCTTAGCCTGGTCTCTGCGGCCACAGCTCCAGACTTACCCACTGCTCCTTCCTTCTCTGCCCGGGAGGAGCGCTGTCCCCTGCATCTTCTGCCGTCCACGCCAGAGTGGAGTGCAGGTGGATGGGAGTGAACAGCGGAGACTCAGACACTGAGTAACTGCCCGTGATGCCTGGGTGGGGAGCAGGGAGGGCAGAACATGAGAACGTTGGTCAGACCTCAGCTCGGGAGACGGGGTCTCTTTTTTTATTTTATTTTATTTTTTTAAGATGGGATTTCATCATGTTGGTCAGGCTGGTCTTGAACTCCCGACCTTAGGTGATCCGCCCGCCTTGGCCTCCAAAGTGCTTGGATTACAGGCGTGAGCCACCGCGCCCGGCCAGGAGACGGGGTCTCTAACCAACAGCCTAGAGCAGTTAGGGAGACAGCTGTGTGGACTGACGGAGCAGATGGACCAAAGTCGCCGGTCAGGAGAACCGGATGGACAGATGGGCCATGCGCAAGGTGGAAAACATTAAAAGCGACACAAGAAATATTTCTTTTTTTTTTTTTTTTTTTTTTTTTTTTTGAGACAGAGTTTCGCTCTTGTTGCCCAGGCTGGAGTGCAATGGCACGATCTCGGCTCACCGCAACCTCCGCCTCCTGGGTTCAAGCAATTCTCCTGCCTCAGCCTCCTGAGTAGCTGGGACTACAGGCACGCACCACCATGCCCAGCTAATTTTTTGTATTTTTAGTAGAGACGGGGTTTCACCACGTTGACCAGGATGGTCTCGATCTCTCGACCTCGTGATCCACCCACCTCGGCCTCCCAAAGTGCTGGGATTACAGGCTTGAGCCACCGCGCCCGGCTTTTTTTTTTTTCTTAAGACGGGGTTTCACCATGTTGGTCAGGCTGGTCTTGAACTCCCGAGCTCAGGTGATCCGCCCGCCTTGGATTACAGGCGTGAGCCACCACGCCCGGCTGAACTATTTCATATTGACAAAAAGGTGCAATCGTCCAAGTGGATCAACATTCACCAACAGGCCGGGCACCGTGGCTCACGCCTGTAATCCCAGCACTTTGAGGGGCAGAGGCGGGTGGATCAGAAATTTGAGACCGGCCTGGCCAACAGGATGAAGCCCCGTGTCTACTAAAAATACAAAAATTAGCCGGGCGTGGTAGTGCACACCTGTGATCCCAGCTACCCAGGAGGCTGAGGCAGGATAATCGCTTGCACCCGGGAGGCGGAGGTTGCAGAGAGCCGAGATGGCGCCATTGCACTCCAGCCTGGGGGACAGAGCGAAGCTGTCTCAGAAAAAAATTATGCACCTAACAAGGCATCCAAATCCATAAAGCAAAAGTCCTAAGGCAAAGTTGTCACTTCTCTCCAAAATCTACGTTTTTCGTAGACAGGCCGACAAACCCCAGACTGAGGGGGAGGAACACAGACAGGAGATGTCTCCCCAGCCCACCCCTTCCCGATGTCCTCCAACTCCCCCTCCCCACCCTCCCCTGCTCCAGCCTCTGAGACCCTGAGCCGAGCAGCCACTCCCTGCAGCCCCTTCTCACCGGATGCCTGGGAGGAACTCCTGGAGTCCTGGTCACAGCTCTCATCTGGGAAGAGGGCATTCCTCCGCTCCTCTGCCACCTCTCGCTCCCGGCGCAGGACGCTCTCCACCTCCCTCTCCAGCAGATCGGACGACTGGGACCTCTGAAGCCTCAGCGCCGGGGCCCCGGCCACCTCCCAGCCCCGGACAGGGGGCACTTGGGCCTGCTGGGGCATGTCTGGGGCCCTGAACCTCAGAGGACGCAGACGGAAGTACTCCCACTTCACGACACCCCCGGCTGCTCGCAGAGGTCCCCGAGGGGACTTCAGGTGCTCTTGCTTTGTGCTCAGGGGTCTTCCAGAGGATTCTGAGAGGTGCCTCGGGGACATCGTGACCTTTGGTGTCATCGTCGCCTTGGCCTCAACGGTGGAGAGACCGCCGGGCTTGCCGGATGCACCAGAGGCTGAGAATTCTAACCCGGGGGTCCCAGGGCTCAGGTACGGCTGGTAGGCATCGGGCAGGATGCGGTTCACCCTCCTCACTTCTGGAGCTGGGTCAGCCGCGCGGGCGTCTGGGGCCGGGCCGAGGACGGAGTCCGAGCTGAGCGCTCTCCGGAGGCCAGGCTGGGCATCCTCTGAGTCCCAGTCGGGCGTGGACGCCCGGCCCAGCTGCAGGCCCTCCCGCCGGTGGTCTTCCTGGCGCTGGGTCTCCTGAACCATGTCCCACTGCACGTACAGGGACGGCTGGCCTCTGTCCCGCCGCGGGGCTGTGGTCAGGCTGGCCTTGGTCAGCAGCGGCCGGGTGGGGATTTCCACCAGTTCCTGGTGGTCGGCCGCCCGCCGGAGGCCCCTCTGCTTTCTCAGGTCCGCCTCACGCTCCTGAGCCAGTCGGATCTCCCTCTCGATGGGTGTCTCCCTGGGGGTCTCCGGGGACTCCGCCGGGGCCGGGGAGTCAGGGTCATTCACAATGGTGACGCTGGCCCAGGTGGGCACAGCTTGCACCCTCTTCTGTTCCCAGACCACCCCCTTCACCTGGGGCTTGATGGGGACTACATGCCCGTTGGCCAGGTGGGGCTGGTTGACCCCTGGGGCTGTACCTGCGGGGGCCCCCCTGGCTGGGGAGCTATGAGGGACCTCCTTGTTCGCCTGCTCTAGACTCAGGAACTGCTGTCTTGCTGCCAGGAAGTCAATCTGCTCTGTGTCCACCACGTTGTCCTCCAAGGGCGTGGACCGAGGTGAGCCGGGGATCCTGGGGTCTCCGTGGTCAGGGGTGCCCCGGAGCGTGGCCACGGTGCCGCTCTTCCTGACTGCCTGGCCCTGGATGACAGCCCGGCGCTCCTGCTCCAGGTCCCATGGCCTCCTGGGGATGGCACCCCTGGCGACCGGGTGGAAAGCCTTCATCTCCTCGTCCTCCCTGTCCTCCAGGTGGCGTCCCTGGTGGGCCTCCCTGGTGCCCAGGCGGTAAACCTTCGCATCCTCATCCTCCCCGTTCTCCGGGTGGAGCCCCCGTGGGGACGGCCAGCCAGGGTGGGCATGCGTGCTGTAGAGCACCTGCCTCGCCACGCCCGGCTGGGCCTTGTGGTGGGTAGGCCAGGCCTGCGGCTCGTCCTGGCCCCAGCCGCTGGCCTCGGGGCCGGAGCATACCAGGTGGTTGTAGCTGGTGTCTCCATCCAGCACCAGGCCAGTGGCGCGGTTTGCCTGCGGGATGCCCAGGATGGGGTATCTGGTCACACGGTCCATCTCCTCTGGGGTCTTGGCCTTGACCTTCCTTGCGTGTGCTGGGGAACTCCGGGTTCACTGAGGGAGGAGAAGGAAATGATGGCCGTCAGGTCAGAGCACCTAAGGAGAGGGAACAGCTTCCGGTTGAAGCGATTCTCCTGCCTTGGCCTCCTGAGTAGCTGGGACTACAGACGTGTGCCACCATGCCCAGATAATTTTTGTATTTTTAGTAAAGATGGGGTTTCACCATGTTGGCCAGGCTGGTCTCAAACTCCTGACCTCAGGTGAGCCTCCCTCCTCAGCCTCCCAAAGTGTCAGCCAAATGGCCTTTGTGATTGGTTTAGGGATGGGTAAGTTACCCAGCCCAGCCAATCAGAGCGTCCCATTCGCTAACCTCTGTGATTGGTTTAGGGGTGCGTCAGTCAGAGCAGCCCATTCTCCAGTCTCTGTGATTGAATGGGTGAGTAACCCAGCCAATCAGCACATCCCACCTTTTGACCTCTGTGATTGGTTCACGGATGGGTAAGTGACCCAGCCTGGCCAGTCAGAGCAGCCCATTCTCTGGCGTCTGTGATTGGTTCACGGATGGGTAAGTGATTCATCCTAACCAATCAGAGCATCCCACCCTCTGGCCTCTGGAATTGGTTCAGAGATGAGCATGTGACCGAGTCTAGCCAATGACATGAGACCCTGGGACTTTACAATTTTCTTTTCTTTTTTTTTTTTTTTTTTTTTGAGACGGAGTTTCGCTCTTGTTACCCAGGCTGGAGTGCAATGGCGCGATCTCAGGTCACCGCAACCTCCGCCTCCTGGGTTCAGGCAATTCTCCTGCCTCAGCCTCCAAAGAAGCTGGGATTATAGGCATGCACCACCATGCCCAGCTAATTTTTTTGTATTTTTAGTAGAGATGGGGTTTCACCATGTTGACCAGGTTGGTCTCGATCTCTCGACCTTGTGATCCACCCACCTTGGCCTCCCAAAGTGCTGGGATTACAGGCTTGAGCCACCACGCCCGGCCTTTTTTTTTTTGTGACGGAGTTTCGCTCTTGTTACTCAGGCTGGAGTGCAATGGCGCGATCTCAGGTCACCGCAAACTCCGCCTCCTGGTTTCAGGCAATTCTTCTGCCTCAGCCTCCTGAGTAGCTGGGATTACAGGCATGCGCCACCATGCCCAGCTAATTTTTTGTATTTTTTAGTAGAGACGGGGTTTCACCATATTGACCAGGATGGTCTCGATCTCTTGACCTCGTGATCCGCCCGCCTTGTCCTCCCAAAGTGCTGGGATTACAGGCTTGACCCACTGCGCCCAGCCAAAGCAAGCTCACAGGTATTTTTTTAAAGATGGGGTTTCACCATGTTGGTCAGGCTGGTCTTGAACTCCTGACCTCAGGTGGTCGACCTGTCTTGGCCTCCAAAGTGCTTGATTACAGGCGTGAGCCACCACGCCCGCCGTGCTTCACAGTTAATGCAGAAGATTAGACCCTTGTTTACCTGGTCTTTTTAGGCTGATGGGGTGAGACAGTGAATTGCTGGGTACCATAAGTACCCCAGTGGGTGAAGGTTGCTTGAGAGCAACCCCAGCACCAGCAAAGCATCCTGAAAACTTCTAAGCTCCTTGATCCAACCGTACCTGAATCTCTGAATGCCCCTGTTATTACCGCAACAACTTGTGTTACATGTATCTAACATTTGCAGCCCAATAAAATCAGAGTGCTCTGCCCACCTTATCTCCCAGACTCCCACCCCTGCCGTGTGGAACCCAGCTCTATGTCCAGCTCAGCCTGGGCTTTTATTTATTTATTTACTTATTGAGACAGAGTTTCACTCTTGTTGTCCAGGCTGGAGTGCAATGGTGCCCTCTCAGCTCACTGCAGCCTCTGCCTCTGGGGTTCAAGTGATTCTCCTGCCTCAGCCTCCCGAGTAGCTAGGATTACAGGCACCTGCCACCACGCCCAGCTAATCTTGTGCTTTTAGTAGAGATGAGATTTCACCATGTTGGCCAGGCTGGCCTTGAACTCCCGACCTGAGGTGATCCACCTGCCTCAGTCTCCCAAAGTGCTGGGATTACAGGTTTGAGCCACCATGCCCGGTCGATTTTTATTTTTATTTATTTTTTTATTTTTTTGAGACAGAGTCTTGATCTGTCACCCAGGCTGGAGTGCAGTGGTGCCATCTCGGCTCACCCTAACCTTTGCCTCCCAGGTTCAAGCGATTCTCCTGCCTTGGCCTCCTGAGTAGCTGAGACTACAGGCGTGCGCCACCATGCCCAGGTAATTTTTGTATTTTTACTAGAGACAGGATTTCACCATATTGGCCAGGCTGGTCTAGAACTCTTGATCTCAGGTGATCCTCCCACCTCAGCCTCCCAAAGTGCTGGGATTACAGACGTGAGCCACCTTGCCCAGCCTCAGCCTTGGTCTTTGAAACCTCCCTGGGCCCCCGACATATTTCCCTGTGTCTCCTGGGCACAGACCCTTTCAACCCTGAACTCGCTCTGAGAATCCTGGTAAGGGACTTTTCCATCTGAGAATTACAGATGGCCCCTGGCTGAGGGATGTCAAATGGAGAAACTGAGGCCCAGAGAGGTGAGGGAGTGATAGTAACTCCAGCCTCCTGGCTCCCACATCCTGGTTCTCCACCCTGCCCTGCCCAGCTGGACACCCTGTCCTGTCTGAGACAACACCCTTGACCGGGCCTTGTTGCCGTAAAGTGAGGATGGGCAAAGGAACGCCTTGGACCTTGTCCCGCTGGGCCAGGTGGTGTGGGTGACGCCCCCATGGGCACCGAGGAAGGAGAACTGTCCAGACCCCAGGCACAGTTAGCGCCTGAAGAGTATCTTAGTTTATAGCGTTAGTACTCAGCTGTTTCCTTTATAGAATCCTTTATATATAATCATATATTAGTTTACAGAATTAGGGCCTGAAGTATAACTGACTGCTTACATATCTCTAGCTTATATGATCATACTTAGTACTTTTTTTTTTTTTTTTTTTTTTTTTGGAGACGGAGTTTCACTCTTGTGACCCAGGCTGGAGTGCAATGGTGCGATCTCGGCTCACCGCAACCTCCGCCTCCTGGGTTCAGGCAATTCTCCTGCCTCAGCCTCCTGAGTAGCTGGGATTACAGGCACACATCACCATGCCCAGCTAATTTTTTGTATTTTTAGTAGAGACGGGGTTTCACCTTGTTGACCAGGATGGTCTCGATCTCTCGACCTCGTGATCCACCCGCCTCGGCCTCCCAAAGTGCTGGGATTACAGGCTTGAGCCACCGCGCCCGGCTCGTACTTAGTACTTTTATCTAGCATACCTAGTTCCATATAATCTTTCTACATAGTCATATAAATATTGTAGTCTATATAATCACATGTATATTCTATATAATCATAGAGGTATTGTAGTCGGAGCTGTACTGACACATTTAATGCTGATTTATAGAATCCTTTTTCTTTTACTTTTTTTTTTTTTAAAGATGGGGTTTTGCTGGGCACGGTGGCTCACGCCTATAATCCCAGCACTTTGGGAGGCCGAGGCAGGTGGATCACGAGGTCAAGAGATCGAGACCATCTTGGTCAACAAGGTGAAACCCCGTCTCTACTAAAAATACAAAAATTAGCCTGGCGTGGTGGTGCACGCCTGTGGTCCCAGCTACTCGGGAGGCTGAGGCAGGAGAATTGCTTGAACCCAGGAGGCGGAGGTTGCAGTGAGCTGAGATCGTGCCATTGTACTCTAGCCTGGGTAACAAGAGTGAAACTCTGTCTCAAAAAAAAAAAAAAAGATGGGGTTTCGCCATGATGGCCAGGCTGGTCTTGAACTCCTGACCTCAGGAGATTGGTTTACGTAACCAATCAGTGAACTCTTTTTTTTTTTTTTTTTGAGATGGAGTTTCGCTCTCGTTACCCAGGCTGGAGTGCAACGGCGCGATCTCGGCTCACCGCAACCTCCGCCTCCTGGGTTCAGGCAATTCTCCTGCCTCAGCCTCCCGAGTAGCTGGGATTACAGGCATGTGCCACCATGCCCAGCTAATTTTTTGTATTTTTTGTAGAGACGGGGTTTCACCATGTTGACCAGGGTGGTCTTGATGTCTTGACCTTGTGATCCACTTGCCTCAGCCTCCCAAAGTGCTGGGATTACAGGCGTGAGCCACCGCACCCGGCCTATTATTATATATATATATATTTTTGAGATGGAGTTTCGCTCTTGTTACCCAGGCTGGAGTGCAATGGCGCGATCTCGGCTCACCGCAACCTCCGCCTCCTGGGTTGAGGCAATTCTCCGGCCTCAGCCTCCTGAGTAGCTGGGATTACAGGCACGTGCCACCATGCCCAGCTGATTTTTTGTATTTTTAGTAGATATGGGGTTTCACCATGTTGACCAGGATGGTCTCGATCTCTCGACCTCGTGATCCACCCGCCTCGGCCTCCCAAAGTGCTGGGATTACAGGCTTGAGCCACCGCGCCCGGCTTATTATTATATTTTTAAAGACGGGGTTTCACCATGTTGGTCAGGCTGGTCTTGAATTCCCGACCTCAGGTGATCCGCCCGCCTTGGCCTCCAAAGTGCTTGGATTACAGGTGTGAGCCACCGCACCCGGCTTATAGAATCCTTCCATAGAACCTTATAGTAGTCTGTAGTAGGAGGAATGCCCAGAGCAGTCCCAGAACAGAAGCAGCACATGGGAAAACAGCCGGACCAGGACGAGAACCCAAGACCCAGGCGTTGGCGGCCCTGCATGAAAGGGCGTACGCTGGATAGCAGGCTTGGAGCAGGAGCCTCTCCTCCTGAGAAAGGAGCTGTAGCACCTTGTATCCAGTTCCTGTGGGAAGTCGGCCTCAGGCCTGAGATCCCACAGGTAACCGCGGGAGAAGAACCCTCTGGTGTCACCTGACACCCTGTCAGTCTTTTCTCACTTCTGTGCTAGCTCAAATCATCCTCCCATAAATATCCTAAGAGAAGAGCACGCGTCTGCCAGCTCCCACTGCACTGGCTTACAGTATCCTTCCCTTAGAAACCCTTTGAAGCCTCCAGCCCCCAGGTAAGAAGCGTCGCGCACGGCACCTGCTGCATACAGCCCACCTCCTTACCTCCAGACCTAATGGGGGTGGACCCCTTTTCTGTACAGGACCCTCTACTACTGCGCACGGCCCACCCCTGTGCCCAGGTGACATAATGGGGTGGCCCCCTCGCGTGTGACTCATGTGATTATGTATGCCCTGTCACTAAGCCTATAGATGATGACCTCACTCACGACCCTGCCCCCTGCTTGTACCTAGTAAGTACAGAGGCTTCTGGGCATTTGGGGTACCCTCCGCTGATCTCTGCTCACAGGTGGCATGGCCCCCCCCAGTCCAGCTGCTCTTCTCTAGTTCTTCAGCATCCTGTCTCTTTACTTCTCGGATCCTGCACCTCAGCACAGCATAAGGGACACCCCACGACCCTGTGGGGCCCTACGGCCCTGCGGGTGACACCCTGACTCAGTGCCCCCAGGTTCTTGGCCCTCTCCCAAGCGTCCAAGTTGATGTTGAGTCAGTTCCAGGAGCATTTCCGAAGGTTGCACACACCTGCTCGCACGCTTCTGTGGCTCCTGGCATCTCCAGGGCCCCCGGGGCACAGTTCTCACGCCCTGCTCCTTGGCTCAAGGGCACCATTCGGGTTTTAGCACAAAACCTGAAATTCTGTGGGCACCTCCATCCCAAACC